>NC_066314.1:11335952-11637770 GCF_022539315.1 Serinus canaria
AGCATTTGCAAGGTTTCCATCCTCCCCAGAAGGGTTAAAAGTCCCAGGGTCTGCCAGTTTGGTTCATGGACTCCCACACCTGGCTGCCCTGCTGGGCACCCCCCCCTTCTCCTTCACGCCGGCCGCGCTATCACAGGCACCGGCTCTGTCTCTCTCTCCCTCTCTCTGGGGGGTGAATGGGGGATGGCTGCCCGAAGCCCTTGCAATGTTCTCCTCCACCCTTGGACCCAGGCCTGGCCTACCTCCCTCCGGCCGCATGGCTCCCCTCCCCCCCCGCCCAGCTCAGGCCGGGCAGGGAGGGTTGAGGATCTGCTCAGTCCCAAACCGGAACTCAAAGAGGAAATTCCCCTGGGAGATCACAGCTTTTAACCCCCTGTGTTCTCAGAGGCGTATCCATGCCCTCAGTGGACAAACCAGGTACCAATATTAAATTTGAACACCGATTGGCTTGACCACACCATCACAAAAAACTTCATTTCCTCTCAAACCACGACAGGAGAAAATTCCTACTTTTCTTTAGGAAAAAAAATGAGCAGAGTCAGATGGAGACAGGGACACACAGCAGAAGTTCTGCCAGGAATATGGGGGGAAAACTGGAGCAATTTTGGTTAATGAAATATGGTTAATGTCCAGCTATAGTATGTCCCTACTAGCAGCAATTATCCCCAGTTATACCCCTTTCTGTCCACAACCCATGAAGAAGTTATTTTCTTTGAACTTTAAGCAAAATATCATGAAAGTTCCTATAGAAAACAGACTGGATGTTCATGACTTTATTCTGTTTAACTTGAATGGAAGAATAAAGAAAATAGGTCTGCAGTTAAACACTTTAATTTTGAATAGAGAAGACTGAGAGATTAAGGAAACTAATTAGTGAAGTCAACTGGAATGAAGAGCTAAGAATTTTAATATAGATGAGACCTGGAATGTAGAGGAAGCTGACCTAGAGTGCATGCAAAAACTATGAACAAATTATGAAAAGAAAGAATAATTAGGGATACAGTGGTTAACTGAGATATGCATCCTGGGTTTATCAGGTTGATCATGCTAAGGTTGTCTAAGATAACTGATATTGCTGAAAAACAAAAGCAAACAACTTGCTCAAACAAAGTTAAATTTAATCTGTC
Organism: Serinus canaria; assembly: GCF_022539315.1. Taxonomy (NCBI): domain Eukaryota; kingdom Metazoa; phylum Chordata; class Aves; order Passeriformes; family Fringillidae; genus Serinus; species Serinus canaria. The sequence goes on from NC_066314.1 coordinate 11,337,080, forward strand.
AGGACCTCAGAAAAGCATTTAATGTGGTCTCACATAGGAAACTATTAGGTAAATTATAAAATGAGAATTAATAAAAGAATTATGGTGTAGTGGACCATAAAGGAATCTAGCTAACAACAGGCTTTACTTAAAGACCACCATTGGTCTGAAAGGGATTTTATAAATAGAACTAACAAGGATCATTATTAGAACAAATTGTATGTAATGATTCCTTCAGTGGTGTTAGTGTAAAATACAGCATATAGATGAACTTCCAGTTCAAAGGACGAATGGAATGTTATAGAAGAGTACAAATAAAATGAAACCTAATATTATTTTATTTAAAAATTGCATAGCTTTGCACTAAATGTTTCTGCTATAATTTGGAGACTCAACAACATGAAATGCTGATGGAGATAAAACAGCATGGATTAACCAACACAGACTATTTAAACTGATGTGACCATGTCTAGGATTTTATGCCCAGTTGTGGCAATGAATATTTGAGAAGACAAATTGGAATTGTGTTAGGAACAGAAAAGGGTATTGTTCTACCAGTTGTAATGAGAGACTGTTTCATGACAGGAAAGAGAAAGAGCTTGAAACAAAGACAAAAATGCGTGTTGATAAATGATTGCTTGGTTGCAAGGTGCAAACACAAAGGTGGTAAATGGTACTTTACTGAAAGTGCAATCTTGGCACAAGGATAAATGGGAATAAATTTGCCATGAACAGATGTTGGCTGAAAATTGGAAGATGTGCCTTATTACTCAAAGGTGCCTGGCCAATTTTTCTGAGGAAGTGCAAGGGTAAAATCATAGTTTGAAATTAAGCTGGTAGAATTATGAAAGTGAAAATAGGACCTGTCTTCCAGAAAGTGTGGTGTGGATTTGTTAACTCAGTTATTTCTCTTGTTTTACATATGCAACCATAAATGCAGAGAGATATTGTCTGCCTTGATTGTATGCCTTGCCAGTGTTTTTATTCCAAATTGCCTTGGACTTGGCAAAGGAGAAGCATTAAATTAATTCTTTAAATTATTTTTGCATAGTGGATATATAATGCTTAAGTTTTCAAAGTATTCTGTTGGCATGTCTGACATTCTGACAGTTACCCAAACACATTAATTAGCTGGCTCAAGGTTATACTACCAGCCAGTCCAAAGATCACATTGGAGGTCTGTTAGACAGAAATGGCAATTTCTAGTTCTAAATCCTAAAGTACACTGTCATTACTTTTCCAGCACTGGGTGAGAAGAGTTAAGAAAGAGGTTGGCATGAACTCTTTTTTCCTAATTAGGGGTTTTTCAAAAAAAGATTATTTCTCTTGTAGTCCTTTTGTTCATTCTGTATCAGTATTACCCAAGCATGGCTCATTGCTATGCTTAGAAGGTAAGACTAAAGAGTCTATGGATAGGTAAGCAGGCAACACTAATTCCAAATAGTAATAAAATTATAGGTATGTAAACCCAAGATTATCTCATTAAAGTAATAAACTCAGAAGGATATTGAAGACCAGATGGGACTCCAAATAGGAAAATCTATAATGGGACATAAGGATGCAAATTACCCAGAGCAGAGCTTTTCCACATTTGAATGTAGTTCCTTATGTCATAAAAAGATATATACATAAAATACAATCTGTTAAAGTATTTGTATTGAAATCACAATTTCTAAATAGATATACTTCAAAGGATTCTGAATAATGAATATGTATGGAAATGTTTTCTTTCCTGCAAAGATTCAGTGGAAAATGTCAAACTTTGTATGATGTTCGGAATCAAAATTTCACATTTAACATGTCTGCAGCTTCTCAGAGGCTCTATACCTATTTTTGTATGAGCACTTGAAACTATTTTACTGAACAGTTCATCTAGAATATTAAAGAACTTATGGATAACTGTGGCTCAGTTGGAGATTTCTAGTTTAGTCAGTGTCCATTATTCTCCCTTTATCTCTCTCTGTTGAGCTTTGGTAGTAGGAACCATGCCAAAAGCATATGATCTGGCCAGAATCTGGGCAGTGAAGTGCAGAAAGAGCCATCACACTGGTTTTAGAAATCCATCTGTTCTTCTTATGCAAATAATATTGCAGTATTGGAAAAACTGGCTACTTTGAACATCCCTTTATGACTATCATAGATCTTGATTAATTAGTATTTTAGGATGACTATCAGAATATTTCAGTGTTGGAAAATGTCTTGTATCCCTCTCCCCAAAGGCTGGTAGTGTCTTTGTGTCAAATTTGAGACTGGTGTCCTACAGCCATATTGCCAGTCCCTCTGCAGCAGTCCTTTCTGGCTTGTGGGCTTTTATTTGTCTTTTTTGTGGAATACACATTTGGTGTGGAAACATACCAATTATAAAACATACTGGAGAATGGAAGAAGTGGGTTAGGATGTGTGTAGGAACAATCATTGTCTCTGAAAAAGTTTCTGTCATATGCAGACAATATGTAAGAAAAAGGCACAAGCAGGTGTTTGCTGGGCTTTAACCCTTTGTATCCCAAGAATCCATGAAAGGGCATGTGCAGCTCCACTCCTAACTGCAGTGAACCAAAGGAAATAAGCACTATGAAGAGTTGTTCACTCAGTGCATACAGGGTGGAGGTCTCCAGGGGGAAGCAGGCCTTGTTTCTAATGTGTCTTTTTTCAATAAAATATTATTGACTTCTAACAGTGCAGAGACAGTGTTTAGCACTTGTTTCAGTTATTAGTACGACTGAAAAATGGAGCGTTTAACAATAGCCCAAGTTCTTGCAGTATGGTAGCACTTGCTGTGACTTGGTTTCCCAGACATGCTGGCTAGTCCTGGACTGGAGATGACCCTCAATAGCATTTTTGCAGAAAAAAGGGAATAAACGTAGCATAGAAATGTCAGGTGCAAATCTTTTTGTGCTTCCTTCCCTTCTGCTACTTCTTTCCCTTAGTTACTAGTTTTAAAGACTCCTGTGGGGATCTGGCACAAGACAAAGCAGAGCAGCTGGTAAACCCTAAACAGAACAATGCTTGTAGTCCTTTTGTATTAATTGATCTTAAGTCGTTCTTTAAACTACATTGTTTTACACTTAGGTTAGTTTGGTTTTCAGTCAGTTTGTAAATCATGGTAGCAACTGGATGTTTTGCAATCTAACCTGATCTTGTTTTAGTGATAGGCAGGTGGAGGTAGGGAGATGCTTCACAGTAAAAAAATAGTGAGACCACATGAAAAGGCTTGGAAACATATTTCTTAATTGTTTGGGTACTGGAGAGCATAATGGCAATTGAAGTGAATATTTGGGATTATTATTCTGTGTGGCAAATGTTCACAAGCACCCTTAAGCCTCACTTAAAATGTAAAGTCTGAAGTTACAAACCAGCTCCATCTCAAAGCTTGCAGTAGACAGACAGTGTGGATTTTGTAGTGGACACTGCTGACCATATTTCAGTAGGGTTACTTTTAGAAAGCAGTCAGCATGTGATGTGGATTGCATTCCACAACGAACTGCCAGGTTCTGACCTCACCCCGGTTTCACTCCAGCAGGAAACTCCAGTGGAGTTAGAATAAGTCAATGGGCCTCTTTGAGATTTACACAGAGGATATTAATTTGGAATCTTAGCCATGCCTATGTAGCGTCTTCTGAAGCAATGTTCTATTCTAGCAGCTCTCTGAAATTGGTATTCTTCTGGTTATGGGAGTTAGAAGATTGCCCTAACTTTATTTGAACAGAAAGTGGTTATCCAGTAAAAATGGAACATTGAGTAGTAATAACACTTTGTCCATTTTCAAATTTCACATCCTGGATGCTTTTCTTAAGCCACAAGTGAATCCTGTTTCAGGTTCCAAACACAGAAAAGACTAATGACAGACTAGGGAATGATATATAATCAGCAGCAAAACAATAAAAAGCAATATAGTTTTTGTGAAAATATGGACTAGACAAAAACACTAATATATAAAAGTTGGTAATTCTGAAAATGCTGTAGCATTAATTTCATTAACTGCATTGAGTAAGGAATTTTACTCTGTTATTTCACGTGACTTTTTCCAGACTAAACAGATGGTCAAATACATATTTCCTCAAATTTTAAATTCAAAGAATATGCTAAATAACACTTCTTTTCCCCAGATCCTGTGATTTAGGCAAATGTGACTTAATCCTATTTTTCATCACTATTCATAAATTTAGATTATGAGTAAAGATTGATAATTCTCATCATGTAACAAAAATGAAGATTATTAAATTTCAAAGTCTAAAAGGCAAGCAAAAGTACTGTGCATTTATTTTTTAAATGTCATTTTTAAAAAATACTTTTCGGAGTTTGTGAACTCAGATTATTTTCTTAGTCGGTACTAGTGAAGCCTGAGAAGAGGCAGGGTGGTGTAAGGTGCCCAAGTAAACAAAGCCCTTCTCTGTACAAACACCTTGTGGTACAGACTCATCAGGGTGTTGATTCTCCTGGGAGAGAGAACCAGGCCTGAGAGTAAGTTGTGAGAGTTAGTCACTTTTCAGAACTCAAAAAAGCATGTTAAACACTTAAAGAGTGGAAAGTTTTTCTTTATAACTGTGAGTCTTTCGGTGCAGAATCATAGGAGTATGAATTCATATTTGCCATCAAGGGTGTAAGTGGGTATTTAAGAGCAGATGTCATTTATTTGCAGAGTTAAACTTCCCTAAGAGTCACTGGTGAGCACTTCAGAACAGATTAGCCTTACAATGAGGTTTTAAAATCTGCTTTATACCAGTTTCTTTATTCTCTATTTCTTTCTCCATTTACCTTCAGAATCCATTTACAGCACATGTAGACAAAACTATTATTTTCTGCCTTTAAAAAATAAATACAGTTGGGATAATTGAACTAATTGTTTGGGTTGTTTGTAATAGCTTTTTAGAGAACAGGCATTCATCTGAATATTGTGCTAGGATTTCATACTTCCTTGCTGAGCCACACAGTCCACTGGACACATGGAAAGAAACCTCTAAACAAAGCCAAGATATGGAAATACGGATCTAATCTCACTATTATGTATCCAGTCGCTCAATTTTATGTAACTGGAAAATGACATGCAAATGTCATGCAAAATGACATGCACACATGACCAGCTCAATTAAAGTATGTGGAATATATGTCTGCTTGGTTTCTACACACCCCAATGAGATGATCTTCTGTTTCCTCTGATGGAATAGTAACAAAATGCTCAGGGTTTTCTCTGACACCTCCCAGGTGTGGTGTCAAACTTAGTGAGTGTGTGACTGGATGTAGCAGAGTGTAAGGTCTTAGTTTCCCAAAGTTTAAACTGAATATTTTTTTTCTGAATATATAGGATTTTGGGGTGAGGACAGGCTTTCCTGAAGTAGTTCAGAAAACTTATATCTTCCTTTAATAATACTGTAAATATTTCTTCCCAGTGTAAGATCATTTTTTAATGTCTAAGGTCAAAGTCAAGGTGGCAATGAGAATGAGGGTTCTTAGACAATATTTATTCAGTTTTACTTTCTCAAATGATGCCACATCAGGATCACTTAATCTGTCCCTTTCTCCCTTCTCCAAACCATGGTAAAGTCTAATAATTGCACAGATTTTTGACTGCTTAGAATGGCTGACCTTTAAGCAAGAAATTATTTTCAGTCCTAGTTAGAGAGAAGTCTTTGCTGCGATAATTAAGGGAACTGGGATATTAAAGTAAGTTCAAAGTATAGTCATGGGGATGAAATGCATTATTATTAGAATTTAATCATGATGCAAGAGTGTGACTGAGAAATTTCATATGTGGGAGGAAATAAATGTCTCTCATCAGTACTGAGCACACCAATGGCTTCAGTTGACCCCTCTTGTCCGCGCTGCCACAGGCTGGGAACACCCAGATGTTCAGCTATTGCACATCATCCAAGCACTGGCAGTTTTCAGCTAAAGCTGTTCATTTCTTAAGATGAGCTAGCTCTGCTCCTTGAAACCATGAAATCAGAACCTGTTGGATAAATTGCACAGAATTTCATGTTTTACCTTTGTTACTCAAGGAGAAGCAATGGCATTTTGGAAATAAACAGAAGTGAGGACATAACATCAACTCAAAGTTAAAATTAAGTAACTCACTTAGTTCCTGGAACTCTGAATCAATCGATCTCCTGGAGTTCCTTCAACACTGGCAGAAATAACTTAAGTGCTTAACAATGCTATTGAATACAAAAAAGATACTTTGAAATGATAGAAAAATGGTGAGGGTGGGATTGGTTTGGTTTGGTTTGGTTTTAATAGTCTGGAATATTTGACATATCTGATACTTAAGATATTTCAGACAAGCAGTGGTGGTCTTTGTCATGCATGGTTGTTGGATACTCTGTTGGATCTATTTCTGTGGTTAAGTCCATTTGCTACAAATTTTCATAGACCCACTCTTCATTGATCTGCAAACTAGGAGTGGTCATTGTATTCATCTGTCATGTCTGACTACATGACACAAAACCCAGACTTCTACAAATTTCTTGCCTGAACCTCTCATCTTCTCATAGGTATTACACCCTTATTTCATTTTAAAGGCTTCATATCAGAGAAACCCTCCAGCATGAAACTTGGCCTCTCTGCCCTGGATTTTTTGATTTTTTACCCTTAAAATACATTTAAACTAATGCTGCACATTTACTGACTTTTGCCCATTTCAGTTATAACAAATATACTGAGCTAATTTGTCACAAAAAATGCCATTAGTGGAGCAATATTGATGTGAGTTGTTTCTTGAAGGAAAAAGTCTGTTAGAGCCTATTGAAGACAGAAATTAGTTATGTGATGTCACTCTTTTCCTGTAATACCAAGCTATTTAAATTTTCATTCACGGCTACTGAAATTGAAGTGAAGGTGATAAATCATTGAATGAAGCTCTCAGTAATTAGTTGAAGCCCTAAAGCAAGACCTCAGAAGCTGCAGATTGTGAGGTACATATACCCTGGTTCTATGCAGGCTGAACTGGGCCTGCCTATGCTCTTATATTTTATTAGCACCTGGATGAGATTTCAAGCTTTGCTTTTGGGATTTTTTTCTCCAGAATAGCTGTAACCCCAGTTGTTTGGCCACAGAAGAGATGGCTGGAGCGGCACTGTTTCAGATGACATTAGCACCCAACCCCATATGTGCTCAGATCTGCAGGTTGAGCCAAAGATTTCCCCCCAGATTTGGCTACTTCCCTCCTTCAGTCTTTCTCTCCTCCAATCTCACCCAGAGCAAGCTAATGAAAAAACTAACAACCCAAAAAATAAAAACCAGAGACTGTAAGAAGGGAACAGCAAAAGTTCTCCAAGACTTCTATAATTTTCCTTTTGCAAACAGTTTTGCTGTTTTCAGTCTATGATCCTTGTGGTTTGAAGATTTTGGTCAATAATCCTTGTGGTTTTCAGCCTGGCTGAGTCAGACTAAGATCATGCTACAGCCGTGATAAATATCTTGTCTAACCCAATTAGTTTCAGTAATACTAGATGATTTATGCATTGCTTTGTTGATTCTGAAATTATTCATCCCTGCAGTGCACACAGAAGGTGTATAACTTTTGATCAACTTGTATGCAAAACTTCTTTCGCATGGCACTTCATAAACCATAAAATTGGTTTTCACTTTACTGCTTAGAAAAATTATTGCAAAAAAACCCAAAAAAACAAACAAATTCCATTTTTAAATGTGCTAAGAAAATTATGTAACTTTTTAAAAAACAGAATGCTGTCCTTGGAAATGCTGTTAACAAATTCAGAGAAATTTAGAAAACCACACAATAATTATATTTAAAATTTGTAGCTATTCATCAGGTTTTCTCAGACAATTCTTCATAGAAAAGAAATCAAAGCACATTGTTTAGGGGTGCTTCTGAAGCTGCCCTGGACATTGCAGGTCTGGCTTTGGCAGTTCTCACACATTCTAGACAGCACAGAGAAAAATGGTGCAGCAAACTCTTAACAAGAGGTTGGAAAGGATTTTTCTTTTTCTCCTTTCTCGTCTTTCTCCTTTCTTTGCTCTCCTTTCCCCTAGTTCTTCTTTTTCTTTCATCCCTTCTTTTTCTTTCCATCTCTCTCACTTTCACTATATAATTTGCTTTCTCTTTCTTTGTGTTGGTTGGTGGGTTGGTTTTACCTGTCTTATGGCTTAGTTCTACATAGAGTTTCCTCTTACTTTGAAACTAGATGTTTATAAAATGACACAGAAAGCTTTTAGCCCAAAAGGGAAAAAAATCAACAATTTTAACTGAAATATTTGAAGGATTCTATTCCAAAATTACACTTATGCTGAAAGGAAAACCGAAGTTAATCATACTGATATTTTTTAAAACTATTATAGGCTTAGAAGGAAAAATTACATATTTAATTTTGATTAATAATAAGTACTTCATCCACACAGTGTTAAAATGGATTGTTTTACATTTATTTTTCAAATTCACCTATGAAAATTCAATTTATTTTCATAGCTCTAGTCAGAATTCTATCTGTGTTTCCTTTCTCAACTTCCAATCCTTCCTTTCCTTCCAGAATCCTTCTCCTCCCAGAGAACTGTGCTACAGTTTTGTTATACTTCAATTGATCTTCAAACATTTTTTGTTGCGGGCTCTGTGTGCTCTGTTATGTTTCCAGTTACAAAAAAAATTACCAGATTCAATCCAAATTCTGAAGGTCACTAATTAGCTCATTTCTGTTCCATAACAAGAGAAACAATGTTAACTTCCGTGGCATTGAAGCTGAATATAAATGCCTCATTAATCTTAGACATAGGAAGGCAAGGATCCGAGGATGGATGGCAGTGGAGAAAAATAGCCCTGGAGGGGAAGACACAGAAAGATCAGACAGTGTTTATTACCATGAAGACATTCCTATGTGCTCCATAGACTGGGTGATATCAGGGCACAATGCAAGGTTCTGAAGTAAAGAGGTTCTGTTGAGAAAAAAATTGTTTGTAAATGGTGAAGTTGATTTCAGATTCAAGAATTCCTGCTTAAGCCATGCCAGAAGCTCTCCCAGAGCAATGCTGAGCTCCTTATTAGTCTTTAAGGAAAGTGGTGGTAGTTAATATCCTCAGTCAACAGGAAGCTTCCTTCAGGGACAGGGCACTTCCACTTTGTTGCCATATATTTGTTTCTCTCTTCTCACAGCCTTTTTGGGAATGCATTAGGGAGCCTGCTCAAAGTCCTGCTGGACTCAGAGCAGGGCCCTGAATCAGAATTTGTGCAAACACCAAGCCACCTCCCATCTGGTGGGAGCAATCTGCAGGTGGTACAGGGTTCATTTACATGAATTAAACTAATCAATGGATCATTTGGATTTTACATAATTAGGTATGAGTTGGAGATGAAAACATATTCATTAAAATTGAGAGCTAATTATTTCTTAGTGGTAGTGCACAGCAAGTCACAGAAGTTTTTGTATGTAAAACTAGAGACTGATATTTTCATTCATTCCAGTTAAACTTAATAGTCAAAGTTGATGGGTTTGTGGGTTGTGTTTGGGACTATTTCAACAGCAAATATACAATATTAAGTACATAAAATAATACTATAATGCATAAGCCAAAATGAATAAGAATTAAGTAGTAAAATCCTAATACCTCATTTCCACACATTTGTTACAATTTCTTAAATTGACATGTTCTGACAATGCACTTTGATTATAACGAAGCTGTCTTTCCAGCTGAAGAATCTTCCACTGTGGTAATTAAGATTCTCTTAGTTTTCCAGTTAAAGTTCTCTAGAGAATTGTTTATTCTTTCAAAGTGTTTCTTTTCAAAGAAAAGCAAAACAAACCCCCCCAAAAAGTAACAAACAAACAAACACAAAAAACCAACACAAATCCTGCAAACATTTTTTTTTTAAATTTTGTTTCTGTTGAATCTAACTTGGGATAAGTAATTCTTTGTTCAAATCAGGATGACTTCCTAATGGCTCTTAGTAAAATAAAAAACCAAGCAAACAAAACCCCAAAAAAACAAAACCAAAACATTACAAACTATTCTTACCTTATCAACATCCTTCCAGAAATATTATGGGAACATGTGAGAAATTTATGACTGAAGAGATCTGTGGTTGAGATTTTTTTAAAGAAAATGTAAACATAATCTTAAGACCTTTATATACTTTATTCAATCATCTGGCTGTGAAACAATTTGCCATTCACACACTAGTGGCTGTAGCTGTAAAAAATTTGCAAACTACCATATCCTGATTTACACTTACCCATCTTGTTTTCTAATAAGATTTTTTTTTTATAACAGAGAACTGGAAATATTGAAAATAGATGAAACTGAGTATCAGCACTTAAACTGAAGGAACCAAATCTTTTTTTTTTTCTTGTTTTAACTAATTTTTCGCTCTGACAATGGAATTATAATTATTCCCTGAATGGAACTTCAAGAGACAATGCTAACATTTTCTTTTCCCTTATTAGTGTTCCTGGGAAAATCTCACAAAGGAGATTAAAATATGATTTCTGCAATATTAAAAGCCAGTGCTGTGTCTCAGTGCTCCTTTTTTGTTTGTGGAAAAGTTTTATTTGATCATTGAAAGTTTAATCTGAAGCACCATCATTTGGATTTAAGAAAACTAACCTGTTTATAGGAGATTATATTAGAAGGATGCATGCAATAGCTTACAAATTATAAGGTTCTTTTATTCCAGTTATATTTTTGCTTTCACAAAAAGAAATATACTGTGTGAGAATAGGCAGCAGTCTCAGATTTTTTTTATTAATGAAGCTGTAAAATGACATGTTAAAAAAAAACAAAAAAAAAGAAAAAATAGAAAAAAAAAAGAAAAAGGAGAGAGCCTCTGGCCTGATATATAAACAATATCCTTTGTTACATCATCATATTGTAATTAGATTTACTATAGCTGTATGCTCATAGTTTGAATAAGTGGAAAATGTGATGTGAGTTTAATTGGCTTATTTGTCATGATGAGTTCACTAGTGCATTAGATCCTGCCTTGTCCTGCTGCTAATAGAAACATCTCTTTTAAAAAAATCAGCCATCCCACTCCAATCTTTCAGAAATATTCCACTGCAACCAATGCCAACATTTTTTAAATTAGACTTAACCCATCAAAAAAAGTATCAGTTACCTCCTGTTCTTCCCCTCCTTCTCATCATATTTGAGAAACCTCTGTCCTTCCAGTTCTGGTGCAAAACCCACTCATCAAAAGCACAAATTCTCTTTTTATTTCTGCCACAGGCTTCAGACTATTTCTAGCTGCTCAGAGGATGAATAAACTGGGCAGCTCGTTTCATCTGTCTGTGTCTTGATACAGCAGTTCTGTGAATAGAAGGGATAGAGCTTAACCCACCTCAGAGACTGCTGAATGGGGGATAGAGTAGGAGCATGGTTTGTAATGAATGTTATGGATACTCAGAAATAATCACATGGAGTGATGGGATAACATAATTGCCTGTATTTTTGGTCTTCTGGCCTGTACATTATTGCTACAATATCAAGGTGAATTATGTCTAGGGAATTAGAATCTACAATTGAATGGACTGAATTTGTTTCTCTTTTCCATTTACTTACAAAAAAACTGTTGTGAGGTCTATTTTAATGTCACTAACAGTATGGATCAAACCTAAATGGGATTTAAATAAAAACAGGTAAAAATAGGGAGCAATTATTGAAATGCAATTCAAAGGATTGTTCATATCCAGTTCAAGATCTTATGGAGATTGAAACCCTCTGATAAATGGTATGATTTTCTTTGAAGAATCTGTTACTATTTATACCAGGTATTCACTGCATTTCTGTGCAGACTTTTTACAAACTTCTCCAATTTATATTACATCATCTCTGCAATTTTTTTTCCCACAAATAGATAGGAAAGAGTATATCAAAAGTGGAAAAAGTGTACATTCATATATTAGTCTCTAAATTATTAGTGAAAAACAAGTTTTTTGTAAACACAGCCTTGCTTTTTAGAGAGACAATTGATGGCAATTTTCTAGTTGCAGCCTCAGCTGGTATTGTATATGGATTTTATTGTCTTGTTACCTTAGAATAGAGGGTGACACTGCATTTAAATCATCCAACAATAATTAGCAAATAAACAAACTACATTTGAATATTTGTCAGAATCTGTGAGTAATCTAGACTGAGCCATGGTCTGACATCCTGTCTGGTCAGATGAGATCATCTGAGTTGTCTTTGTGCATCCTGAGTTCAAATTTCCCTTTTGTTTGGAATCAGTAGGCTTGCAGGGCTGGTAAAGTCCTGTCTGCTCCCTTAGGACATCCATTATATCGAGGACTTTACAAACAAACAGAAGTTAAATCTTCAGTTTTGCCAGGTTACTTTATGATTGTCCAACAGTTCTCTTTGTTTCTTCTTTTTTGTAGGAAGATAATTCTGTTGTGGTGTCAATGAGCTCTAGACATTTTAGCTGGGCTTTTTGTTGCAGGATTTATAAAAACAGATACAAGTGTGTGGAGCAGATTTGTTTAAATATGCCATCCTAATAAATTATTTAATTAAGCCCACAAAATAGCATGCAGAGGTGTTTATTTTACAAACTTTATAAAATACACATTAATCAAGACCTGAAAAAAATGCAGTAATGAATATAACCTGTTTTAAATACTATCCTTTGTATATAAATCTTTTAATTACTACTTTGAGTAAGAGTATTTGTTAGATTTTTAAAAAATATACTTCAAATATTTTTAAATATACTTCAAAAATATAGCTCAAATCAAAGTCTTTGGTGTATGATGGCTTGTAGTTTTCCCTCATCTTCTTATGAGTGGCATGGTACGTTATTGTTTACTTCCAAAAATACAAAATTTAGTCATAGAAATATCCTACTCTAAAACTCTTTGTTTTAGGAGGAGAGTCAATTATACATGAAACTTGCACTGCTGTTACATGGTTTTGGGCAAGAGGTGAATTATGCTTTAAATTAAGGAGAAATGTGTGCACAAACTGTGCATATTTGTTTTGCTGAGCTCTGTGATTTTAATGATATATTAGAAATTGGGTATTAAAAGCAAGCTGCTATCTGTGGTGCAATCAACAATTGCAAATTTTTTTTAAATTACTCTGCAAAGTGTTGCAAATCATGTCTTGATCCTGAACTGCTGTAATAATGGGAACTTTGTCACTGTCTTCAGTCCAAAAGAAGAGGGTGCAGGAGTATAAATTAGAAAAGAATTGCATAAAAGAATGGATTTGAAAAGTAGGAACTAACAAGGATGGTTATAGATCTGGCCATGGCCATGGAGGAAAATGCAGAGAAGAAGCATAAAAAGTATCTATCAATATATGAAAATACCATAAAGACTGATTGATTACTTTTCTTAATTAATAAACACATAACTAGGAGTAACAGGCTTAGTCTTTTAAGCTTAAATGGTAGAAATAAATTTTATAGAGCACAATTACACAATGAAATATTCTGCCAATGGAAATTGTCTAATTCTTGGTAGAGGAGGTATTTAGAGCTGAGCCTTGTAGTACATGTGTAAAAGAAGCTTCATCATGTCAAGACATATCTAGCTTTGAAAATTCCAAGTGTAGGAACACAAATCTAGCCATGGGTAACAGCTGTAACAGAGTCCTGTAAACTCTAGCAGTAGCTCAGCCAACAGTCCCAGGGGCCAGAGTCCTCATTCTCCTCCTCTCACTGAGCTGCTGGGTGATCTCCTTTTGCACAGGAGGGATGATGACATTTTCTTCCAGCCTACATTCCAGCTGTTAGACCTAGGCATTGTAAGGTGTCTTAGGTGTGTAGGATAAAGAAAAAAAATATACAGAAGGCCAGAGAAGAAAGGTGTGTCTATATGCAGGGTGTGTGTTTGCACCTGCACTCATTCCCTGAATTGCTGTAGTCTTAACCTTCTCTTTCATGGAAGCAAATTTAGGCAAGTCCCAGAATTGGGGGTGTAACAACATGTGCTGAGGTCCAAGAGGAGAATCTGTTCAGCTCTGGAAGGGAGTCATCCATCCTGCTTTCTATTTCCTGTGCTCTCTGCTCTGCACTGCAGGGATCTGACCCACTGTGACCAATATCAACACAGATCTCTCATTAAGAGGAGGTGGAAATATCCAGTTTAGAAATTCACAGCACTGCCAACCTTGGCTGGCACCCCACAGCTCAAACAGAAGGGCTCACTCCCTCAGAAACCTTTCCAGAGATCCTTTCCCAAACCTTCCCAAAGCCACAAGTTGCACAGACAAGTGGACAGAAGTGCTCCAAAGCTTCTCAGACCATATGATCACAGAGCCCAGAGTGGGTCACCACAGTGTCTGGGATGGGACTCTGTTTGGGAGATGGAGGTCAGGCCTGCCCCAAAGGATCTGTGATACTGGGATCTTCTGTTCTGCAGTGGTTTATACACAATGTTTTCTGCTTTTCTGAGCAGAATAGCACTGGGCTTCCTTGAGAATTAAACTTAAAAATGTACACACACCTGTTTGGGAAAAAGTGGTTTTGAAGGTTTTTGTTGTCATGTCTCCTGGTGAGGTCTGCAGATGCAGTCTGTAATTAATGTAAAATATTGTCAGGTGTTTGCAACTATGCATTTCCATCTGTGAAAATCTGGTCTGCCCTGAATCTCAGTGAAAGGCAAATGTTTTTGAAAGCACTGAGTTGAACCCACAGGAGGACTTGCTGCAGTTGTTTGAAATGTGAAATGTAATTTATATTTAAGGAAAGCAGGATTCATCGACTAAGTAGCTTTTGTTGTTTTGAACTTAGTGGATTTACATTAGGAGTGGATTTGGCCTTAAAAAATTGCCATTTAGAAGCTGTCCTAGCTCTCAGATTCTTCTCACAGAGGAATAGGTTCCCACAAACTATGTAATCTCTTCCATACCAGACTGTGAGTTTGATTTCCTGCCTCTCCAGGAAATAAAAAACTGATGTTCTGCTATATAGGATAAGGCCAATATATGAAGGAATGAATCAGCACTTCAGTACATCTAGGAAAATGTCTTTGGTTCTGCAGGGGGAATGCCATTATTGTTCCTTCCTTCTTTTTGGCAAGTAGATTAAATAGATTTGTAAATTCCTCAGTCAGTAGTAAATAAATGGAAATAGCATCACAAGATAGGAAACCAGCTAAAGAGCTGAGCTTCTGCAAGTCTCTAAAATTGTTCTGAGACTGCCAATGTAAAGGGTGCTTACCAAGAAATCTGAGCCACTGTGAGTGATATTTGTATCTCAGAGACTCTATTAAGGGATAAGAGACAGCAATAGAAAGGATGCAGCTGAATATGTGCCTGCTCAGTTAATTTTGATGTAAATGTTCTAGGTACTGCTCTTAGCAGTATCATATTAGCCTTTACTGAGTTGTTATTCTACAGGAATCCATCAATGTTCTGCAATTATTCATCCCCTGAAGACTGTTTATGAAATGCTTGTGAGCTTTTAGAGTTACAGAATGAGTGTTTCAAAATGAGTGTGCAAATTTTGTAAGAACTCCTGTAAGTGTAAAACAAAACAGAGTTGTTGATGGTTTTTATTGCACACTATTTCCCCAGATGCTTTACAAATTAAACTAACGAGGCCATAAGAATTAAGTGAGAAAGAAGAGGGAGGAGGGGGGATTGTGAAGAAATGGGGTAAGTAGTAGTGAAGGGTACTTTCAGCTGGGATTGTGACAAGTGAGAGAGTTGCTGAAACAGAGACTTAACAGGAGTCTTATGCAGACAAGATGATCTGCAGGGACTCAATTGTCCCTCACTATTTAGAGAGGAATTTTGTGTAGTGCCATTTCTTTAGTGCTGTTTGCCCAGGTATATTGGAACAGGTAGAACAAAATTTAGGACCGAGGCAACTGGAACAGTCTGTGGGTACCTGAGGGCATCTCAAACACAAAAATGTTACTTTAAGCAGACAAGCAGGGTGAAAGTAGTCAAGGTTCTGCCCAAGCTGCACCTCTGCAGCCATTTGCTGGCCAGTCTGTCAATGATCTGATTGATAACAGAGGATGAGAACCCTGTAAATGCACACAGTCTGTCTTGTTATTGTTATTTTTACTGTCCTATGCTTGTCTGCTATCTCTAGCTTGAAATGTTTCTGAGTTTGGCCTCAGCACATTTTCTGCAGAAGAAGATAAAGTCAGTGTTTTAAATTTCTCATTTCTATGAGCTGGAGAACGTACAAGCACGTAGATACTTAATTCCTTCAGAAGAAAGAGGTCACAGACAGGAGGTGAAGCAGCGCTGCCTTAAAAATTACAGCAGTGACAGTAAATGTCTGCAGAGCTGCACTACAGGAGAGACAACTCTTTCTTCCTTACAGCATGATCAAGACCCCTCCCTCAGGAGTTGGAGCTATTTATGCCTATAAATTGGTGTATTTATTGCTGTTTTAACTGACCATAGACATGGAACCCGAAATTAGTCCTCTTTCTCTTCCTCAGCAGGTGGAATTATTTTCAGAGCAGTCAAACTCTTTAAAAGTCTCAGGAGAAATATTTTTACATGGCCAGTGCAGAATCCCTAAATGGAATTGCCTTCAGGGCAATTCATGTATGTTTCATTTGATTAAATATTTAAAATCCAACCTGATGAAAGCAGACAATCATGTACACAGTGGAAAAAGATCAGGAAAGATCAGTGGAATTTATGTTTTAAATCAAATCAAGAATAAGGAAAGGTTGTTATGTGTTACAGGCATCTTTTTATAAAATACATACTTAGTATATATTCATATGTGTGTGCACATGTGCATATATATATTGCAGAAAAATCTGTCATGTAAAATCAGCAATACTATGCAAAATGCAAACATAGCTATTTCACCAGACCCTGTAATGTTCAGCTTGATGATAATGAATGAAAAGATCTGTATACATCTTTGCAAAGGGTGATAGAAGTAGCAATGTTCTTCCAAACTGTCTCTTTAAACCATCCTTAATGAATGAATGTGCTACTGTGAGCAGACAATGCTGAGGTGTCTTGGGGATGAGGTGTATAGTCCAACTGTTGAGCTTTACAAAATGACTTGAACCTTTCTTCTGGCTGTTCTGAAAAAGTGCCCAAAAATAATAGTTGCATCCTTTCCACCTCCTGGCACTTCTTTTAGAACATTGTTAGCCTGTCTTGTGGACGTTGCACTTGTCTTCAATGATATCTTTTACTTTGCTCTCAGACCTCGTGGTTATTCTGAGCTCATTTTTTTCCTCCCATAATCTTGGGGAAAGTAATCTGAACAAAAGCTACCCAGCCTCAAATTACTTGCACAGGTAGACATCTGGTGGTACTTGATCTGTCACATTTACATGAGCAGAGTCACTACAGACAATTAAAAATATGCATTTCTTAAATGTTGTGTGCAGACTGGACACCACAATGCATATAATCATATGAGAATGCTTCTGGAACTGAAAGAGAGGTTTTTTGATCTTACTCATGATAAAACTCCTGTATTTGCTACCTCTCACCCATTATTTCTTTAACACTGCACGATAGCATGAAGATATCAAGAATGCATTACTGTTAATTTTTAGCTTGAATAATTTTTCCATCTATCCTAGCTTTCATGCTGTGGGAATAAGTATTGAGTTATTAACTTTGCCACTGTTACTGACATAGTATGATGATGAACAAAACTAGAGTAGAATACAATAGAACAGAGCAGAGTTTCAAAAGATTTTTCAGATGTGAGGTTCTTAAGTCTTAAAGATTACCTGAAATCACTTAGCTTTGTGAATTCAAAGTGTGGAGCAATATACCAGCAGAGTTTGAGGTTTTGCTGTATTTGTCCTATATTTATGTATTAGGTCCCTGAATCAGTGACTATTATGGACTGTATTTCCAAAATATATCTTTAAAATACAAAACAAAAAAGGATTTTTGAGTACTTTGGTTTAGACTTTATCCTGTTTCTCAGCCTCAGCTGAAATCTGCAGTGGTGGCTCTAGGTGGCACATTCTAACTGTTTCACTAATCCAAAATGAGGATGTCACCTCTGCGACAGCACTTCACTAATGAGAGAGACACAGTGAATGTACATTGGATAAACATGGGTGAGCTCATTCCAGTACCTGTTGGATGGACACAGAGCATCATATTTGGAGCAAAAAAATCAATGCATTAATTGAGAAAGGACACTGAATTCCCTTCCTATGTGAAGAGTTAGTTCTTACAAGGACATGTGAGCTGAAAGCCACAAGACATTTCTTCTTCTGCAGCTTTAGTTTTCTTGTTTTCTTATGTGTAGAAGAGCATTGCATTTGTAGTTTTCAGAACAAGTCCTAAATAAGTAGAGATTTTGATAAGAAAACAGAGTGAAAATAGACAGTAATTTCCAAACAGGGCAGTATGTGCATAATTTGCATTTATTTCAGGTCAAGGTTTGTATGTCAAACTGCACTGTAGGATGACTTTTTAAGAACACTTTTAACTCTTAATTGAAGGCATTTGTACCCAGTATTTTTATATTATAGCAAAGTATTGTAAAAAACAATAATTAAAAAACTGAAGTATCAGAAGTGAAATTTCCTTTTTCTGAAATTATTTTACAATAAACTAGATTAAAAGCCAGATTTAATTTTACCTTTTTTTTGTATATTGCTAGGAAATCTGAAGTCTGGAATATTCTTGATTCCATGACAAAAATTGGTGTAATAGTAGATTTTATTTCAAGAGTGTGCAATGATTTCACTTCATGCTGTGAATCATATATAGGAGATCATATTGCAACTGGCCTAGGAAATTCTTACAAGGAATAGTCATTATTTTTCTGAAGGAATGGAAATTAAAGGAAAAAATACTCAAGATGAAAAAGCCCATTATATCAAGGAAGGACACTGGGTACCTCTAAACACAGTAGAGGAAAAGGTTTTAGTTCAGGCATAAGGTGATATTTTATTGTTCAGCTTTCAAGGCTGAAAAATTTCTACTACTTCAACTACACTCCTCTGGACTCTGGAGTTTAAATGTTTTAGGTGTTACATTTAAAATAACTTACTTCTTACATTTAGTATTGCATTGCTAAACACAGAATTAGTTACATTGTCCATATTTCATATGAATTATCACCTGCACTGGGTCTTCTCTTGTCAATTTCGTGCCATTTTCTGCTTTCTGATTTTTCTGGTAGTTTTATGCTGTGCACTTTGCATGGTTTCTAGTCTCTCCTTATTGCTTTTATTTAACTTTAAAAGTTACAAATAGGGCCTATATAAAATAATTAGGAATCTTAATCTCAGGTGTGGTGAAACGTCAACTAATGATTATTAATTGCATTTTTGCCTGCTGTTTATGTGACAAAACAATGTGAATTAAAACCATTCTATAGGACTTTGTGTCATACAGCTAAAAACTCCAGAATGTAAAATGGAAAGATGAGATTAAAAATATCTCATTTTTCCTAAGTAGAATGTAACTCCCAATCACAAGAGAAATAGTACACTTACTAATAGACAATTAGTTCAAAATTATTCAATAAGTAAATATAATATGATGTTAAGTTTTATAATATTACCCATACTATATTTATTTTACATCAGTGCAAAATGTCAGCAAAAATATTTTCACTTCCAAAGATAACATAGCCATGTATTAGAATTTCAAAAAAACCAAAGTTGTGTACTTGAAGAGTACCTCTTCATGTATGGGTTATGTTTATATGCAAAAGCAGATCTTTAGAAGTTTGTTACAGGTAACATAATAATGGATATCTCATTCAAAACCTTTTAACAGAAATGTAAATTTCTCAATAATGAACCTTTAGAAACCTTCTTAAGTTTCTCATCAAAATATCTTGTTAAATAAGCTGCAGAATCAAAAAGTCCATGGAGAATGAAAAGTTAATTTCAAATCTGTTAATTAAAGCAAAGTAAAAAAGTGTGTTGCCAATGGGAAAATCTATGTCTCCTTGGCATCTGTACCATCATGCAGGTTAAGGAAAATAGAGGAATTACAAATTCCCCCTAAGGTCTTTTCATGCCAGTGTGCTGTAGTGCCATATGAGGTAAACACAAATCCAGCCATTCGTTTTCTCTGACAGCATCAAATAATTTTACTAAAAAGAAAAAAAAAATCATAGTGTTCCAATAAAGCTGCTTATGTTATTTCTGTATTACCTGATGGACAAAAGTGTATCATTATGACACAGCACATGGGAGCACATGGGAGCACATGAGAGCACAGAGGGAGATGGCTTTACAGGGTAAGATTTCAGGTTCATCTGTGTCCTGTTCCTTGTTGTGAGTATCAGGTAACATCACCATTCCCCAGAAAACATTCCTACATAGCTATACAATTGTGCACTGCCTGTTATGTTGGTAACATCCCTTCTGTTAGTTCCAATTTCCAAGGATGAGTTCCTTCAGGGCTCCTGTGGGGCTTTAGAAAATGGACTGCTGAATATCTTATGGTTGTTTATTCAATAAATATTACTACCATTACTTTATGTAACATTTTACTTTTTATTATAGCACTACATCTGTTAGCAGAAGGCAAGGAGACATCGGCTTTCATAAAGAACCAAATCACTCTTTAAAATATAAAATACTGAATTTCCCATTTTTAATTCCAAGTGACTGGCTTACTGTAACTAAAATATAATATATTTCTTGGCTCCATTTTTACATCAGGTAACACTTTCTCAAGGACTCCTGTTTGCAGGCCAGCTGAGGACAAGAAAGCAGAGGTGTAATTGAACACTCAGGATGGACTTTAGGGCACATGGCATAGTTAGTCAGTAGTGACAACTGCTACGTGTTTGGGAGTTGTGTTAGACACTCCAGTTTTGAACTGAAGGGCATAGGAGTGTTTCCTGCTAAATGAGGATTTATTCTGGATTCAAAAGACACAAAACAAATCTCAAGCAAAGCCTTGTGCTGCTGGTGCATTTGAACTTCCCTTTCAGAAAGGCAGCCCTCTCCTGGGCATTTCTATTTGAGTAGTAGTGGCCACTTCTTTTATTGGTAAATTCCATTATCACAGGATCATCTCAAAATTAGCCTGGAAAGTCTCTCTGGAGATCATTTGGTCCAACATTCCACTCACAGCTGGAAAACTGCAAAGTTATAACCATGTTGGATCATATTGCTCAAGACTTTGTTAAGCTAACTTGGAGAATCTACAATGATTTGCAGTCTTTCTGGGTTACCTGTTCCAGTGCTTGATTACTTCTGATCTAAAGTTTTTTCCCATCTTAATATTTTAATTTATAGTGTACGCTAATTTTTCTTTCTGCATATTTGGAATAATTAGGGGAGAATTTAGGCTGAGAAAATAAACTCCCCACTCATTCTTGGATGTCTCTTAATAAAACCACTGTATGAGTAGATCCAGTTGCAGTTGGAAGCAGTGGATTTTTTTAAGTGGAGGAACAGTGACTGGAGAGTGACACTTAGAACCCTGCTTGTGTGAAATATTTGAGATTGGTCGCCACTTCTTGGTCAGCACTGAGAAGGTTTTAAACTCTGGGACTGGAAATCCCTGAGATCTAAGTAAGCAAGATAAGTGTCACATCTCTTCCAGAGACTGTCATTTGTCCCTGGAATGGTGGAGGTGGGCTATCCATATTATTGGAAGCTGGTGCTTCTGTGTCTGTCTCATCCAGTTACCTGCCTTTGATGAGAGGCAGCTTGAGGAAGAGTAGCAGTACACTACCCAAAAATGAATGTGCTAATACTTCTGTAGCTAAAATCATCACTAACTTCATGCTGAATTCATAGAGTCATAAGTTCTACAGCCAGAGGGGATCATTATGTTCACCTTGTCTGACCTCCTGGGTTACATAAAAGATAGAGTTCTTCAACCATTTTTAACAATTAAGACAATTCCCATGAAAATAACCTTAAAGATACACAGAATTTACTACATTATAATAATTCAAGTTGTTAATTAGCCTCAATATTAAAAACATACACCTTTTTTAATCTCTGGGCATGAACACTCCCCTTCTAGCTACTGGATAGATCATGGTACTAAACCTTTTATGAAGCACATGATTATTCATTAAACCAAATTCCTGCTTTAAAAATATTGGATAACTGGAGATCACTCTTCCATAATGTAAAATTTGAAATATTCATTGAATCCTTCCATTGTGAGATCCTAGAACATACATGCTTTGGACCTGCATCTGCTTTCACTCATCTTTCTCTTATCTTTTTATACCCTAGTTGCTGTATCAGAGTCAACATATTATGAGTTCATTTGATTTATGTGCGTTTAAATGTGTTCCTACAATAGCACAAAATCTTCAGGGACTCTGGGATCATTTGGATAAAGAATGTGTAGGTAATTCATGCATTTTTCTTTCTGTTCTCTAATGTCTAGTACATTTATTTCTTGTATATAATTATTCATCAGGTTTTCCAGTACCTGTGTTGTTATTACAAAAATGCAGTTAGCACATTTTAGGTATGACTGCCATACATTTCAGCTTTTGCAACATTGTGACTTTCCATTCTTTCAAGAAAAAAATAAAAGGGGAACATTTATGTCGCTCAGTTTTATTTTCTTAGAAGGACAGTCATAATTACTATTAAAATGTCCAACAGTATAAACTCAAGACTGTCATCAAAAACAACAACACATCTACATAGCAACATCCAAGGTTAGAGAACCAAAGAATGAAGTGGATATTGCTATAAAACAAGGTTTTCAGGGACATTGAAGCACGTGGTGACAGCAGAGAACTCAGTGCTGTACATTTGTTCTCCATTCTTGTCTCTTCCTCTAAGGGTACTTTTGAATGAGCTTTGGATCCCTTACATTTCACCTTAGGAGATTTTCTCTCAGCTTTCTCTTCATTGGGAGAGTTTACTGTCAGTAAAACACATTTTCTATTGAGATGGCAAATTTCTTCTGCAATACTAACTGCTTTATCTTCCTACCATTTTCCCTGTGAAGTCTCCTGCTTCTTCCAAACTTTGCATTATGTCAAGACTTTGTCTTGTCTACATTTTAGTTAGAGAGAACATTTATGGATCTCATATATTTTACCTATTCTTTTTAAAATAACAACAGCCCAAAAAAATCTCCACACAAGAATCCATGAAGGTTTAACAGGTGACACAGTGGTGCTCTGTGATATTAGAGAACTAATTCACCTGCAGTGAATTCCTTGACTTTACTGGATTGTAAGATAGAAAAAGCAGCAGTAAGAGAGACTGTTATTTATTGAAAAATTTTAGATTTAAATTAAGATCAAAGCATGAGGAAATTGTAATGTGTGATTTATAAGCTTGACTTCAATTACATGAAATTTTTTAAGGCCACAGAACGACATCTTGGCTGGTATAAATCAATGAAATTGCTGTTATTTATGCTAGTTGCAGGTATGATTATATATTGTTAGTTTCTTCGTAACTCTATTCTTTCCTTCAGGTATTTCACAAGAAAAGCTCCACAATAATAATTCAGAATGTCAGGAACTGTAGAATTGATTCTTATGGGAGATTTGCATCAGCTGAGCCCACTTAACTTGATCGTTCTTTATTTGTAGCTGATCAAAAATTCAACAGCCTGCATTGTGCCTTTGCCTTCTTACCTAGTGGCAATTTGGGACTGCTCTGAAAAGAGATAGGTGTGTATTTATTTAAAACTTGGTTTACGTTGCAGGAAAAATGTGAAAGAGATACAGACTTAAGGTAGCTAATAGATGATTTCAGATAGAAATACAACACACTCCCTCTAGTGATTAATAGATCATTTCCAAATCTTCATAAGTTTATATGACTTATTTAAAATGTTGTTGACTACTAAACTTGTAAGCTATCTTATATGTTCTAGTGGTACATGGTATGAATATGCTTTACTGCATACATATTTTGAATAGTATCTCAACAAGTTGGAATGTTTCATTAGATGCATTTGAATGCAAGATTTTTGGACATATATCATCATCATCATCATAAGTTCCATTTTTTTTAAGCTCTGGTAAATCACAGAACCTGTCAGTGATGAATTAATTTTCTCTATGCAGATAAAAATAAAGAACAACTGTGAGTTAAATTATAAATAGGCCAATTTGCACTCATAATTCTTACATCTTAAATCTTCATAAAGTGTCATTAAAATTTGATGTTCCTTATACAGATTGATGTGCAAGCAATACATATTGCAAAAATTATATTCAGTGAATATGCAAGGGGGTGGGTTTATGCAGTAATTATAGCATTACTTAATTTATAATTATTATCTTTATTAGATGTAATTTAGCCAACCAATATAATTTAGATACACAAATTCATCTACTACTTTAATAAAATATGCTTGCTGCTCTTGACAGCTTCATGCCTTAAGCAAACAAAATGTATTGAAAACTCTCTTTTTCTTTTAAGTTTTCTTCCTGTGGAGTTCAGCAAACATAAAACTCTGTTATTGCTGCCATTGTTTTATTCTACTTTCAGAAGCTGTTTACTACAGCTAAAAATTAAAAAGGCCTTGATTCTCATAATTTTTCTTCCTCAAGGTCAACTGATGTAGCTACTAGTTCTTGACTAGGTTTTCAATATTTAAAAAAAGAGATATTAGATTTATTATTTTTTTAATTCAGCCTTTTATGCTGCAATTCAAATTACATTTTTTAAACACATTATTTTAAAACAAAAGTAGAACCAAGCAAACATTTTAAAAGCAAGCAAAATAGTTAATAAATCAATGAGCCTAGTGTTAAACTGTGGGAATTAGACATTAGAGTCACAGCTCTGTGTGAGCTCTCTTTACTTGGTCACTGAAGACACTATACTGCTTTTGTCAAATGGTTGACAAAGATGCTCCACCAGTACATCTGTGTTTCCTGTGGGCTAACAGTTTTGTCTGCATAATTTCTTGTTCCATGCCTGTTTGTGGTAACCTAGTTCTACAAATTGGGAGTTAGATTTGAGGTTCAATCTGGTAACCCATCAGAGAAAGTTCATGATTTGAATGCTGCTCCCTGTGAGCTGGTTCAACAGCTGCATGGAAGAAGTCCTCCTGAAATGCAAACCTGAGGCTTGTTGTTAAATGAGGAGAAAAGTCACTTCCCATGGTGTAAATGACTCCTTCCTTCTGCTGAGCATGGTGGCACTAGAGTTGATGTTGGTAGTGTTGATGTGTTTATGTGTGGCTGTTCCCATAAAAACTGCAGCAATGGCTTGTCCTTCCAGAGCTCACTGTTGTTCTCCCCTGGAGAAACAATTGCAGCAGAAGAATTAGCTGAGGTCTGGCAAGTCTGAATGCAGCAGTATATCCTGACTAGTACCAAGTGAGCACAGCAGTACTCAGGTGTGAGCAGCTTAGTGACAAATGCCATGTGCTGCAAAAACACAAGGAAGGAGCCTGAGCCAAAAGGAGCCAAAATGAGCCAAAATAAGCCAAAATAAGCCAAAATAAGCTCTGTGTCTTGGTGTCTTGGTGCTCTCCAGCACAACACCCCTGGTAGGAGGGCAGCCCTGCAGTGCCAGTGTGGGGACACCACCTTTCCTAGAAAGGGTCACAATGCTGAAAGGTGTCCCAAAGGAGAAAACTCCCCCCCACACATTATTTTAAATAAAAACCTGATTAGCTGGAGAGATTGACCACTGCTCAGATAAGGAGAAGCTTGGCTGGTGTGACAATTCCTAGAACTGAAGTGTCTGACCTGGAGCCCTACTTCATGACAAGCACATATTTGTGGATTTGACAAGCACAGAGCAAGCTAAGGAGCAGACAATGTATGTATGCCAGGTACACCACTTGAAGTAAATTGACAAGTTATAAATTAATCTCAAATATTACAGCTATTGAATGCAGGGGCATTTTGACATACTGGGATGAAGGGAACACTGTATGAATGGCATGTGGTGCCTGAAAAAAAACAAACCCATCCAAATAAACAAAACCCAATCTATACAAGGTCAGGATTTGGATAAGAGAAATGTGAAAAAGCAATAGTGATACTCTACACAGAGCTCTTGAACTTTGAAGAAGCAGAAATCCTAAGATGCTTAAAAGGAAAGAAAGAGTATCAAGAAAAATACAGATTATTCACGTTCTCTCATAGCTGGGGAGCTAGAATAATTCACCCACACTTTTCAGGAAATTTTGTTTGCTAATACCAATTATTAGAACACAAATTCCTAAATAATAATTAATTGTACATATAAAAAAAGGAAGATAATTAAATCTGCCTCAGTTAGAGGCAAGTACTTTTAATTTGCTCAGTTATCACCAGTAGGAACAGATGATAGCTTTTGCTAACTGGAGCTAAAATGACTGCTCTCAGGTGACTGCTGAATTGAATGTTGCAAGGTTGATTATTAGAACTATCATATCAGAAAAAGAAGCATCACTGTATATGAAAAGCATCAATTTTTGTTATCCAACCACAGTAGCACTTGCTGCTCACCAGGAACTTTCTTTAAGCTTTGTCAAATACAAGAAAAACATCAAGGTCACACCTGGGACTGAAAACCTTCAGATTGTTCCAAGCCCTTTTTTAATCAGACATGAAATTTATGGTTTTTCTGGAATAAAGATTTTATCCATTAGTTGAATCACGTAGTCCTCATGAAACAACCTTCACCAGTGCTAGAGTTACACCTCAGAAATAATTTACGTTGGAGATAAGAATAGCAATGGGCTTCCCACATTCAGAATTATGTGGAATTTATTTCCTCAATTTCACTGTATTTGACTCCTTTGAAGTTAAATCTAAGGTTGTTTTTTTTTTTTCTACCTTCAAAAGAAAAATGAACAAGGTTTTGAATTTATTTTGAAAAATTGAAGGCAGTAGTCATATTTAAGTTTACATCATGCACTTTTGAGTTTGTGAATATGCTATAAAATAATGACTTCTGTATAAATAATATATTTAACTTGTTATCGAGGAATGTTTTATTTTGTTTTTATTAATGTGAGTTAAACTGAAAATGCTTTTTTTCCTAAAAACAGATGGGAAAAAATCTGTTTCAAATACTTGTGTTTTATGGGTGGTAATATTTTTAGGGAAAGTAATTTAATATAAAAATTAAGATGGTTTCAAAGTAATAGATTTCTTTTCTGAATACTATGGTAGAAATGTTCCATGATTCATTCATTGATGTGAAAGAAGAATAGACTTTCTCTGCTACTATTTTGAACTGGACTTGGTAGAACAAAAAAATAAAACACTGTGTTTCCTTGGAATTTACTGCATAAGGTCTTAGTTCAATGAAAACTTTATTCTCTATGAAGAACAGTGGAAGAAAAAGAGAGACAGAAATGGTTTTTTAAGGTGTTGTTACCCAGATGACATGGGTAAAACATGTTCTTCTTGAAAGATCTATTGGGGTGCATTAGAGTGAAATGACACTGAATTATCTATATTTGTAAATATATATATATATATATATTAGATATATAAAATATAAAATAAACCCTATATAAAATTGTTCTAAAATAAACCCCATATAAAATTTAGTTGTGTTTGGTTACAAAAGAAAGCAGGTAGGTAACCATTTTGGCTATTATTGTCTGTAGTAATAATGCAATATGAAAGCTTAAAAATATTACCCATGAAAATAAAGGGAAAAGAAAGAAAGGAAAATAGAACTACCCACAGAGCTCCCAGTGAGACTTGTTTGCTGCAATGTAATTACCCTTGGTCAAAGTGATGGTCTTGATCCATAGGGGTGGGGGAAGTTAGCCATGAAACACAAAGGCCCATGGGTTAAAATAGGCTCAGGCTGGGTGGGGACACCCAGGCACCTTCCCCATGTGGAGGGGACTTCTACACTGTCCCTTGCCACACACCCTGGTCTGCTGCAGAATTTTTAGATCATGTGCAGTCATCTGGTGAAGGCTTCAGGAATGGGTCTGGGGGCACTTCAGGCTCTTTGATGATTTGTGGCACCTTCCAAGACACACCAGCAGCCCCTCAGCACAGTGAGCCAGCAATGCCCCATCAGACCTTCCATGGGGGAGAGGGGGCAGGGGTACCCCTGAGCAGAGGACAATGACCATGAGAAAGAGAACCATGCAGGACTGCAGGGTTTGAGCCTCCCCCTCAGGGGTGGAGGGTGAGTCTGTGGGCTTTGGCTTCCCCTGCTGAATTTCAACACAGCTACTGAGAAAGGCTTCCTTTGTGGGTACATTCTTCTCCCTCCAGGCTTGTTTACTTCTCCTTAGACTCAAGATAACTGGACAATAGGACCAGATTTATCTTGTCTCAAGTCCCCATTTCCAGTCAGGAGACATGTTCTGGCAGGGATTTGGCTTTGCTGGTCACAGATGAGCAGTTTGCTACAGTGGACAGAGGTCCATTCTTTGGTGGTTTTAATAATGTTTAAGCTATTAGCCCTAATATTTCAGTCTCACAGGGGTTCACAACATTATTGTTTATATCCCACTTTTGCTCTTTGTACTGACAAAGCAAGAAGAGCAAAGAGGGAACAAGATTTTTTGTCTTACTCTAGAAGCAGACAAGAAAATATGTGCTTATTCTGCCAGTGTGCCTGAGAGGTGCAGCCTTTAACAGACTGTAACCTTCAGATGAGAAATGTGCTTCCCCAGGGACAGAGCAGTGCTGCCTTGGGAAGCAGTCCCACAGCATGACTTCTCCTTCTGCTCAAAGCCCTCCACAGCATGTGGTGGCATCCCACAGTAAGAAATGCTGTCTAGCACTGATGGGATCCCTACTGAGGTACCAGCACTCCCTGTGTCTCAGCAGAGCATTTGCTCTGCTGTCTGGATAGCAGTTGGCCACCAGGGATTTCAGCTGGGAATCTACTGGAAGTGTGGCACCCAGTACTGCACAGCCACTCATTCTCTTCTTTGAACTAGTTCAGTAAAAATGACTGCCACAGTATCTGCTGTTACATCTGAGTACTTTTTAGTCACCAAACCAAGATCTAGTCTGGTGTCTGGTGAATGGTACAGAGTTTTGGCTGTGTATCTCAACTGTAGGGCTGAAAGCCAAGGAATGCAACCATTGGAACCAGCTATAAACAGGAAGATATGAAGCCCAGGTAACATTCTACCATTCAGACATCATCCATTGCAGTTTTTGAAAGTACCTTTTAAATCAGAAGAAGTGCTCTGGATTGGGTCTTGCTGGCATGCCTTATGGATACTGTTCAGAGGTGCATCAGAACATAAATCTGAAGACTATGGAGAGAGAATAGACATATCTGAAGGCTGCCACATTTTAAATACAGATTTTTTTTTTTTAATTCACACCAACTTTTAGTTGCCTATTTTAAGCATAAAAAATGCCCCTTATTTTTCTTTTAGTCATATGCCCTGATACTCTTAAAGGACTTTTATTGCTTCATAATATTAATTCATTATTAATTGTTCACTATTATTGGCACAAATTTAAACAGCTGAAGTACTGATGTTTGGTTAAGAATACACATGTGGATGGTTTCTATGGTAGCCTATTTCACAGCCCCTCTTTTAATGCCTCCCAAAGTAAGACTGTAGATTTAGAAAATCCATTTTTAAATATTTCCTGAGATTTAGTAGCAATGGCTAACGACTTCACCAATCCTTTTAAAATGTTCTATTAAATAGGCATTATACAGAGTGCCTGCCTTCCCATGTTTGAATAAAATATAAAAAGGAAATAATAATATTAGTGGGGTTTGAGTTGAAAAGTTATTGTTGCAGGCATTGCTGAACCTTTCAAGATGCACAATGGTGTGTTTGCAGCTTAAGGGAGTTCTTCAGCTCTATATGGTAATAAGTACAAGCTGCATAACAGAAGTCATCCATAACAGTTTATTTATAATGTTAATAAAATCAGATGGTAAAAAAACAAGTTCTTTTGTTGATAGCAGAAATGTCCTTTACACTAGAAGTGGTGTGCTTCCAGGATTTCTGGAGGTAAATTTGAATTATGCAAAGTACAAATAGATGCTTTGGCATCACAGTTAAACAAATCATCCCAAATCTCACTTAATAATATTTCCACTGATGATCCAATCCATTGAGCCATCAGCAGGAATAACAAATTTGCTAATATTGGACAGAAATTCATCTGCAATGTCTCACTGTTTAGCATAGATGCCCATGCCAACTGACTACTATGCAAATCATTCTCTAACTATATTATCTATCTTGAAGAGCTGCAAAAATCAGAAATTTCCCAGAAAAAACTTTGTTCATCCAAACACAGTAAGAAATTATTTTCTAATTAAGCTTTTCTAGTAGTAGAAAGCATTTTGCATGTAATTAGGTGAGCTTTTTATTGTATTTGTAACATGGAAAGTTTCTGTCTGGATCTCATTAGCTGGTGATTTTTATAAATCTGTGTGGAAACATCAATGCTCGTGCATACATGAGTCTCTCAGCATGATGCTCTTATGTATGTCTTCATTACTGAGATCATTCCCTTGTGCACATATATTCCTTTTTATGTAAGACCTATTCTTTATAGTTGTAATTAAGATTTATGGGGGTGCAAACAGCCATGTGCCATAGGAATCAAAGTCTAAATGGACAAAAGAGGTAAAAGTTTCTCATGATCTTTTAGTTTATATCTTTACCTAAAAGAGTGAAAATCCATGAAAGAAGGACAATGACTGTCTAAAGCATATAAAAAAAAAAATTGGACTCTATTAATTATTTATTAGCTCAAGAAGTTCCTAGTTAACCAAAATAAAACCCCAGACTTTGTACACACAATCTACCACTCATTAATCATCAGATTTTCAAAGTTTTGTTCTCAAATGTTTCTTTATGGCAGTTTGCTGCTTTCTTTCATACATGTTTAGAAAGCTGATATGGAGTTTTCATTTTCTAATAAGTATGAAAGATATTGGGATATATTGCTGGGGTATTTGCTAAGACATTAACATGTTTTATTAATAATATCCTAATGTCTTCTGGAGTTTCCTGGCTGGTACTAATTTTTGCCTTTAGTAAAAAGCAACCTACCAACCAGTCAAACAAAACACAAAAACCTCTTGAGGCAATAATGTGGAATCCAAAATTATTCATACCTGATTTTCCTTCTTTTCATCTTTTCCAATTTTTGAGCATTGAAAATCAGATTCCTTTAGGGACTTGCCTAACCCCTGTAAGGTTTGCATGTCCAAATACCAGAACAGCCATTTCACAATTTGGCATTTTCCAGGAATTATGAAGAATATAATTTAGGTTTTTAATAGCAACAGCTATTTTGATTTTTTTTACAAGTTTTTCCTGCAGTCCTCCATGCTTAACTTTACACAAAGTATTCACACTTCTCTGTTATTAGATATGATCTTTGCAGTTTATTGTTAACATTTTGGAGACTACTACTGGCAAAGATAATGAAAAAGAAGTTATTTTATTTGCTCAAATGCTGTATTGGCAATGAAACTCGGATATCTGGCTTAACACTGGGTCAGAGTTCTTCTCAGAAGGAATTACCCTGCAGACTTCATGGGAGTTCTCCCAGTGCAGGAAAGTGATCCAACTGATGTCACCCCAGCAATGTCACACAGCCTTGAGGAGGGAGCACACAGTGTAGCAGTGCCTAACACAGGACAGGGGCACAAAGTGCAAAATTCAAGTCCTTGCACTGTGTAAGGGTAAATCTGGATATGCCACAGTTCAAAGCAAAGTCTCCAGGTATCTGTGTCAGTGTACAGCTGTTGTGCTGCATTTCTTCTCTGGCTGCTTCTTGCTGGTTCCAGTGGTCCTCTCATAATTAACCAAATAAATAAACAAATATATCATGTTCCTACCCACAGTCTTTAGCTAGAACTACTGTCATTTGCATCTCTCAGTTTTACTTTTCTGTTCAGCTCCAATATGACTTTATTTTACAGTGCATAAATTATCTTAGGGCTGTTCACTGTCTGTCACATTGCACAAAACCAAGAGAACAAATAGAAAACCCAGGCTGTGTTTAATCAGAGGCTCCTGTCTGCATATTGAATCTAAAAATAATTTTTAAAAAGGTATTTGAAAGGATGTATGCATCTGGAATCTAATAATCATGCTAACCACCAGGCAGGAGCCTATTTAGCTTACCTAATGCATATCTCTCAAGTTTGGAAATAATGAAAATCTAAAGAACCATTCAAAGAATGCATATTCCAGAAAGGACATGCTTATCTGCTCCTATGTGCATTATAAAGTCTCAAATTTGGGAATTTGTTGTTTCTGTTCTACATCATAAAATAAAACATTTGTCCTAAGAATTATGGGGTGCTGTAGAATGTGTGCACTGCAAACCAGGGCACAGTCCCTTAAGACTCCTTTTCAGTCTTATTTTTTGCTTCTTCAGCAAAAATCAAAACATATCCAACAATGTCATGAATCCCAAAATGTAATACAAACTGTGAAAACCATGGGTGAGGTTTTTATTTTCTTTTTAAAGGTTTCTTTTGATATGAATCAGATTCTCCATCTAATTTCAGTAGACATTAGCTTGAGCCATGTAGTTCATCTGTTATTTCTGCTACTCTCAGTGAATTCTAATCATGCACAGGGAATGCAAAACTTCCTTTCCAGTTCACATGAATTAAGCCCCTAGACATGAAGCTTTAGTTCTGTGATGAAGTATGGCTAAGTGCTTTCCACTTTCTTCTCAAACTTGATCAGAAAATCCAGTCAATATAAAACCACAGTGCTTCTTCAAAATAGCATCAGATTTTTTCACTCTGTGTACAGGTAACTTTGCAAATAATGCTGCAGTCTCAGAGCTCAGCAGCTGCTAAATGCCTGCTTTCACAGAATGATTGAGGTTGGGAGGGACCTCTGGAGATCATCCTGTCCAACCTATGGCCAAAGCAGACTCACCTACACCAGGCTGCACATCCTTGTGGCCAGGCAGGTTTTGAAAGTCTTCAGAGGAGACTCCACAGCCTCTCCACAGCCTCTCTGGGCAGTCTGTTCCACTGCTCTGTCTCCCTCACAGTAAAGAAGCTTTTCCTCATATTCAGATGGATATTCCTGAGTTTCAGTCTGTGCCCACTGACTCTTGCCCTGTCTCTGAACAGCACTAGGGAGAATCTGACCCCACTCTCTGAAGGCCTGCCCTTAAGATATTTTTATGCATTGATGAGATCCTCTCTCACCTGTGTTCTTGCCTCACTGTAGAACATTCAGCATCTTTGCTAAATTTGAATTTATTAACACCCAGATCTTCTCCAGGAACACATTTGCCAAATATTAACAGAGTCTGAAACTATTTACTCCTGAAAAATATTTTCAGGAATCTGGAATTCATTCCTTTGCTTCTGCAGCTTTTTTTTTTTTTTTTTAAATAGGAATACATCAGAGAAATTGCTGGTATTGCACACTTGGAAAAGGGGAACACTTTTATTTTTCATGACCATTGGCAAGAAGGGACTTAGGCCATTGTGGTTTATGTTGTTGTTATGAGAATTGTCATAAACACTCGAACCTTCTGGCTTTGTAATATGCCTAAAATCACTTTACTTGAAAATTATGTTTATTATTCTCTTCAGCTAGAAATTCAGTAGATCAAGACAAATGCAATGCTTCTCTGCTTAATGCAGTTAGTAATTTGACAAGATAGGTATAGTTTCCCATACATATCAGTTCCTCACAGTAATAGTGTTCCAGAGTAATTTGGCAAACAAACAAAAGACCTAATTAAGTATTGTTGAATTTTTCTAAGGCACAGTGTATACAAGGTCATACCAAGGGCTCAGCTGAAGTTTATTAAGGATTAGCAGTCTGTTTCTGCAGGAGGGATCCCTCCAGCTACTGTAATGTATGACAGCCTGGCAGACCATGCTCCACAACAAGCTGTTGTACAGAGCAGAGTTACAGAACAAATTCTCAGCAGAATGTCTAATAAAAGGGCTTCATATATTAAAGGCATTTTTCTCCTTGCATTTTGTTACATTTGGAACAGATAAGCAAAACCAGACATTATTCACTTCCATACATTTGGAAAATTACTCTAGAAGTAGGTCATTGTGCAAAAAGGACTGGGTTATTCCCCTGCTCTTCTTTTACACTGTAAATCCTTGTGGCAAAAACACACCTTTGATTTTAAAATTACCTCATGCAGTAGGAACCAATCTGTGAATCCAAATATAAATCAGCTAAATATGTGTGAAGATGTTTGGATAGTATTATGCAAGGTTTGCCTTTAACTTATCCAAAAAAAAGTAAAAATTAAAATATTTATAACACGCCTGTAAGCTTGGAACATTGAAACCTGTGAGCCCAGTCTGTGAGTTGGGATGGGACCCTTCAGGGAAGTAAGGCCTTTCCTTCTACTTTCCTGACCATCATATAGACTCTACAAGGACACAGCTCATTCAATTTTAACCTTGAGATCCTGCTAAAGACATTAAAATACAGATTATTTACTGGAGGGATGAAGTGATGTTTAAAATATGTCCAAAGTACTGAGTGAGTCTTTACTGTCACCGTTCTGGGAGTTTTAACTAATATTTCTATTCCTATAATGACAAATTAATAAATTTGCCACTTTTTCTTTTCATAACTACATGGAGTGAGCAAAAAAGAAAAAAGAAAAAAATTGAGGGAGCACCTTTCCTGCTTTTGAAAGTAGCAGAACTGGTCAGAGAGAGAGAGAGACTGACTGTGAAGAGAGAGACTGTGAAGAGAGACTGTGAAGACTCAGTGCCTCTAAGTAGTAGAAATATGTTCCAAGTCAGGCTGTGCACTTTGCTCCCAAATAAGCGCTAAAATGTTATAATTATGTAATTGAACACTGAGATTAAAAATAGACATAAATTCCTAACTCTTCTCCTGCCTCTACAAACTGGTGCAGAGCTTTCCAACCCTGGAACTCTTCTAGAATTAATAATTCTATCCTTTTTTACTAATAAAGGCAATCTGGACTGAACACTGCATGAACTGACCATTTTTCCAATCTGCACTAGGAGTCAACATAAAAGTTCCATTTATTTATTGTTCCCCATGCTCACAAAAACAGTATTTCAAAAATAGTTTATTGCTATTAAATTAACACACTCCTTTTTTTAAAATAGATGTAAAGATTTCTTACATGTCTAAGGACCTGCCCTCAGGTGCCTTAAACTCATTTAAAAGAAAAATATTCTTTCAGGTGCTATTTATGTAAACAGCACTTAATTCCTCTCCTGAGATATAGCACCATCCTACAACACACCTGAGCATGGAAAGCCTGGACTCAAGTATGGCAAATCACCATAATTCCCCTGTAGAGGAGAAGAAAGCAGCTGCAAAGGCAAAGGGTCTTTTTAAAGCATAATA
This sequence comes from Serinus canaria, assembly GCF_022539315.1. NCBI lineage: Eukaryota > Metazoa > Chordata > Aves > Passeriformes > Fringillidae > Serinus > Serinus canaria. The sequence goes on from NC_066314.1 coordinate 11,372,120, forward strand.
ATAATAAAAAGATACAGCACATACCTTAAATATCTCTAAACTGTACCAACTCTCCATCTTAAAGTTTAAAATCTAAACAAAATAGCTGCTCATTGAATGACCTTTATATATGTTTTGAGAGGAGATTGTTTGGTGAATGATGCAAGAAATTGTCATAAAATCAAGGAAGGTCAATAGCAGTCCAGATTTTGTAGACCAAGGTCCTGAAATCTCTAAGGTACCCACAGGTTGTGTGACAGCACCTGCATGACTGGACTGGTCATGGTTACTTGACAGCTTCTCATTTTGTGTCTTCAGTTGCACCTATAAATTGCATTTGTCAGAAATATGCATAGTGCAAGTACCCCTTGTTGGATTTGGTCCTGAAATATCTAAAAGTATAATATTCTTTCATTATGGAATTCAGAGATAATTTTTTCATAGGTTGCCTTGGTAACAAAATTGTAACTGAGTTCTTTTTTCCATTTTGCATTAATAAAGGGCTAAATATTATAAGTAGCAGCAACTGTGTCCTATTAAGCCTTGATGCTGCATAACAAAAGATGTGTTTCTGTAGAAATCTGAGGCTTGAAATTAGTCCTTTGTTTTAAGTATTGAATCACCATAAGTTTTAGGCTTGCTTTTCTGTCTGTGTGGAGGCAGTTAAACTCAAAATCTATTAAGTGCAGCTCTAGGTTAAAGGCAAGGAAAGAATTTTCTTGTGGTCTGTCAGATTCCTATGTACAGATCTCCTGTTCAGACTTTGATGGGTGTTTGGAAGGCTCCAGTAACTGTGTCCAGCTCTGTAAATATGAACATTACAAAGTCCTTGGTGCCTACAGAAAACTCAGTTCCTCCAGGGTGAAGGAGTAAAAGAGGCAATAACCATTGATTATTCCATTAGCCAGGGACTTGCTTTAACCATTTCAAAGATCTCAGGTCCTCCAGCCTGAGGACATGAGAGCAGATGAAGGAGGGAAATGGGACTCAGCAAGATTTTATCAAGAGCAATGAAGTTTTTCTGGGGATGGAAGCTGCTGTAGCTGGGGTAGAGTCACCCTGAATTCAAGCAGCTGTTGATCAGGGTTTGCTCCTTTCTCCATTTCTTTGTGGGAAGTGACTACTTGATCTTTTATAGGTCTGCAGCCCTCAGTACACAGTGCAGTGCAGGGCTCTTGGAGCTGACCCCCTGAGCAGTAAAGGAGGATGGAACCATCCAAGTGACAGTGTGTCCTGGGGGGACTTGATGATGCTTGTATCCCCAGTTGTCTGTTCTGTTTATGCTAGATACTAAGTTCTGCACCTTTAAGACTAGTTCTCAGAGTGAAGGGGGAAGAGAAGTGCAGAGTTTGTTATCAGAAAACCCCAAACCAAGGCACAGTGTTATCTCCTGCTGCTGTCTAAGCAGATTAGACAGAATAAGTAATTAATAGTTAAATAATGCAAGACATGCAAAAGGTATTATCATGTCTGTGCCATATCTGAAAAATACATGACTCAGTAATATAAGGACAGAAAGACTAGGTCTTTAGCTTCCAACTTAAGAGAGTGGTTCAGAACCTGAAATTTAGTCCATTACAGTTTTCTACGTGAGTTGAACAAAGACTGTGACCAAAGCAGAGAAACACAAATAACCAAGTCTATTGTTGGACCTCCTGTGAGAGTTCACCATCATCCATCATGAATGACTGCTGAATATCCAGGTGTTTAAAACAAACCAGTAAAACAGTATAAAATCATTAAAAATTTCATTTTTGAGGGATCTCTTTATATCATCTAGTTCAAATTTTCATTCAAAGCAGGGCTAACATTTTATGTAACTTGTATTTTTTCTTGCTTGATAAACTAGTAATCCAAGCTTGTCTACATTAAAAAAAAAAATTGAATAAACAGTAAGCTAGAGATATTCATCTAATATGTGAGCTTCCTCCCTGTGGTGTGTCTGGAATAGCCTTGATTTGCCAGAGTGTTTTGTGAGGAAGATACAGTTTCTGTCAGTATTCTTTGATAGTGAAAAGTTTCTCAGGAGAGAGCGTGCAGAACATCTGATGTCTGTGCTGTTAGCAGAGCTCTCTGGAGCTCAGGGGCACACCAGGATCCCTGTGCTCCAATACAGTCCTCACAAAGGGCTGGAGATCTTTAGGGTGCTGCTGCATCCCCAGACATCAGATAACCCATGGGAAATAAACTCAGCATGCTTATGGACAATCCAAGTGTCTGAGGGCTTTAACAATACCATCTCCAAACCACAAAAGTAACCACAAAATCACAGAGTGGGTCAGGTTGGAGGGGCCCACACTGGGGCATCTGTTCCAACCTCCCTGCTCCAGCAGTGTCATCTTAGAGCACATGGCCCAGATTGCATCCAAAGGGTTCTGAAATTTCTCCCAGGAGAGAGACTCCCCATCCTCTCTGGGCAACCCATTCCAGTGCTTGGTCACTGCAGAGTGAAGTTCTGCCAAATGTTCAGATAGAGCTGGGCATCAAACACTGCCACATGTCCTAGTGGCTGGCACCACTGAGCAGAGCCTGGCTTTGTCCTCTTGGCATCCCCTCTTTAGATAATTATGCACATTAATGAGGTTCCCTCTCAACTGTCTTCTCTCAAGGCTGAACAGGCCCAGCTCCCTCAGCCTTTACTCATCAGAGGGATTCTCAATCCCCCAGTTATTCTTGTCACCTTCCACTGTGTCCACTTCAAGAGCACCACACCTTCCATGTACTGAGGAGCCCAGAACTGCACACAGTGCTCCAGATGAACAGAGTACTCTAAAAAATAGTTTGAGAATTCCCAGAAATTAACAGCCAGTTTTAGTTGCAAATGTTGAGGTGGGAAAGGAATTGGAGAATATGAGGGAAGGGTCTTATAGATTTATCAAAATACATTCCCCATGTTAAGTACTGAAATATTGTCTTGACAGTCTCATTCATTCTTTGCCATGGACTTCAGGTGGTGTCTGAGGAGAAAAAGGTCTCTATGACAGGCAGTGGAGTTAATCTAACACTTTTATGTCTCTGTGTCTTCAAGTAACAGAAAGAAGGTTGGACATGTTTCCAACCACTTCCCAGTGTCAACAATCTTTAAACCAAACCCTACAAGTGTGATGTAATCAGTACGGTATTGATAAAGAATTGATTAAGATGTTTCAAACACTCTGAGACTGAGGAGAACCAAAAATACCTCAATTTCCAAAAGGAATTTTAAGACTTAATTAGTGGTTTCAGTCAAATCAGGGATAACCTGACCACAAGAAACTGGACCATTAGGAAATCAGGTCAGTTTCAGACTCTTCCCTTCGAACATCCCAACCTCTGCTAGCTAAGCCAAGTCACTTGTCAGGCTGTGTGTAATATTATCTGTCAGCTTTTACAGAGTTCTGTCATCCAGGGATGACAATAGAGGCAATAACTAAATATAAACACCTGTGCAGCTTGACAGCATGGTTAGCAGGTGATCTTAATCCCACAGGCCCTAAAGCCCAACCATTTGTCAAGTCCACTTATGGCACTGAAACAAGCAATGTGAATATAACCCTTAGAGATGTACTTACAGAACTATTATTTTGAGTTGTAAATAAATGTTTAAAGTATCACAGAGCAGATTAATTGTAAAAAAGACTTTGTTTTGTGCTACCCATGAATTCCTGATGTCACTAAGGGTCTTTCTAGTAATGTGAAAATAACAGCAGTAGGATAGTTTTTCATTAGTGAGAATAAATATAGATCCAAATAATATCTGACACGATCTTAAACATACATCTCATATACCTCTGTCAGCTTCAGCAAATAGAGCTTTGATTGCTTTGAAAGCATCCTCACAAGGAAGATGTGCTATGTAAGATGTTGTGTAAGTGGTTTACTTTGTGACTTTTCCAAAGCTTTCAAAAAGATCATTCTGCATTTAGGCCGTGTGCTTGACAGTGTGTCTTTCATCTTACTAACAGGCACCACAAGGCCACATAAGGAGGGGGAAGTCCCTGGTGTGGACTATATTTTCATCACTGTTGAAGATTTTATGGAATTGGAGAAAAGTGGGGCTCTCCTAGAAAGCGGAACATATGAAGGTAAGCTGGCTTTTACTGCTAAGTTTGTATCATGTTTCCATTGTACTGTTCTCCCATTTGATGGAATTGCTCTGCTCCATACTGTTACAAATATGTCATTGCTACAGCTATCAGAAATTTGTGAAGAGCCATATGGCCAAATATGAAAATATTTTAATATGTAAAAGCTAAATGCAGATGAGTTCATTGTAATTTTAGTATATTATAGTGGTTAAGAGAAACATGGTACTACATTGCATTTACAGGACAGAAACACTAGTCCTTTACACCAAATACTCAAGGGCATTTCCACAGAATTTCAGCAAACAGCTGCTTTTCTAACATAGGGCAAACACATTCTGTAGCAGAAATCAAGTGTGAGGCTGACACTTTTCCTTTGCACGTGGGATCCTGCAATTATCCATCTATATCAGAAGCTGAAACCTCATTACTTAAATAAGAGAGGAAGAATTTGCTATGTCATGTCTTATGGGCTTTGTAAAGTTATTGAAAAGAACTCATTAATTTTGTAAAATGGCAAAGGGATAGGGGCTGTCCTAATGGCTGTATTAGAAATGCTGTCTATGGGGCAAAGAGCCAGCAGCTTACTGCATGACTCTGCTTCCCAGGAGAATCAATGATTCATCTGATTTTAAACCTTTTCCAAAACACAGCTGTCCTGAAAGTGAAACTGTTGTAAAGAGGTGGGCAGTTACATCACAGGGTATTTTAATAAAACCAAAATAATGATACACTAAACCAGATGTTTCTTGCAAATATACCAGTATTTAAAGGAACTGGGTAATAGATAGTGGGTTTTTTACAGCAATATTCAGAGGGAACACCATTTATAAGAAAAATATGACCCATAGATATGGGAATACCTGGTCATTAGAGCCATTTTACAGGAATCAGCCCCATATTTTCACCTTGTAGCAAAAAAAAGCAATAAAGACCTTTTTGTCCTTACTTTGTCCCTGCCAAGAAAAGCATCTGAAGATAAATAAGAAGCTATTCACCCCAAAAAATCATTAGCTGTGTTATAAATAGCAGCAAAGAAGGTAATTTTTTCCCACCTAATCAGCACAAAGTACCCATTGTCCAGTAAATAAATTTTCATTAAGTGTTGTATCAATACAGAACTTGTAACAAAGATTTCCTTTAAAGAAGGTCAAATAAAGGAAAGTATGTCATCTTTCAGGTTTCTACTTTTTTCTCCACTGTCTGACATGTACAAGCTACCTAAACATTAATACAACACCACAATTTTACTTTTATCACAGGTTAATTTAATAACAAGCCTTTCTTGAAGTGTCTTTTTGTTACCTTAGGTGTTTGAAAGTAACATTAGAGGAGCTTAAATGGAGCACAAGTCTGTCATTGCTTGACCATGTAATTTCATTAGTTTGCAGCAAGTTTGTAGAGATTGAGCTGCTATGTTAAATTAATTCACAGTGCTCTTCTGTCCCTCGAGGGATACTGAGATGTGTCTTTTAATACCAGCTCCCAGAGCTGAGTGGACAGCAAGGTGAAATATTGGTTGAGGAAGTCTGCATAACTCCTCAAACCAGCTGAGGACCCAGCTGAAGAGAGGTCCAAAGTCGTGCCTGTACAACATCTGCCATGTCATTTGCTTATCACAGGTGACAAGTTCACTGAAGCCAAGAAATCAGAAACTAAACATACAGCTAACTAAACTCAACAGACCAGTTCTGCCTAAATTCCTGTCTTTGATTCCCAGGTTTTTAATCACCAGATACACATTCTGACAAAAAGCAGATAATATATTATCTGCCTTTGCCTTATGGCAAAAAATAGATAACATATGAGAAAATAATGCTATTTTACAGATGCTATTTCTCCTACTCCCATGCAGTCTTTTGGATATGACCATACAAATTTGCACCTCCACAGTTTCTTGGTTAATTCTTAACTGTTACGCCTTCTTTGGGGAAGAATTTTATTAATTATCCTGTCACAAGTTTTCCTGAGCACATTAGGACTTCAATGATTAAGTTTACTGGTATAAATTATACAAACCAGAGCAAAGACATTTTCTGTTTCCCTCATGAGGAGATGATTTTTGAGTTCTTGGATAGATCAAGCAACTTATTTAAGCATAAATACTCTGGGAGATAAATTTTTCCTTATCAAGACTGGTTTTTATATTTATGAAACAAATCACTCTTTTTTTAATTGCTCTCAGTATTAATAAATTGGTTTAAATATTTATTTATTGAATTTTTTGTTTTAAGAAAATTATTCTGCATTAAGCTAAGTTTCTGTGTAGAGTAGCTGAGTCAGTCTATGCTGATTATCTAACCATAACTGCTGTGAACCAGTTCATCTCTACCAGAATAATGTTTTAAAGAAGGGATTTCTCATGCAGTTTAGATGAAAATTCAGACTGTATACCTGTTACTTTTCATCACTTATTGACTAGAAGGTTCATTTCAGTCAATTTACTTTCTCCTGTGTGAATTCCAAAGAGAATCAGGAACATCCAGATAAGCCAGAGGAGAAGGAGGTCAAGTGGAGACTTACCTGAGTTTTTGTATTGTTCACTATAGAATCTGGTATTGTTGGGAGGAGAATATTTTCTAATAGTAATGACAAAACCAGTAAAACAATCAGAAATGTTGTGTTCTATTGCAGTAAATAAGAGTTGTGATTCCAACTTGGACAGGATACAATCTGAAAGTGAGAGCAAAATATATTTTTAGAAAGGCAGATTTATATAGTTCTTTTTATTTTTTTCCTTGAAGCATACACTTTTTTTTTTTTTTTTAGTTTTAAAATAGATTTTTAAGTTATAAATTCTTTAGAATTAAAAATAGGATACTCTGTGACCTCCTTACTGCTTTAGGCTTTGGATACACTTTTCTTTGTCTACCACTTTTGTGACAGCTGTGAATGACTGTAGTATTCCTAAGTACTGTAGAAAAGCAATAGTATGTTCAGGATAAAAACTCTACAAATCTTTTTTTAGCAGTTTTGCAAATATGCAATTATTTAATCTCAGTAGGACTAAATGCATTATTATTTTGACCTTTTTAGTTATGTGTTTTTGAGCAACTGCTGATAAGAAAGCTATCTTTATAGATATTAATTATTTTAAGCATACATAATGTTACATGAACATACATAATGTTATATGAACAGTTGCTATGCTTTGCAGTTTACCTGTGGCTGTCAATCTGGGCAATATTATCAATGCAGAACAAGAGAATAAATACAAGAGGCAGTTCCACTCTCACTCAGATTAAAAGTTGAAGTCACGTTAACTTTGGTGACATTGTTACTGGGTTTTGAATTGGTAATAAAATTACAAATTTTATTATGAATATTTATCTAAATTTGATTTTTTTTTTTACACCAGCACCTTGCTATTTCAGGCAGGGGCTGTTTGCCTGAAGCACATCAAACATTTCTTTCAAGGTCTTTGTATAACAGCATAACCAAAACCTAAAGTTTTCACTTTGTTTTCTTTTTAGTAGAATTTCAATTTACTGTACTGATTAAAAAAATTCTGAATTGGTTCAAAATGATAACTTCATTATCCAACACACTTATTTAGATGACATAACTGTGGTTCTGTAACCAGAGGAGATGTTCCTGTGCAGAATGAAAGCCACTGCCATGCAGTCACATAACACAGGATGACATGCCCCAGCAAAATAACCCACATTCCTTTCTTTATTTCTGGCATGAAGATCAAAGATGGTCCTTGAATTGACACAATGTGAACATGCAGAATAGCAAAATCTGCGATGAACAGACAGACTGTGTGTCTGTGTGTGTGCACAGGCTTTTACAACTTCTCTGGTAGGAGGTTTGGTTCAGCACAGTCATCTCTCCAGTGGGTCAAAACTTGCATGGAGACTTCATGGGTCACTGGTATCAAAGGCTGCTCCCAACTCTTTATTAGACCAGCAAAATTCTTAACCAGTGCAGCCTAGCAGTAGAATTAAAATGGGCTTAAACTCTATTTTGCTCAAGAATGTAAACACTCATTAACAGGAACGTTATAGCTTCAATGTTTCCAAAATCCAGATATGTTAAGGCACATGATTGAAGGTTATAGTAAGACATCATTGCAAAGTGTTGAAAATGTAAGAGTTTAAGTGCAATACATGCTATGGGTAGAATTGCCCCTTTAAAGTGACATATGTAGTGGCAGTACCAGAAATAAGAAATGTTTGGTGTATAAATACTGTAAGAAAAAGAAATACGGTTGTTGGCAATCCATAAGGATAGAAATGTATTTCAAACACATTAAACCAAGAGGTATTTTAGCAACGTGGAGCTCTATAACACCTGAAAACATGAAAAAGCCTGTTCATAACTGTTAGGTGTGGCAAAAAACAAGAACATAAACTAATTTGACCAGTACACTTACCAATAATGCACTAAGTAAACTCTTTTTTTGTATCAATTTTTTTTCCTCAGAAAATCTCCATAATAGTTGTTTTTCAAAACACATCTTATTTTCTTTTAATATAATAATCCTTAATTTATTCCATGAAAAGCAATTATTTTAGTTAAATTCTTTTGTGCCAATAATTTTGTCAAAAATCCACTTTTTATTATTTGAATGTTTGGAATTGTCTCAAATTCATTCACTGGTAAAAACCCCAAGATCACTGAAGCTATTTAACCACTTACATGGTCATGAACTTTCTTGGGCCCCACTGAATTCCATGGTAAATTTCCAGCTGGCTTAAATGAAAACAGAATTTCACCTCTGTTTTTTTCACTGATGGAGTATTATTTGGCAGAAGGGTGATAGTTAGCTGGGATTTCCCTAACTATCCAGAAATCTGTAATTATTAAATCTCTAAAAAACTGGTTGAATACATCCCACGGGTGAAACCTTAGTGTTTTGCATTACTTGGCTATTCAAGGAGAAAGCTTCCAGTTGTTGTAGGCACAGGTTTGAGGGGTCAGCATTAGAATGAGCTCCATTGGTGAAGAGAACGGGGGTCACAGCCAATGTCTGCCTGTGCCTCTTCCAACAGCTGGCACATAAGCAGCACTGGGAGGGGCTCTGATGCCATTCACCTGGAGACAGTCCCTATGCTGTCTCCTTGAGAAGACATTAAGTTTTACATAGGCTTTCATCTCTTCTCTCAAGCCAAATTTAGCCTAAATGATCAAAACCCTTCTGTTCAGCTAATGCATTTTCAATTAACATTTCATTTTAATATCTGTAAATTTTAAAAATTAGTTAAGGACTGTTCCATGTAGGCAATGGAGATTTTAATTACTGTATTGTGGTGATAATGGTTTTATAAAGTGCTGGTGTTTGATTCCAGTAGTTTTGATTCCATTCTTCCTTGTAAAAATTGTAAGGTATTCAAAATTCCACCCACTTACTGTGTGCACTGTTCCCTTGTGTGCAGGACATCCTGAGCACTCCACAGCAGATGGATACAAAGGAAAATTAATCAACATAAAGATAATAAAATACTACCCTCCTAAGACCTAAGCACAGTAGTTAATGAAATATTCTGATTTTAAATGGAAAACAAAGCATTCATGAGGATAGATGCATAGAGATAAAAATAGTAGTCCTTCAAAAGCCATGTCTTTTAACAACAGAAAGTGTTTTCAAGGGCACAGAAGAATAAGAAATACTTGATAACAAAAATCATATTCCTGTTGAAACTGCTTCTTGAAGAGGTAGATCTCATATTAATATGATGCCAGCATTTCACCCCCATATTCAGAGAACATGTAACTGTGGATGTTTCAACATTTAGGTGAGCAAATAGGAGAAGAAATCTTAGATACAGTCAGTGACTTCTTGTTCTGATTGGGTTCTTGTGCCTGTTCTTTATTATTAAGATTTTATGGGCTTTGTTGTGTTTTCTCTCTTACTCTTAGGCCAGAGGCAGGAGTTGGATTTCATCAATAAATATGAAATGCAAAGAAAGTAAATGGTCAGAAGCTCCAAAATTTAATGGCAATGAATATATCAACATGTATGATATTTTTAAAATTCATTTTAAGTCATAAAACATCATATTTACTTTTTTAAAATTTTATTTAAGTATTTTGTCATTTTCTCATGGAAGTGATAAGGAATCAAAATTGAATACAAATCATTTCCTTTATGTATAAAAGAACCAGCTACTTTTAAAAATTATACTTTTGCATTGAAAAGGGTGACTTTCATAATTTCTACAGTGCCTTTTTAAACTGAAAAGTTGGAGTAGTGTTGCACATGGTATACTTTGTGTCTGTTCTGAGGCTGCATAAATGCTCATTATTCTGATAATTGATGTTCCTGGTGTGTGGTTAGCAACAAAGCTCATGGTAGAAGGTCCTGCCCTGTGGGGCCAAGGCAGGTCATCATCCTCCACGGCACTGGTGACACTACTGGGAAGCTTAAAGATCCCTGAGCCTGCAGATCATGGCAATAGGCAGATACTATTATTTCATTAAAGTTTAAGACATGGTCAGTTTTGACGTGCTGCAAGAATGCAACCAATAAGAAAAGATAACATCTAGGTGTACATCATAATGCAGCATTAAAAAATGTCACCTGGGGACTGCATGTGTCAGTATAGGTAAAGCCCATTCCCACAGACACCCAGGAAACAGAAGCTTAAGGACTTAAGGTTTTATGCATGAAATTCAGAGAGTGGGGCCATTCAGCCTTTAAAAATACAGCATCCTCATCCAAAGATTTGACAGCTCCTTCCTCCTGTGTACTTCCAGAGGAATCCAAGAGATTAGTGGCTTCCCCACAGCTTCTGAAAGGGTTCAACTGAAAGAAAACCAGCAGTCATTGGAGTTACCTCTGTCTCCAGGAGCACCTGGCAGCTCCACCCGCTGCCCAGCAGATACCATGGACACACCTGATCTGAGTGTGAGCTCAGGAGCCTGAGTGGATGTACTTGTCTGAGCTGTGGTGCAGTCAGCATCTCAACTGAGCTTCCTGCCTGGCATGCCAGACAGCTGGACTGCCAAGGCAGAGGGTCCTTAGTGGCCAGAGCACTTTCTGGCTATTCCAGGTGCTGGCAGGTGCTCCTCCTGAGTCAATGTGTGTCAGGCACAAGGCCAAAGACTAAGCCGCTGTCACCTGTGCTCGGTAGAACCCATAATTGCTGGCTGGGGCTGCATAGTTCAACAGAGGATGCACAGACATTCAGTTCTTCTGATTTGGGATTTGTTGAGATTCTGTGACTGCTACTAGCAGGAACTTAGTTGCTTCAAATGTTGTTGGCTGGTAGTTTTCCCCAGAAGGATCTCTGTTCACCAGGCAGACAACAGTCTTCTTTGCTCAGGTGTGTTCCCAGGATGTAGAGCACAACCAGGTACAACAGAGCACAAATTATAGAGGTCTGAGTGCTCCAGAAACTTGCTCTGCTTGAACAGGCTCGCTGAAAAAACTATCAACATACTTGATCTTGCAGCAAACCTAGATCAGCACCAAGAGGATCTCAATTGCAGGAAAATCAAGAGAGAAATTTTGCTTTCATGCCTTTTCCTAAGCTGGGTTGACTTTGTATCAGCTCAGCCCAAGACTTCAGCCCTAATCTTTAGAATTCTGTACAGTTATTACCAGAAAACTATTAACAAACTGAAGTGTCCAGGCAAAAGTAATGCAAATTACCAGGAGAGCTGTAGGGAATAAATTTAGAGAACTCATCAGGTAGAGCTTTGTTGAGTAATGATTGAGAAGCTCAGAGAATTTAAAATGTGTGAACCCAATGGATGAATAAAGATAATTCAAAGTTGGGCAAATAAGTAACCAGGGCTAATGTGATGAAGCTGGAAAAGATTAACATTTCAATTTAATATTGGGGGGAAAAATTCTCATACTGTGTGATTTAAAACCTAAAATAATCTCCAGAGGTGCAGATACAAGTTTCATCTCTTAGAAATTTTTAAAGTAGTTATTAGTAGAAATATTCCTGCTCTAGTAGAAGGAATAATTAAAGGCTGTAGTATAGTATTGTATGCTTCAGTATAGCATATATTAATGCTGTCTGTGTGACACATTATGTTTTCATTGTGGGTTTTTTTTAATAAAAGAGGTCACAACCAGTTCATGTTTGCATTTGAGTTCCATTTCTAAGTGAATTTTGCCTGCAGTACATATAGTGGAGCTTTTGTTTAAATGCAAACAGGGTTAGGGAAAAAACATCAAACTGTACAGCATGAACTATCAGGCTATCACATTGATAAGCCATGTATACCTATAGGTATTACAAAAGATGTAAAATAATTTAACAATTTGAATTTGCAATTCAAATTGCAAATCATTATGATGTGCTCTGCAGAAATATTTTTCCACGTTGCTCAGTCACAGAGGTCTCCATTTTTCAGTACATTACTGGAAACAATATTTGTTATATCCAGTTTACATGAATTTCTCATATTGTTATGTTTTTGTGAAGCTGCTCGAGATTTTATATCCTCTTGGATACTCCACATTTATATTTATGATATTCCTCAATATTAAGCTTCATATCACCTTCCTGTATCGAATAGTACTCTGCTAAATACCATAAACTGCAGTCCAAAAGGTGTTTGGGCGGTTCTTCTGAAAACAAATGGAGAAAATCCCCTTTTAGCTTCTCCCAATCTCAGAATTATCAAAAATTATTGAAGCCATTATATTTTCAAAACTCAAAGTATACTGAAACTTCCACAATTTTTACTAATACCTTTCTATGAATCAAAAGATAATGTTTTTTCTGAGTACATTCTCTAAACCCTTCTTGCCTTTTTTGAAGACTAAAAGCCTACTCTCTGGTCTTTGCTCTCTTGATCACAAGTTTTCAAACATGATAGAGAATGGCCCCAAAACAACCACAAGCCAGTTTCCTGGCATTTTCAGGTGCATCCTATCCAGTCCTATAGACTCACACATGTTTGGACATTAGCTGACCTAATTAGTTCCTAATTGGATCCTTCTGTACCATGGTAGTACCTGTTTCTGCCATCCTTTGGTCCTAAGCAAAGACCTGAGGGGCCTGGGAGTGAGCACAGACTTTGCCAGTAAAGGCTGAGGAAATGAAGGAACTGAGTTTTTCACACTTCCCTACTATAGGTGATCCTTTCCTACAATCTCCATCTCTTGGTCACCCATCACACTGTCCCATGTTCTTCCCAGTCTTCCTTTAGTTGCTGCTGTGGCTGTAGAAACCTCTCCTGTTGCTATTGATGGGCTTTAGCAATTTCAACTCCAACTTTTCTTAGCCTTCCTGATTCTGCCCTGAGTATCCAGGAGCAATTCTCTATTTCTCCTTGTTTGCCTGTTCATGCTTCTGCCTTCTTGACACACCTGCAGTGAGGAGTTTCCTGGGAGCAAAACTTACCTTTGTAGTCTTCCCTTGTTTGTACAATGTTCTATAAAATCAGTATAATAGCAAGGATTGCAGTTTCTGTATTTCTATTCTTTCAGCAGAAATGGCTTTGCAGCAAGACACAAAAAATTCCATTTTATGGCCGTGGATGGAATTGTGGTTTTTTTTTTTTTTAAGTCTCACTTTGATTACTCTGCTTCAATGGCAAGGTATTGTAAAACTTTGCAGTCCTGCATGCAAGCCTGGCCATGGTTGCTATGGTGGACTCCAGACAGGTGAAAAAAAGTGTGCATCTTTCTGCCTGCTGGCACAAAATAAGACAGGAAGGATCCTGTGTGGATGACCTTAAAATAATGAAGGACTTAGAGAGAAGTGGGCTGTGCCAAGTGCGAAATAATGCAGTATGAGTGTGGGAAGAAGGCCTGGATTTGTATGGTTAATTGAAAAGAAGGATTCAGCTACTGATACAGCTTTTTTGTGCAATAGTGTTACATTGCTTCCCAAGTGAGCTAATTAAAGCAAGATAAAAGACCAAAAAACACAAGCACTAAAAGAAGTGTTTGTTTTTCAAAGCAAGGAATTTCTGATTAAGAACAAAAGGAAAAAAACCCTGAAGATATTAAAAACAAATGAGCAAAACCTTTCAAGTGTAGGGAAATCTGTATATTTGGTTTACATTGTTTTCAAAAATAATGGCTCTATGTTTTAGCTTGTTTAAATGAAAGCATCAGTAGAACTACAATGGAAGGTTCTCTCAAAAAAAAAAAAAAGTGAAGAAGCAATCAGAAATCAAGACCAAATATGCAACTAGAGAATTAATATAAAGCACAGGTGATGACCTACATTTATAGTTATTTTATTTTGTGCATAGAGGGAAAAAAAAACCAGGAATATAAAATAAGTTTTAAAAGATACTACTGATGTAGCAGAAAACTATGCCTGCATAAGAAAAGTTCACCAGCACTGAAAGTGGTGCAGTAGAGGTGCCACAGTCTGCAAAATAAGTGGCTCTTCAGAGATTTGTGTTTCCAGACTTAGTTAAGGGTAAGTCTAATCTGCTTCAGTCATATCCAGGAAGAGACAGGATGCAAGACAGCCATGACCATGGCATGTTGATATCTGATGTAGTTTAGAGCACCCTCAAGGCTGCTGAAGATCAGAGGAATGCAAAGACAAAAATCTTGCTTTGATCTAAGTTCACCACCAAATTATGTTACCTACTCTATGAATGAATTCAGGCCTATGGGAGAAAAAAACCTACAAATAAAAAAACGGAATCCTGGAGACTTTCTGAATTTAATAACAATGTGCCTGATAAGAATAATGGACTTCCAAATAGGTGTCTTGGAATCCAATACTTTTACTGTCCATGGGTAGACACATTTGTGGGGTCTTCCACAGACATTGAGGTCGATTGTAGGGAAAATATATTGTTGTTCTTCCTTCATGTCTTGTGCCAGGAATGCTCTTCCCAAATAAGGTTTTAGGAGCTTAGGTGAAAGAATTGTTGCTGTTTGTATTTATGTGGTGTCAGACAACCCCAGGCATAGAATGGAAACCATTGCCTAGGTGCTGCAGAGGAAGAGAAAATAACAGGGAAAGCACATTCTTTTGTGAATTTATGAGTATGTTGTAACATGATGAAGGAAAATAGATAAAAGCAGTCAGTAGGGAAACCAGCTGAATGACAAGCACTGGATGTCCATGGACAAGTGGTTTGACTACTTTCACAGCTGTACATTGGAACATTAAAGATGAAAGTGAGAAAAAGGTAAATGGAGGTATTGAAGAGGCAATGGGCACAAGCATGTTCCATCCGAATATCCTAAAATGCATTTTACTGTGAAAGTGTCCAACTGCTGGCACAGGTTACCCAAGGAGGTTGTGGAGTCTCCATCTTTGGAGACATTCAAAAGCCATCTGGCCATGGGCACCCTGCTCCAAGTGACCCTCCCTAAGCAGTGGGGTTGGACAAAATGATCTCTGCAAGTCCCTTCCAACTTCATCTGCCTGAAGTTCGTGACATCATAGTGTGGCTATAAATAATTCTTCCTGAGGGCACGTCAGGAACAGCAGGAGATACAAAGAGATTTTGCAAGAGCGGGTGCTAACAAGAACAGAAAAGGTAAAGCAAGTGCTGAGTTGAGTAAGGAGTTATGCAAGTGGGAAAATAATGTTGGTATGGAAAATAAGTGAGGAAGGGAAAGAGATGGGTGCTGTGATGAATAAAAGGCTGCCGGTAATTAGTCAAAAGTGGCAGTGCTTAAAAGGTAGGTAGTTAAATACAGTGAGGATTGAACAGCTCTTACAGCTGGGAGTGCAGTGTTCTCTCACTCTGAGGAGCTGGAAGATCCCACTGCTGGGAAGATCTGGAACTGGTGTAGTTCACAGCTGTTTTCTTGCTCAATTTAATAAGAAATATATTATATTAGTTTAATAACCACACGTTAAAATGAGAGCAGCTGAATGATTTCATCACTTAAAGCTTCACTAGGAAAGTAAATTCACAGCTAAGAAACCTTAAACCATAGATTCTGGCATGAACAATATTATTGTCAACATTTTTAATACATTCTGTTAGAGAGAATTATATTCAGTGTGGTTCATATTAACTCCAAAGGATTTATGCAAAGTAAGTTTGTTTCCTATTTTCTAGTACAGTAGGCAGGATAGGCTGTGTGCTATCACAAAATATCCCATTAACAGTCTTTTATGATAAGGTTTGAAAGGCTTTTGCACAGAGACAAAGGAGGAATGTGCAAGTCTTTCCTCCTCCTCTGCCCAGGCCTGTTAGAGACTCCACAGCAGAGGGTACAGCTCTGGAGCAGATCCTGCACTATCACTGTTTTGAGGAGCACCTCATTTGCTGTGGATGGATTGAGTGTGACAAGGGAAAGAGCATCCTCCTCACCAAGCTGGCACTCGGAATATGTCAGACATGAGTTTTTCTTTACGAGCTAGACTTACCCAAAAGCTGCTGGCTGTTGTGACTTCATAATTGAGAGTCCCTTGAGAAAAATTCTATCTCACCTCCCTGTAGAGATTCTGGTTGCAGGTACTTGTGTTGGTAATCCCTAGCACACGTTTTGTTGTCATGTTGTTCCCAGCTGTATTTGGATACTAGTCTGCTGAGCATAAAAACTCCCCAGCTAAAAGAAATAGAAATAAAATCTTCTGCAGGCTACTGAAACTGTTATCTTTGGAAAACTTCTACCTCTCTGTCTGAGACAGGATAAAAATCTCTTGATCTATGAAAATTTAAATTAAAAATCTGATTGACTCAGCTGTAAAAAATATGAAAGAGGACAGATGGTATAAGGATGTGCATGATTGTATGCTCAGTGGCAAAATTTAGCTGGAAAGAGAAGGGAAGGAAATCAAAAGGAAAGAATCAAAAGAAATGAAAGAACTGCCCTTATGGCACTGTTTAATAATTTCCCTTCATAATCTCACCTGGCAGTGCCTTTACAGTATCAACTCCCAATCTTTGGTGCCTCATTGCAATCCCCACATTAAGGGGTTACCATCAATGCTAGAGTGGATTTTTCTACTAAAGGAACAACCTTGACACAAAGGCAAGTATGCTTGCAAAAGCAAAGGTTTGGTTTGCCACCCAGAGGAGGGGTGGTGCTTTTGCCTTTCCTTACTGGGGTTGTACTAGAGGGTGAGGTAGAAAACACTAACAGGAACACAGTCAGCAGGAGATGCTTTGTGAGGAGGCTGAGCTGACCATGGCACAATAGCCCTCTTGCCTCACCTTTAAAGCAAACTCAGAGAAAAATATTCTTAGGGATTGTGAGGTGAAAATTTGGTATTAACTTCTATGCTGAGGCTTAGGTTGAATCAGCTGGAGCAGAGCCTGCATCTATGACCTTCAGGACTTTAGGCAGTCTTTACCTAAATTCTGTATGCTTTTTCAGTTTTATCAGTTATGAGTAATTTCCTGCATCCCAAACTATTTTTTGACCTTTGGTACTACTGCTTTTGTCAGTGAAAGTCATATGGGGGGGAAAAAAGAAAATCATTCCAAGCTAAAGATTAAAAAGACGATGTCTTCTCCTAAGTTAATCATTCTGGGTTTTTGAAAGTTTCATCATTTCTCCTCACTGTACATCTTTGATGTGTTTGGAGTGTTTATCTTAATGGTACACAACTTGTTCACAACCTAATTTTTACATGTGTCTTCAAATGGTGAAACAGCTAATGTGAACTCGAGAGACCCTTTTTTGGAGGGTGGCAATCCAATTAGATAAGCAAGATTTGGGTAGAAACATGCATCACATAGACAGTAAATTTTCTGAAAGAGGTTTTTTTCCCCCACAGAAATGCATTGTCCTGTCAAAGTGCTGTTAATATATAGAAAAAGTAGGGCAGGAAGGGAGTTATGTAGTTGCTTGAATGACAGGTTGCAGTTTCCACTGTTTTCAACACTGTCATAACTTTTCAACTTATAATTATAATCTTTATTTGTAAAAAAAGGGTTGGGCAAAGCATAGTGATATATTTTATAGTAGTCTTCATGCAGCTGACCTACAATCTACAAAATAATTACTTTACTGTGCTGCTTAATCTCATTCTTTCCATTCTTCATTCCAAAGATACTCAGAAATACCTTGGTTTGTGAGGCAGCATTTACTTTCAGAACTGACATTCCAAATAAATCATTAAGGCAGAAGACGGTAAAGCAAACCAGCTACTTCCGCTGCCTTCTTTGTATTTTTTGATTAGGTATTGAAAAAATTCTTCACAGCACTTCAACTTTATCAGCCTCAGAAGTAGGCATGATACATGCTATGGAGACACACAGCGTTCACATAAAATAAATATTGAATATCCTTCTTTCATTTCATTCTGTACATTTTCAATGTATGAATGAGTCAGAAATTCACCAGGAAAAATTGCATGTGACTGAGGGTTGACTGAGGGGTGATTTACATATTTATGTAACTTAAAGTCTTTAACTTTAGTGCTCCTAATCATCCCCTAGAGGCTTTCAATTCTCTTCATTCTCTGCATTGAGAATTTCAGTGCTTAACTTTGGGTGCACTAAATTACAGGGCTCTTGCAGAAGGAGTTAAGTAGATGAGGTGAACACTCCTACACAGCTGAAGACCTGTTTAGGATCACAGAAGAGGCTCTTAGCAGAACAGGGACTGCATGCCAGGGCTGATGATCAAACAGAGGACAGGAAAACATATCAATCTGGTTCACTCTGTTGGGTGCAGATACAGAGGTGAGCTACCATTTCCATCAATAGCCCTGATGAGCATAAATTCAGAGAAGTCAGTTCTGACATTCCCTAGGATTGCAAAACAATCCTGACAGGTGGGGGTCAGGTTCCAGGTTTACCCATATCAGTAAACCTGATATTACTCAGTGCCAACCAGTTTGGCGCTACAGAGGCTGTCTGAGATCTGACACACAGACTGCCACAGCCTGTCTGCTCCTCTTGTCTGGCACACACAAATGGTCACCCTCAAGATCACAGGCTCACAGAATTGCTTAGGCTCAAAGGTGCCTCTTCAGGTCATCTAGTGACCATCTTTGTGAATGAAGAGGGGGCGGCAAATATTTCCTACCTGGGCTTTAACAAAACTTTTGATGCTGTTTCCAACAACACTCTCATGGACAAGCTGGCAAAATACAGACAAGACAGCAGTCTGATGGGTTGAAAACTGGCTGAACAGCTGGGTCCAGGGGGTTGAGATTGGTGGTACAAAGTCAGGTTGGAGGTAAGACACTGATGGTTCTATGCCAGGGATTGTTCCTGGGGCCAATACTCTTCCTCAGACATCTTCATTAATGGTCCAGAAATGGAACAGCATACCGTCTTCAAGTCTGTAGGTGGTACAAAACTGGGAGTGACTGATACTGATGTGGTGGTGCTACCATTCTAATGGACCTGAACAGGCTGGAGAACTAGGCTGAGGGTAAATTCATGAAGTTCAGCAAAACTGTGGAAGAATAACCAACACACCAGTATACTATCCTCAGGTAGAGTTCCAGGCATTCCAGCTGCAGTCTCACAAAAAGTCACCTCACCTTCCCAGCCCTTCTTTCCAAAAGAGTCTGTACTCAACCACTTCAGAAATTTAGTTGCTATTCCCTCACGTGTCCATTAGCTCAATGGCTGTAACTGCATGTGGATTTCTGATTCCTCCTGTTGGTTTGCCCATGCCATATCCATTATTGTCCAGCACTATTGTCAGATAAGTTCATTCACCAGAAAAATCTCAAGATCATTTCATGGGCACCTTCTTTCTTATGGACCTAGGCTTAAGGTGATTCCACTTTGGGTGATTCCCAATGGAATCACTTAAGGTGATTCCATTGGGTTTGTTTATTCCTATATCACTTCTCTTCCCATCTCCCCTGGCTCTTACCTTGCCTATTCTGTCCTCAGCTTGGTCACTTGCTTTTTGAGGAATCTCTGCCTGTCCTGTGATTACCAGTTTAAAGCTCTCAGTTTGGCCGCCTTTGACACAGACTGTGTGCTTCTGGTTGCATGCTTTGGACACAAGAGCCCCCTCCCTCATTCTGCATCATTCTGTTCTTTCTAAGAAAGGGATCCCAGACTTATGCTGTTGTAAACTTATCAAGCTCTACCTCACAATCATAGAATATCTTGTTCTTATTTCATATTAAAATATTCCTCTAGAACATCACTCCTCATCTACATAGAAAATTATCTCTAATTTCTGGATTTTTGCCTTATAAGCCAAATAATTCATTTTTATGTCATTACTGGATTTCCTTTACATGACTCTCTGCTTTGGTAGCTAATCAATGGTCTAAACATAATTTTCCTTTTATTTTTGCTATATCCTTGAGTGTGACTGATATCCAACATAGTTCCCATGTGGGACTGGAAGATATTACATATGATCTGTAAGTACTGTGCTTTTCTGTAATAATTTCTAGAGGCTACACAGGACAGACTACAATGTGTGAAATGGCATTAAAAATTATGTGTAAGTACCAGTTAGTTTTTCATTTTACTCTTACATCACCCCTTGCAAATGTAGAATCTTTGTGTTCCACCTCATTCTCATTCTGCTGAGCTGAATGAACCCATGTTGGTTTAGTCACTTCCTGTGCAAGGGTTCATGTAAAACTCAAACTGAAGAGAGATCAGGTTCTTTTTTTTGACTTCAAAGTGTGTTTTAAAGCCCTGTATAGTTTTGAAGGTCAGAATAATAGACTACTGTGTACATGGATATTTTTTCCCCTCTCTCCTTATTGTTGATATTTTATTTTCTTTTCTTCAAACATAGAATTTTATATATATATTTAATTTTCTCACTGTCAATCCAAGAGGTCAGGTGATGGTTTTCTGCAGTGGAAGTTACCTGTTATCCCTGTTTTGAGAACACTGAACTTTTCTTTGCTATTCTGCCTTCTCCCCCACATTCTGCAGTGTATAATTCTGCAGTGTATATGTTAATTCCTTTTCAATCATGGAAAATAAATGTAATATTAAAGAGGAGAGTGAAGTGAATTTCAATATCAGAAGTGGATTAAAAATCAATTAATTTTTCTCCTGTGTTCTTTTCCTGTAAATTCCCCCAAAGCTGAAGGCTAAAGCTTCCCCTTTCTCTGTTAAACCATGGTGGCTGGAATTGGAAAAAAAAAAAATAGCAGTGAGGTATTCAGTCCTCTGAAATACATGCTGAAAAACTCAGGGGAGCAAATTTGGAGCATCTTGCTGCTCAGACATGAATGTTTTCTTATCAGCACTGTCTTCTTTTCTGCTGCTACCATTTTTACTTTGGCATTCTTAAGAAGTGTCTGAAAAGGTAGATATTTCAAGCAGTAGGAGTCCAAAAATAAATGCTCTAACCATAATCATCCCAGGTATAACTAAATCTTGTTTATGTATTTGATTACCCCTGGCTGGCTCACCTTCTGGTGAGGAAAATTTGTCATTTCGGTAGGGGGGAGAGGGGGAATGTTTTAAAATAACTTCCTAAATAATAACACAAAGCAGAGTTAGTCATTAGATTTACCTATCAGATGGCTGAATATTTATGACAATTTATGTATTTTTCATTTGTAATCAATCACTTGAGGAATACATGAGTGCTACACAGAATGCTATTTTTTCTCATTTTGCTTAATATGAATAGACTAAAATTAAATTAAATGACAAAAAGGAGAGCTGGTTAAGTCTTGTCAGGTCATTGAGGTTGCCTGCCTGCCAACAAAGCTGTGTTGCCTGAGGTATGAGCAGGTGCTTTGCTTCAGCCTAATTCTGAATGACTCATACGGTGAAGCTCCTTGCACCACCTCCCTTGGGAGACAGCTCTGTGATCTTACATCCTAACAGGAGAAAATGCCTCCTGATCCTTGGCTGGAGGTTTTATTGTGCACAGGTTTAATCCACTGTGCCTATTTTGTCCACTGAGGACATTCAAAATCACTTTTCTTCTTACTCTGGGTTTGACCCTCCCAAGAGAGGTAATCATCTTATTTCTCCCTGATTTTTCCCCTCACTGTATTCTGACTTGTAATTAGTTCAGTCTAACTACACTGTTTCTAAGCACTGTCTAAGTATTCCTAGAACCATTGCATATACTCTGATGCTATTCTTTCATGTAATTTTTTTTTCCCACTTGTCTTTTGGCACTGAAATGCTTCAAATTCTGGATCCAAGGTATAAGTTATCAACATATCACTTCACTGCAGCTCCTTCAGTCAGTGCTCACTGTTGTTTCTCCACCAGATTCACTGCTTTAACACTCTCCTCAATAGCACTTGGATGGGTTTGGCATGTGTAACCTGGGACCTCATCACAGAGCATCTCAGGAAGGGAGAAGAGGAATCAAGCTGAAAGTGGAAAGTCTGAAAGAAATGAATATTTACAGATTAAATTAGAGGGAGTGAGGTGATATTAAAATTAAGCATCCTTTAGTAGCAATGGGAAATTGCAGGGTGTTAGCCTGGAGGAAACTAAAATTTGAGGTACCACAAATTTATGCAAAATGACTGGAAGCTAAGTATATAATAAAAGGCGTGAAAAAAGTGAAATCTGGAAAATTCTTAATACAGCAAAAATTAATGTTTCAAAGAAAAAATGCACAGAAAGCATCTATGCTTTAGTTCACTAGAATTGGTTTAGAAAAGCCTCATGTTCTGTGGTACAGGGGAAAAACAAGTTAATGGTGCTGTGATCTCTGTGGCCTCTTCACCCAGAAGTGCTGCTTAGAGGAATGAGGTCTTGCAGCAAGACTTCCAGTCCTTCCCTTCAAAAAGACTGGGGAAAGAACTCCCTGCCCTTAGAGGCAGCCTGGAAGCTTCATGCTCTCCACTAGGACCTCCTTGTTCCTCTAGTGGGGCTTCTGTACCAGCTATCATTACTTAATAATAATTTTGCTTTATGCCAGAAATTTTCCCCTGATACATTGTATTTGCAAGTCAGATCAAGCACAGTGTGTGTCCTTTCTCTCTTAGCTAGAATTAGTTCATTTTGTCCTTCACTGGTGAGTTCTTTTTCCTGAATGCCTTCACTGACTTGTGGCTCTTTCCTAGACCTGTTCTTGTTCTTCTTTTCATGGCAGAAAATATTAGATGTTCCGGAAGGAGCTTTCTTGTCTTTTTGTTAATCCCTCTGGGATGATGCTTGCTGGGGCCCAGCACCTACTTACAACTTTTAAGCTTCCCCAGCATTATTTGGGGTAAAGGGTTTCAGAGGTGCCTTGTGGAGAACCATAAGGAACTTCAATCATCAAAGAATTTATTTCTCAACAATTAATGGTTTTGCTTTCATGGAAACCATTTCTTAATAAATGCAATCAAATGCTCATCTTCACCAAATTTTCCAGTGTTTGTCAGGTCATTAATTATTTCATAGTTTCTAATAAGACATATATTTATTTCTTGCACTTATTGTTTGTAATTTCTAGACTCTGCATTTTCTATCTGTTCTGGTCCTTTTATGGTATATTGTGTAATGATAACTTTTGCTCTAGAAAACTTACAAGTGTTTTAGAAGGTCTGTGTTTAAGGTGTATTTATAGACAACAGATACATTCCTGAATGGTCCCACATGAACACTGAGTAAATAATTGAAACTGAGTATCTTTCACCTATAATTGGAAAGCAAGGATGGCAATTGCATTGAACTGGGATAGCAATAAGTTCAGAAAAATACACATCCATGAGGCTGAGATAATATTGCTTCTGAAGCACAGCAGTAAAATTAGATTTCAAACATGTGTGTGAAAATAGACCTATATCTGATCACTTTGTCTCCTGATATCCAAGGGTATCCTTTTAGGTACCAGATAAATTAAAATTACCTTAGTAGGAAAGCATACTTCTGTTTTCCCCCCAAGCAATATAGTTTTTTTTAAGCTAAAATGACATTAGTAGGATGAAAGGCAAATAAGGCAGTAACAAAAGACAGAAAGAAAGATGTATAGATGTGACCTAAAAGGTTTCTAAAAGGTCTAGTGAGGAATTTCAATATTAGAGAAATCATCTCCTAAAAATGACAAGATAAAAAATACTGAATCTCACAATTCAGAGATACATAAAATACCTTGGAAATGTCAGGAATGTGATGAAAACTTTTTCTGAATATGAGGTAAAATCTTCCTATCAATAACCATAAATTATATGAAAGTTAATATTCATTAATCAGTAAAAGCGTTAAGGCTTCAGTAGCATTAATTTGTAATTGAATTTAAGACTTCTTACACTAAGACATATTTGCTGATATACTCACATCAGTAAAATATTCTTGAGAAAATGTGCCTTATGTTAGCAAGAGAGGTTTTGTAAGGACAGAACTCCCACTGGTTCCATGAATAAGATAAACTATCCCAACAAGAGGCGTTCTTTGCTAGTGTAAATATGTCCACTCTGAGGCTTTTGCCAAGGCAGTCCTGTTAGTTTGGGAGGCTGTGGGGGATATTTCTTCACACTTCCAATGAAATTACTGTGACCAAAATCCTGATTAGTCCTCAGTCATTTCAGAATTAAGGGAAAAATTTGGAAATTTAGGTAATATTTCAATGTTTGCTCTAAGGAGAGCATAGAGCCATCTGTGATGTTTTGGTTAATTAGGAAGAATAGAGTACAGCATCTAAGACTAGAAAAATTGTGTATTGCCTTTCATAATTTCATAGTCACCAGTTTCAATAAAGTGGCTAAAATCCTGCCTAATTACAAGGCCTTTTTGTTAAAAGCCATATTTTATAAATCAGCAAAAAAAATAATTTGTAATAGTGAAGATAACTGGATCACCGAGTGGGCAAGTAGGATTTGGTCCTCAGGAGATTCAGTCTCACTCAGGTGATTCATATTCAAAAATTTCATGTTTGAGTTGTAAGGTGTAGTTGCATCACCAGTATAACATTTCCCAAATGTGTCTCTTACTGTTTTACTAGCGGGGCAAAGTTGTCACACATCATTCAGCTAATACATTCTCTGAAAAATGAAATAGAAAATCATCCTGACATAATTTGCATCTTTTGCTATAGATGTTAAAAATATTAATTCCAAACCCAACACTTATGGTTTTTATGTTGCCCTATGCTTAAGATGCACATTACAACAAGGAATGGATTGAGTGTTTAGAAATCAGATCATGGGATATATATTTGGTAAATATACCATGACATTATAAAAGTAAGTTTTGTAACCATGAGATGGCTTACCATTTTGAGAAATATACCTGAATGCAGTCTACATTAAATAATGTGAAAAATATAGGACTAGAAGCATCTTATTGCCAGTAGGCAATCATAGGGCTAAGAAGGCAGTTAAACATGAAAATTAGGGGTCGATTAGGGGTTGAGTATTATAGGCCTTCATTTTCTCATATTAAAGTCACTTATAAATCAGTATCCTATCCAAATGTAAAGTTGAGATGCACTCCTCCAGGTCAGTTGATGAAGCTGGAAAAGCCAAAATCTGAAGATCCTGGTTTTGTTCCATTACCAGTTATTTTTGAAAGCTAGCAGTGAAAACATAATTTTATCTTAATGTATTTAGTCTGTGGGTTTGAGATGAGTGGGGTTAAGAAATGAGAATGCAGTAAATAGTAAATAGTACAGTAAATAATATGACATCTCTTTCTTATCTTGGTAATTGAAATATCCCTTCACTCTCGTACACTACTTGTTTCTACTCTCATTTTACTGATTCTATTAAAGCTTATTTGAATCTAAGTAGATACATCAATAATCACTGTGAATATTTGTTGAATGTTCCCATAAGCATGCTGTTTCATGATTGTTCTCCATTTAGGATTTTTATCTTATTATTCCTGTAATAACCAAAAACATGTGACTTCTCTGTCCAATCAAATGACTAATCACAGCTCAGAATTTTGATGATCCTTGAAATGAACTATTCACAAACCAGTTGCCTACAGACAGAGCTCAGGCAATAAGAATGAGTAAATTTGAGAAACTGTAAAATGAAAAGAAAGACACATTTTAAAGTCACATTCTCTAGTGTATTTTACTTCACATCCATATGCACTATTAGTATAGTGAGTAAAAAAAACCCTTCCACAAATTCTTAGGAGAAAGTCATTATTGTCTACAGAAATTAATTAATGGGGCTCATAAAATTTCTCATTTAATTTCATATCTTCAGAGTTTTTCATTATTACAGGAACTTGTGAAAACAGGCTTCTGTATTGGGAGTCACGTCTCCAGTATTAAGCAGTTTTGTCATCAATTATCTCAGCATTAGCTAAAATAATGATATAATTTCTGAATTTTTATCCAATTTTTGAATGCAGTTAATTTAGGTTGAAAATTATGTAAGATGATTGAAAATACTTGTGACAAAAATCTTAGAAGTGCCAAGGTGAGTTAGGTGTTTAAGGGGTGTTGAATGCTGTTTAAAGTTTGCACTTCAGGTAAGGTTGCAGTACTGTTTGGGAAACAAAACTAGACAAAAGGGTAAGCTGTAAATAATAGTGCGGATAAAGTAGATTTAGAAATTTTTTACTCAGAGTATTTATGTATTTCTTCAATTTAATTTTTTATCAAGCACAGAGAGGCCAGAATAATGAAAAGATTAAATTATTTATATAACTACTGTGAAAAGGGGATTGCAAAACACTGTTTCAAATATTTGAAATGTGTAAATGTCAGCAAGGAGGAGAGGTTATTTAGGATATGTGACCAGTATTAGTAAAATAGCCAGATTAAATTTAAAAAGAAAGGATTTCATCTAGCTCTCAGGGCTCATTTCTGACAGCAAAATATTTTTGGTTATAAAATGTTTTTGAAAAGAAGCAGCAGCGAAGTTCTCTTTTAGGAAATCAACAGTAAACTAAAGCACAGACTGAGGAAATTATTTGGGGAAATTATTATCCTAAGTGTCCCTGGAATCCAGCTTAAAGAGCAAAATAAATCTTTCCCATCTGTACTTTTGACCAAAAATGCTAATTTTTATGGGTTTCTTTTCCAGGACTCATCTTAGTATTCACATAGTGAATAAGTGTTGTTTGTTTACATTTTTTAAAAGATTGGAGCAGCTTTTGATTAGTGCTATGAATTAAAATTCCTATTTAAAGCTAAAAGAAAATTCACAGCAGAAACTAACATCTGTCTACAGATAACAGAAATTTCGTTTTCACAGGCAGTAGCCTGCCCCATGCCTCTTGCTTCTATATTAATTGTAATTTGTTCTCTATTAACTGAAGATTTTAGTAGTGCTTGACTTTTAGGTTTTCTTTTGGTGTTTAGTGTAGAGGTTTTGAAGGATATTGGATAGGGACAAGAGCATCAAAGGGTTCTGCTTGCCTACCAGATATCCAGGATCACCCACACCCTTTCAACTGTTGCCAGCAGAGGATGGGTCTGTGGGGAGGCTGAATTTTCTAGGTAACAAAACTATAGTCCCTAAAAGATTTTGTGATGCTGACACAAATGGTGGGAGTCAGTTCCACGCCAAGGCACTTTTGTCCAGGATTCTGATGTCCCAGTGCTATCTGTTAATGAGATGCAGCTAATTAGCCAAGGGGAGTCTGGAGAGGGATTCAGTGATCAGCTGCTGTATGTCAGCTTCAGGCTGGACTGAACCATTCCCTCCAATGTCAGGCCAGGAGATTTCAGCTGCTTGAAACAGTCCTTTAGCATGATTTGGGAAAGTGTAGCCTGCCTTTGCACTGGAAGGTAGCACAGGAGTACAGGAGCAGCTCTGCAAGGAGAACCATTCAGCAGCTCTGGTCCCAGCTGTCACTTAGGAGAGAACCTAACCTACTGTGAGTTAGGTTCCACCCTAGTCTTGCAGGCTGAACACACTTAGGGGGCAGAGGACATCTTCTGTGTTAGTTGCATTAGAAAATAGTGCAGCTTGTGGGCTCTGAGATGGCTCCACATGCACAGCCATGCATGGGAAATAGGAACAATGGGGGGCTGCATCACATGTGCACTTCTGATCCAAACTTAAATGCCCAAATGTATATACAGATGTGGTGTATCTCACTGGACCTTCAGCTGCTGTTCCAGAAGGGCACAAGTCTCCCAGGAGTCCTGTTTCAAGTCTAGAAGTCCTGTGTGAATGTCCCAGGCTTCATACTGGCTGCAGAGCTGCAGGGGGCACTTGTACTTGGTCAGCTGGTCTGTAATAAGGAACTCCAATTCACATCATGGAGGATTATACACTAAAGGTGGACACATGGGTTCTGGGTTAGTTGTCTATTGCCCAGTTCCATACAGTGAAATAGACTGAAGTTACAAAATTCAGTCTCTGCTAATGTTAACGATAAACTTGCAATTGCAGCAGCTGAATCTTTTTTTTTTTTTTTTGCTCCATGTTTCTGGCATTGCCAATTGTTTCTAAGTTCACTTCATGCTCTAGTTTCACATACTTCATTTTTCATTTATATTCATGTTTGAGTAATGTAATATTTATACATTTGGTCTTGGCATCCAGTGAATACAAACGACAGTTAGACATTCTCTCAGTCCCAGAAGAACCAGCAAAGAATTTTGTAAATTACACATCACTTATCACATAAAATCTCAGAAAAGTATTTGGCTGTGTGTCAAATGCTTCTAGATCACAACTGTAGAGTTGGGAATTTTAGAAGTTCTCTGTTTTCTGTTTTATTGTAGACCAATATTTCCAGTTTCTTTAGCTGGTAAACTTGTGCTTTTTGTTTTATTCGGCATTTAGTAGCCATAGTCTGGAGTGGACTTTGTTATTTAGTAATGGCTGGAGTATGGGAGAGTTTCCTTTACACAAACTATAGTTTTGGTTTTTTTTTAGTTGGATGTTCTCAAAAAGAATGATGAAAAACAGATTGCTGTAAAAGTGGCTATGCAGACAAGACCACATCCACTGTTAGCATCCCTAGTCTGGTACACATCCCCACAGAAATATAGGGAAGAAAAGGTCCTCACCTATACTTACATCAAAGATATGTAGAGATATATAAAACTGTATAGAATAAGCCATCTTATGAATAGTGACACTAATCTATAAATGTAAATAGAGGGTGTGAATGCTACCTGACAAAAGCAGACTGATAACAACTCCTTCCAAACATTACAGTTTGCTTTTCTCATTTTATTTACCTTTTATTTTCCACAGCATTCCTAGGATGGGAAAAATCCACTTGCCAATGAATGACTATAGTAGGGTGAGATGAAGTGGCAAGAGAAATTCAAAATGGTTGAAACTGTGCCATGTTCTAGTTGATGTGATGGTGTTCAGTCACAGGTGGGATTCAATTATGTCAGAAGTCCTTTCTATCCTAACTGACTGTGTAATTCTGGGATGGTAACAGATCTGGGGAGAATTTAGCTGAGTGTTAAGCAATCACAAAGTGATTTAAGCCTCCTGCAGAGCATTGGATCCAAATGGCCACTCCATTCTGTGGTCTGTTAATTAACTGCTGGTTTTCCCCATCTCTTTACCATATTGAAGGTATAACCCATGCTTCTCTTAATCTCCAATACATTATAACTATCAGATCAAACTGCTGGTAAAAATGAAGTGTAAGGGTATTTTGCACATAGCCTGACACACTAAAGTATCTCATGAAATCACTCACTGAATATAATATGAATTATTCCAAATGCTGGTGAAGCTGAGTCAGCTGATCCAGTAGTTTATAAATAGCGCAAATACCTTTGCTTGCTTTCATGCTGTCTCTAGCTATTACAGTTCATTAAGATCAGATGCCTGCTGCTTTTCTCTGCTATTCAGATTATTCAATCCATTAAGACACTGGAGTGAGAGAGAAAATCATGAGAACTTTTGTGTCAATATTGTTGCCAGGGAACCACTTTTTATTTCAGTGCACGGGACGCTGGTATCACTTTGAGTATGAGCTGCAGAAAGACAATTTCAGAGGAAAAGATTAGGGATGTAAAACAGAATTAAGAAAATCCTAAACTTTCATTTAAAAGAGAAAAAGAGTTATGCCAATTGTTTCAGAAGAATCCTGAATGGCCTGGAAGTTTGGGGTTTTTTCCTATAAA
Source organism: Serinus canaria (assembly GCF_022539315.1). NCBI lineage: Eukaryota > Metazoa > Chordata > Aves > Passeriformes > Fringillidae > Serinus > Serinus canaria. Next base: position 11,401,916 of record NC_066314.1, read on the forward strand.
TCTGAATAGAATTTTGAATGGAATGTTAATGGCAGACAGGAGAGGCTTCTTGGTCTCTCCAGACATATCTTAGATAACATTCCACACTTTTTTCTGTCTGTGCACCATTGTGGTGCATCACCATTTAAGCAGAATAGTGAATATCTGTCTGGAATGACAAGGAATATTTCAGTCTTTCCAGAGCTGTCCTCTGCTCACAGGTGTCTGTACAAACTCATTTGGACCCCCCTATGCCTGGAAGCATTTTCTGATTTAGTCTAAACAGGCTTTAACCATTCTAACATTTAAACAGCTTTATAGGCCACATTTCTTTTAAGAAAATCTTAAAAATCTTTACATTTTTGAAGCACAATATTTATGAATTGTAAAATAAAAACTAGAACAAATGCAAATACAGTCTATAGCTATAAAGTCTATATAACATGAGAAATTTCATCACTGGATTGCCTTCTGCCATTTCAAACTCATTGGACACTTTCATTGTGGTCAGATCTTCCTGAGAATTAAACTATACATAAAAGGAAATTGAAGAAGCACAAGTAAAATTATTCTAAAACTAATTCTTTTATTCATTCTTTGAGGGAAAGAAAGTATTGACAGCAAAGAACCATTGCAACAATAAAGTTGCAACATCCCCCCACCTCCCATAAGGAATTGGAGTACTCAGCTGGTGGCTGGACAAATAATGTGTAAACTGCTCTTTTCAAATTACAATATTTGTGAGATTCTGATTTCTTTTTTCTCAACAGAATTTATCTTAACTATATGTATTTCTTATTTGGAAGGCATTGGATTTTAAAAGGGAATTCATTAAGATTGATTTTATACCTATATTTAAAATAGACATAGAAAAGCAATATAACTGCAGGGCAAGGAAAAGATTTATGCTGGTAGATTTTAAAGTAGATTACACTATGTGTTTTTTCTGCCACTCATTTGTGATGTTCCAGTCATTAAAGCACCTAGGAGATGAATGGTGCTAAATAAATAATAAGTTCTGAGTGATCTTATGGAGCACTAAAAAATCACAAAACTTTTCAGAGAGAATGAGATTTGCAATGAATCCTAAATAAAACTAAATATGTTCATAACATCAAAGCTTGCTGTCTTCACATTTGTTTTATCTCCTTCCTAAATTTCTTCTTTCTGTTTCCCACTCATGAGAAGTGGAAGCCAGTTTTTCAAGGAGGAGTATCAGAATCAGGTTACAGTTTGGGAAAATTTTATATGTTCAGTATTTTTCAGTCATTTTGAGAAAACTGCCATTTTTCAGTTATTTTTACTGGTGTGTGATTGACACAGAGTGTTTTAAACATAGTCTAGGAGAGGGTCTTCCTTAAACAGTGATATTAAACAGATAAAAGCTGTATGTCAGTGTGTCTTGCAGCAGGTCAAAGGGATTAAAATTCCAATTCCAATCCTCCTTCCACCACAGCACATACTATAGCTGTAACTAAATGTCTGAGTATGTTATGGCCTGGATGAGTGTGCAACTAGATGACTGGAAACTAGATGTAATTTATTATATAACTTATGGATGTATGCATAATTTTTATTAAAGAGTTTATTTAAATAAATCACATAAATCAGCTAATTTTTTTTGTGCCTAACTAGGGGTCAAAATATCTAGGGAGCTTCTGTGATGTGCAATATTATTTAAAGTCTTTATAAGAATATGCCTCTTGCTTGAACACTTGAAAAAAGTTTGTTAAAGTTAGTGTGAAGAATCTTATTTACATTAGTTAAAATTCAGATAAGTTGAAATTTGACTTTGCACTTGCTTTGTCAAGGTTACAGCATTTCAGTGGTGTGTGATGCATTCACTATAAAGTATAGCATTTATTCTCCAGTTCCCAAGCTGTAGATGTAACTAATATCTTCTCATCTATCATTTTTGCTCCAGCAGTTTGTCATGCAGTTTCTGTCAATAACAGGATGGAATCCATACCTTTATACATACACACATTTTTTTGCTCCCAAAGGTTTTGATACAGGTCTTCCTGTTATGCAAACTTGTGTATATCTTCCTCTCTTGAAGGCTTCTCAGTGATAACAACTTATTAGTTAGCAAAATATTTCAAGAAAGTATTTGTCTGTGTTAGCTTGTCACTGTTAAGCTTAATTCATTTTGTTCTCACAGCTTCTTCTGTGCAGCAGCCCCACAGACATCTTTCTTATGCATCAGTAGGTATAAAATTGTATATAAAAATTGTTTTTCTGATTAGCAGACACCACAGCTTTCAGAGTGGTTGTATATTACACTGTCTTAGAAACCAAAACCCAAACGTGTGAAGAGATGTTTTACTGACTGGGGAGCTGGTTGCTAAAAGGCCGATGACCATTTCTGCTTTAGAAGAGCTCAGTAAATTATAGTAGGCTGTTAACATGAATTTTTTTATGAACACATGATTAGTCTGGGACAGATCTGTACAAGTCATAATATTCTTTCTCATAATTGGTGGTAGTTAAAGAGCATAGAAAACCACATTAAATGGGTGTGAGCTCCTGCTGTGGTGTTAGAGCAGAGAATAAGGTATCTGTAGGACCGGAGATGTTACATCATCTTTGTGTGTGAAGCTGCTTGAAGCTCTCCCGGGCATCTCTGTCCAGTTGTGGTGCATGCAGTGCAAGCAGGAAGATGACAAGCTGGGTAGGAATTCATAAGAAATATTAAAGTCAGACTTGAATCTGTTTGGTTTAGCACCTTAAAGGCAAAGAGGTGACTTTGTCACATTTTTCCAGTATTTCTGCAGTGTTAGTAGAAATAGATACCAGGTAGTAGTTCTTCAGTCTCACAACCAAAGTATAATACAATCCCCTGGCTGTAACCTGAACCTGTTCAGGTTAGACATGAAGCACATGTTTTTAGCAATGGAGGCAAATGAGACACCCAGGGTTCCCATGTATTATATTTTTAAAATAAAAATTATTTTTCCCAGTCAACAATTCAAATACCAATTAATTCAGGGATGGATGTGTTCACAAGGCTACCATGATATGTTACAGTCTGAGAACCTGGATATTATTCCATTACCAGTTAATAGGATTCCTGTAGGGAAGAAGAGAGGTGGCTTGGTTTGGATCACACTAGCTCTAGTGCAGAATGCTGCTACAAGAGTCTGCTGCTACATTCCCAGCAGAGACAAATGCCAGCAGGCTGGAGAGGTCAGAGCTGGAGTCACCCTGGGGCAGGAATCCTTTTTCTGCCTGTGCTCAGGCCACAGGTTGAGCCTTTCGTGGTGCAGTGCTGCTGCATAGCATCCCAGGTGAATCTATTTGTGGCATCCTCTGCACTCACAGCAGATGGGGCCATCCAATGGTTTTGGCATTCCCAGAGCTCCCATGCTGCCAGTGGGACATGATGGGGGAGGCAGATCTGCAAACAGAGAGATGCCCTGGCTGTGCATAGGGATTGTGTGGCTAGTGGCATTGCCAGAAGGCTCTTTGTGAGGTGCAGGCGTGGCCCCTGCAGCCCAGCCAGCCTTGGGGAGCCCTGCTGTGTGCCAGGAGCTGTGCAGGTGCCTTTACAGCCACGTCTGATGCTTGGGCATGGCACTGCTCTTGGCCCTGTGCATGTGAGGCTGCTAAGCAACTGCTTAATAGGGCTGTCCCAGAGGAACACACCGTCTGTTTAGTCTATAAATGTAAAATATCCATTTTAAATCTGCACAGTACATCCTAAAGAACACTGGAGCACTTTCTGTTCTTACAGTGCCAGGGGTATTTAGCATTGTCAGAGCAGCACCTCCCCAACACAACAGCAGTGCCAAAGGTGTCTGTCAGACTGTGACTGCTCAATGCACTGACCCCTTCATCCAGTGAAAGCTCCCTCTGCTTTTCCTCCTGTCCTTCCTGCCCTGTTTTGCTCTGTAGAGAGCATCATCAGCCATGAAATTGTTTCATTTTCAGTCACTTTAATTAAATATCAATGGTTTGGAAACTAAAAATTTACAGTGTGTAAAGGAAACAAGTGTAAGTTTCAAAGCATGCACAGGCAACAGAGCTTTAAAAAAAAATTGATTCTTAATCTCAGATGTCTTCTTTTATAATACATTTATTAAGAAGCTACAATCCAAATTAGACAGACAAAATACCAGAATGCAAGTATATGAAATGATAGGAAAAGCTTTGCTAAACAATTCACATTTCTGTTTTTCTATTCCTTCAAAAAATATATTTTTAGTTCAACAATTTTTACTTGACTTAAAATGTAATCAGCTGAATGACAAGTACCTTCTAGGTTTTCTCAGAATAAATAGTTTGGCATGTTAGCTTTCCAGCTTGATCTAATGAAATGGTAAGTCAGGAGTAGTAAGGAAAGGGAAATTAACATGTGGCTATGTCTGCTTTTCTGTCAGTGACTGATACCTGCATTGGTAGTAGATAGGTTACATTTAGCTCAAAAGCTTCCATGAAGAGTATTCTTATGCCAGGAAAAAACCTAACCACAGCAACAAAAAAAAGTAAATGCAAGGGAAAATAATTTTTAAAGTAATTAATTATCTTCATTTTTCCTGAAAAAGAGAGTCAAGTGATTGATTAGCATGATAATTTAAAAAGCATGTCACTAAGGTAAAAAAAGCATCCATGTTCTTTCTTCAAATGAAGTCTGTGAATGGATTTGGGTTTCTAACCAAGAGTGTCCAACCACCAGGTAATTATGTTTTAAAACTGTCTCTCCCATAAACAGTCCTGCTGTCTTTATGAACAGTCAAGCCCAAAACCTCATTCCAAGTTGCAGAGGTACTGGCAGACTGAAGCAGTTCTGATTGTTTTGCTTTCACATCTAACCAATACAACTTTACATACACTTAGCACCATTTGGGTTTCTTAATTTCCAGTCCTTTCTCCACTGCACTCAGTGTACAACAGTCTTTGTTTTACAGGCATTTGAAGGACACTGAGTTCTGGTTCTGCATCTGGAAATCTTTTTTGATTACTAACCTGAAATACCCATATTTAATCCAGTAAAGGAGATTTAGAGATAGAACACATGAGAGTTGGATATTAAGGTAATGCTAGAGCCAAAGAAAGTTTTTTTAGTGGGTTAAAAGATCCTTACATACTTTACTGTGCAGTGTTTGAGTTGGATTCATTATGTCAGTATGACAGCTGGATTTCACTCCTTTGTTGGGGCATTGACAGACATCCCACCCAGCAGCAGCTGGTGGAGAAGTGGCCAGTGTGGCTATTCACTGTTGCTTTCTCCCATCCCTCTCTTTCCTGTAGTTCCCATTTATCTGCCAGAAGAGCAGGTTGTACTCAACAGCCCTCTAGTCTGCTTCAGACAAAGTCAGCTAGGAGCACTAGAGAGGGCTGTCAGTAAGGATGATGGTTCATAACAGGGCAATGATGAGGGGCATCAGGTGCAACTTTCACAAGTCTTGGGTTTATTCCAACCTCCAACACTGCTGCAGTCTAAAAGCTATTTTGAGAACTTCACACAAAGATAGGTCTTGCTCAGCAAGGTTGCTGAATATAGTGACAATGACATCATTAGTTCTTCTGGACAGAAAATGTGCATGGAAATTCAGCATTTCCAAGTGTTATTTGTTCCAATTTTGTTACACAAAACTTTGCACTAGAGTGGCACTGATGTTAATGCAGTACTGTTAACACAGCATTTGAACTAATGGCACACAGCAGCAAGTTTTAGGATCATTCTGAATGACATTTTTAATGTGGAACATCCAGCTTAAAAAAAAGAACTGACAGTAGCTCTGTAAATTTTTCCTTGCAGTCTGCTCAGTGATCATCTAACCTTGCCTTCTGTCTGAGGATCTAATTCTTGTGCATTCTCCATGCCTGGGTCACCTTTGATCTTCTGACACTGTGAACCATTAATAGCAAGGCTTACACTGTTGACTTCTTTTCTAGTGGTGACGACATATTCCTTTGATTTAATATAAATTTTGGTTATAATTTATATAGAGCCCTAACAGGGAAAATGTCTGTATCACCTTGTCATTGCAGTGATGTAGCTTCAACCTGGCAAATTTGCAGTTCTTTAAACTTTGCTCTTTAGATGTACTGAGTCAAGTTCAGCAGTGTCAGCTGGCCACAATACCATCAAAACTCTTTAGAACAGGAGATTATCACAAAATTATTAATTTTGCAATTTTATTCTCCTGTAATGGTATTTATTATGAACAAGTTGGTCCAAGAGTTAACTATGTACAAGGAGTATACTGTTTTTAGACATATGGAAGAATTATTATTGTTTTTATTAATCTTTAATCTGCTTGGCTTTCATTTACAGAATTAAAGAAACTGATTTTAGCAATGATGTTCTGGGTCTACATCAGAGTAAGACAGTTCCTTGCTGTGTTTAATCTTAGGAAGGGATTGTTGGTGTTGCCCAAATAAATTGTTCTTTGAGGGCCCCTGCATATTCCCATTGGTAACTCTAGTGACCTAGTTAGGGTCAAGCTGAGATATGACTCTCTCTCATATCAGTGTATGAGAAACCTTTGTCTGAGCATGATGTTACTACTTGTGTGCATGTGAATGCAAATACTTGAGCACATCTCTGGCTGCACAAGTTGTCATTTTTATGGATGCTAGGAGGCAATACAGGTTGTTCCACAGAGTATCATCATCTATCTGCCAGCTATTACTTTCTGTAGAGGAATGTACCTCATTATTCTGCACACATAATTTGCCCACTAGACTAGCACTAGTGTCCAGAATGAACTTGTAGCCTCTTATTCTTTGTTCTTTTGGGCGTAGCAAGAATGTGAAACATGGATCTCAGAACCCACAGAAATATAGTGCTTCAGAGGCTCTGAGAACATGAAGTTCAGCCTTTGCACTCTGCTGCTTTGGCATGTGAAATAACCATGTAACTGCAGCCCCTTCTTGACTCAAGGCCATCCTGGGCCACCAACTGCTGTAAGAGCATACTCCCAGTGCATGCAGATGCCCAGCCGGATTTAAGAAATATTACCAGGAATTAACTCCTAAGAACCCAACCTATTCTGCAATAACGTATCCCAACGTTTAAGGAAGGAAAGGTGGCAGTGGCCTTGTGAAAGTCCATGAGGCTTTGCCAGTCTAGGCAAGAAAAATGAGGAGAAATGTTTCCTGCCCTGTGAATGCAGTCATGTTTTCCTTGCTCTGTCTCCTCATCCTACACTTTTTTGCTGCTTGTCTGTCCTTGCTGTGATGTGTGCAGTTTGGGATCAGAAGCCCTTGCTGTGGAGCTCAGGTCAGCACCAGGCAGGGCACTGGGCAGTGCTGTTGCTGAGTGCAGCCCATCCTCTCCCAGCTGCATGTGTGTTCCTCGACAGGGTCAGAGTGTGATTGAAGAGTGAGAAATGCACAAAAGCAGGGAAGGCTTGAAATTAAATAGTCTTTGACACTTTCTCTTAACTAGTCTCACTCTGGCATAGGCTCTTGCCTTAGGGGGGTGATCCAGTGGAATAACAATGACCTAAAGCTGCTGATCTACCTAGTGAAACATGCAGGGAGGAAAATTTATCTCAAAAATGATATGAGAATATCTGGGCTGGAAATAATGTTTGTAAAAGATCTACATTAACATTATAAGAATGAGGACTTTATTTTTTCTCTGACTAAAACTGGAGCTTTTTTCTGAAGTAATGAATGCTACACAGAAACAAAAAAGTGGAAAAATCCCGGGGGGTGAGACCTTGATCTCTCCTCTCATTTATTACTAGTACCAATGGAGTAGCTGTCCTAATTAAAAAGAACTCGCCCTTTCAAACAGAGGAGCTGAATTCTGATCCAAATGGCCTTGTAGAAAAGAAACTGGTGAATGAAGCCATTGCTCTAATTAACATTTATGCTCCTGATGTTAACAATGTATATCTAAAAGAAACCAGTAGCATAGATATTACTCTTTAATGGTCTGGCATGGGTACTGATTTTAATTGCCCTTTGGTTATCAGTTTAGACAGATCTGCCAGGGGTAATTGCATTGTAAATAAGACATCTCAGGAAATTCACTAATGAGCCAATGAACGATAGTTATTTGTGAGATGAAGCTGTTAATGCTTATTTAGACAAATGGTGTATTTATGTGTTCTGTGTTCCACACCTGACCAGTCAACAGTAACTAGGTTACAATGTCTTAGCTGTTACTCAATCTACTCCAGAGTTTTATCTTCCATTTTCCAAGAAGTCCCTGGAAGGCTCTTTCTGCAATTTCTAATTCACAGAACTGCAGTATGGAGCTCTGCATTTCTATTTGACTTTGTTTATATATTTCTTGTCTCCCTTAGCATAAATCATAATGACAGCCTAATTGGTTTACATTTCTGAAGCAGTTTGAAATGTGAAGTGTTGCGTAAGTGTTCAAGGTTGTTATTGCTTTGTGACTCTTCCCAACCATTTTCTGTCCAGAATGAAAATTAAAGAGAAATTACTTGCCATTTACAAGAGTAAATATAGTGAATCTTGTCATAAGTAATCACTCAAAGATCACAAAAAAACCCCCTTTATTTCACAGAATTGCACTTTTAAAATGCTTAAACTTTGCATTTCCTTCATATCACAGTAAATCCATTAGTTTAAGTGGAAATATTTGATTTACTGTCACGCAAAAGGGAATCACATCCTTGATATCTTTGAGGAGTAGCTTCATGGTGGAATGAAGGTTGTGGAAAACACAGGTCTTCTCTGAAGATTTATCTATAATTAAAACACTGGAACATTTGATAAACTTAGAATCTGAGATCATGACATGTTTATGTCACAGGAGGAATTTGCATAGTTGTACCAGCATTTTTCAGATTGTAAGATTCCTATCAGTCACAGATACATAGTCTACCTAAATAATTTGCATGTACCAAACTGATTTTTCTTTTTCCATAGGTCACTAACCCTTTTGCTTTTTCATAGGACCAGACCAGTGTTTAGTATTACTGGAGAATTTTTATTAGGTGCAGTTTTCAAAAAATAAAGTCAAAACAAGAGCAGAAGCATTTCATTTTCTTTGTTGTTTCTGCTGGCTCACAGGGCAGAGTCAAGAGGTATCCATGACATAGTAGAGAAGTCTTTTACCCCAGAACAGGATTTTAGGATCAGAAATGAAGCAGGCAGGCAGGCAAAACAAGGACAGCCAACAAAAGGTAGCCTGGGGCAACACAGTGTGTCAGTGAGAAAGAGAGAGATAAGAAACACTTGGACAGTTGTGCATGTTGGCTTCAATCTGTAATGACTGTACAGACCACACATCAAAAACATTTGGCTGTCCTTGACAGAGAATGAAAAGAGCACAGATTTTTCAGCTACCTCTTTTTTTTTTTTTTTCCCACAGTCAACCTGGTGAATAGCAACTCATTTACTTTACTTCTGTTTTTAATTATTTGTCCAATGGCCTTCAGGCAGTTATTAGATATCATCTTTCAGAGACAAAATGAAAACTCTTCATCTTTTTACGACTGCTCTTTTTGCTGTTGGTCCGATGGATCTACAAATCTCACTGTTTAAACAATATTTCTATTGTATCTTTCTAGTGTAAATTTAGGGCAACATTGCCACCATCAACTCCAATAACAATTCAGTCAGCACTGGCAGCTGCTGCGTTTCTGCAGTACTGGGCATGCAGAGACCTCCATGACCTTGGGACCAAAGTGTCACTTGGTGCCTAAATTCTGTCAGAGTCAATAAATGAGTGAAAGCACCTATTTTTTTCCCCATGTCCCCAGAAGTCCCATCCACACTCAGAGACTGAGTGATAGAGTTGGCCAAATGGCAAAATGACCACCAGGCTCTGATGGTGGTTATGACACTTTCTTTACAACCTCTGGCCACTTTCTCGTTTGTCTCCTGTCCAAAGAAAAGAATCAGTGGAAGGTCAGAGTTTATTTAACATCTCCCAGTGGTGGCTTAGCTCCTGAAGGTGACCTTCCATTCCTTCTTTTGGGAGAATGACATTGTGAAGTTTGTAATTTGTGGGGCCTGATGAAGAGCATGGCAGAATGCCTCATTATACAGTTTAGGAGCAAGAACTAGGAGAAAAGACTCATCAAGCATGATCAAGCTTTTTTATTACAAACTTCAAAACTCTTTCTTTCCCTGTTTTTGGTTTGTTTTTTTTTTTCCTACCAATGTGTGATAAACTCACACTTTAGTAGGAAAAATGTGTTATTAATTACTTCATTCCTCAGTATCTCTTAGTTTGGGTCTAATCAGAAATTTACTGAATGATTCAAAAATAATTAGTTTTTAAACCTTCTATTTTCTCCCTGGCTTAAATTTGTGTTTTAACTTTGGCAGGTTGTGTGGTTTTAAGACAGATTCTTGGGGTTGTGGATTACCTCATCATAGATCTTTATGTAGTAACTGAGCTCTGGAGGAGCTGAAATGTGGTTTTGTAGCACAAGACTTCATTGGCAGTAAGGTTATGGATTAAAACTCACATGAGAAAGGTAAAGCTCTATATCTCAGTCATCTCAGGAGCAAGGTGGCAGACAGAATAGTGAGGTAAAAACTACCACTTTAGAAATAATTATGCCACTGGCTTCAAGGAAAACAGGGAACACAGAGCCTCCATTAAGTTTTAGCTATAGCTTAGTATTTTGGCTTTATAATTTCAAATTACTTTAAAAAACACCTGATGATTCACACTAATATGGCAAAATAACAATCTGTTGATGAAAAAAAGAATTTGTGTAGTTTTTTTCTCTGTTTTTTTTTTAAGTTTGTTTGTTTATTTTTTGTACCTGGAATCAGTGGGAGTCTCTGAGAAGTATTTTTATTTATTCTGACAACTCCTTAAGGAAAGACCAATGGGGAACATCTGATTTATTCATGTTGTGCAAGATGACTATCCAGGACAATCTGCAGAGGCTTTTTAGGCACAAAAGGAAAGGATTCCCTAAGTACCTCTCCAATTGGCAAGATAACTTTCTCTAGTAGCAACCTGAATAAATGAATACAAAAACTGATTGACTACAGGGATCTCTTCTCTTCCTCAGGTTTGAAGAAACTGTCAGATGAAATTAACAGTCTAGAGTATCTTCACGAGGTTGTCAAGGCAGTTGGAGACAGATTTCCAGCTTTAACTCAGATAAAATGCCACTCTGAAAATGTATAAGGTGCCTATAAACACAGCTTTTAAAATAAGCTTAAAGTCCTATTAAAAAAAAAAAAAAGAAAAAGGAGACACAGTAGTGAACAAACCCTGGCTGGGGACATTCATAATCCAGCTTCTTATGTCAGGCAAAAGACTGATCTCACAATTCTTATGACTGTAAGACCTCTGCAGTATCATTTTTTAATAAACTTCACCTAGCCCTGCACATGGCATTTTCAGATAGATCTGTAGTAAGTGTGGATTGATTTAACTTATGGGAAATCATAATGACTCTATGTTCTTGAAATTCATTCCCATTTTTTAACCAAAACTTCATCTGAAAAACTTGGCGCATCCTTTCCTTCATACCACCTTCTACAGAAATATGGTTAATTTGTACAACTGAAATGCAGTTGTAGGAATGTTATTATAGGAAGCTTATAATTTTACTTGCTTTTGTTAGAACATCTTTTCTTTCCTTAAAAAGTCTGGGCCAATGTTGCCTGCAATAATGTTCTTAAGCACATGATGAGCACTGCATGACATTTGATTCCTTTAGTTCAGTGAGTGATTCTAACTTTGCTTATTATTTAGCAGAAGGAAGCTGCTACTATACAGTGAGATGTCTGCAGCAATGCCAGTATCACTCCAGAAAGAATAGTAATTTGCAACAAAATGGCTCTCTGATTTGCATTAATCAGTAATAAATTTCATCTAACATAATAACTTCCCCTAGACATTTTTGTTCTCTTTTTAAAGCCTTCTGAACCTTCAGAAACATTCATTTCTGTGGCCCAGGCTGAACTAGATGAAATTTTGTCTAGAAATATTCTTAGACTTTTCTCATCTTTCCAGATAATTTGTAAGGGTGTAAAACCATGTAGGCACTACTGTCAAAAGGGAGGGGCTCTGCTGCAAGCTGTTCTCTAATATGGCAAAGGATTTTTACTTCTACAAAAATCTTAGCCATAATGTATAAAATATACAAAGGGAAGCAGAAAATCTTTTTTTTTAAGTTTGCTTAGCCTAAATCTTTAAATGAAGGAAGAAAGTAATAGCATGATTTAGTGTGTTGGGACCTTCATCATTAAGGGTCTGGCTCATGTCCTCTAAAATTAGCAAGCTTAAAGGTGTCTGGACCTTCTTTTAAAGTAACAAACAAAACCCAAGTACACTTCAAGAGGTCAATTAATCTCATCTAAAATCACTACCAGGGCAGATAGGGGAAGAGAATTCATTATTTTAGATGCTGAACTTCTAAACAGGAAAAGTGAAATTAGCTAAAAACCCACTCTCTGTATCACTTAGGGATCATACACAGTCATGGTCAGGCCGTTACTCAAGGGTTCCACCCAGACAACTCACAATAAAAATGGTAAGTGACGTGGGAAGAAGTGTCTTGGTGTCTGTGCTTAGCTGCAGCAAACACACTGTTTAGGGATTGAACCATGTTTCTTTTCTGGAAAAGCAGAAGTTTCAGATTCTACTACTGCTTTTTCGAAGATGAGGTCAGATGACAGGATTGCTTTAAAGTGTGCAGAACACTATAAAACAGTTACTGAAGTATTTATCGAGCTGTATTGTTGTGTAGTCTTGTTCCAATAGCCTGCATTCATACCTTTGTGATTCCTACTTTTGAAGTCCAAATTCCATTTTGTATTAATTATTAAATCCTTTCTCTTTGTCCATGATTTTCCTCAAGTACGTAGGAGTAGCCTTTTCAAGAGGTCTGTCTAGATCTTTCACTTCTGGTACACGGTGCTCAGCAGAAGATCAAATTATGAAAGTTGAAGGTCATTTCACATTTGCTGGTGGTTGGGAGGTGTGTGATGATGTGCTGTGTGTGGAGCACTCTGCTGCATCTGATAAGCAGTCCTCTCTCCTCTAGGCCATTATCTAAAACTGATGTGTTCTGCTTCTCAGAAAGAAATACAAGCTTGAAGAATTTTTGGGAAAAATAAGGTCAGGACCTTTATCTTAGAGGAATCTTAAAGACAGTTCCCTCTGTGTAGCCACCTCCACCTGGACCTAATACAGGATGGTTTATAGTTTTTATAGTTACTTTATCTGAAAGGTATTTACACCTTCAACCCATGGGATTCCCACATCTGACAGGAGAACTGTTATTTCCCAACTGTGAGAGATTTAGTGCTCAAGAGGATTGTATCTGCTCACATGGTTTGGTCTTGGTAGAAATTAAGGGGATGATGAAAACAGTCTGAGCTGTACCTGATTTTGTAAAGGTGAAATTGTTGACTACTTGCTCCTTGTACTCTTACACAGAGCTTTAGGGATTAGTCTTGCATATGTGCCAAAATGTGTAGATGGGCAATCAGCTAAGAGATTAATTAGCAAAATCTAAGGAATGCAGAGTATTTACAGGATAAAGCCACCCTAGTACTTAAAAAGGTGGGGGGAAAAAAGAATAATTAAAAGGAAAAGCAGCTATGTAAAATGGAACTATAGAAACAGTGGTGAAGAAAACTTAGAAGTTTGAACTCTCTTAAATACACTAAAGTGTGAAGTGATATCTCTGAGGAAAATATCGTTTTAAATATGAGAACTAGTTTATATATGCCTTAATTTGGGGACCTTCAAAATCAGACTATGCCCTATATATATCTGGTGTACTCTATCACCCCTTATTGTTACTAAAATTCATTTCCTACTGATATTTATCTTGAAAAATGCCAATTAAGAAATAAAAATCCAACTTGTACATCCTTACTTATAAAGTCTGTCCCTGTCTGTAAGGATGGAAAAGAGATGCTCTTATTGGGGGCAGTTGGTGTCCAACAGTAAGAGAACTGCAATTTTGTCATGTTGGAAGGTTTGACAGCCCATCTTGTCTCCATCACTGCATTTGTGAATTTAGAAACTTCCTCTGCTATTGCATTCACTGGGGGCCAGAACACTCTTGGGCAAAAATCCACAGCTATAATTAGTGACTTAATTTTAATGTAGATGAATAGACAATCCTGAAGCCAGCTATTAAAATGTCATTACTTGACACAGAAGTTAACATATTTTCCTAATGTCTGTCACCAGAAGCTGCAGAGACCAACCCAAATGAGAATTCAGCCTGGGGAAGAGGCACAGCAGCACAAGGCATCAAATGTCCCCCTGCCCCTGGGAAACAGCTGGTTAGCCCCTGCCAGAGAATGCTGAAGTGTTTCTTGGGAATAACCTGGCAATACCTCTGACCCCTCTGCTCTAGCAGAATCCTGGGATGTCCAGAAAGTATTTCTTTCAAGTAATTTTATTTATAGCTGAAGCCCAATGCAGTTAGGAAATAGAAAGGGGAGAAAAAACAGACTTTGTCACAAGTAACCCTGGGGATGTCGATACCCAGCAAGTATGGAATTAGTTCTGTGTATCATGTGTAACTCATCCACACAGCACTCCCAAAGTAAATAAATTTTAATCTTTGTTTTTCATTCAGACTTTAATTTAACAGCAAGGCTCAGAGAACTAAGAAATCTGGATTCAAAGGCTTAGTTAGTAAGAGAAGAGAAAAGACATTTCTGGGATCTTCAGTCTTCTGTCTAAAAGAAACTAAAAGTAGCCAGAAAGATCATCGTAAAAGTATAACTTTTCTTGTAATATTTCAGAGAACACAATAGAAGTTAAAAGCTGCTGTTTAAAAACAAAATTGTGAATCTATATTTAGTAAATTTTTTTCCTCTAAATTCTGGGAGATCTGAACTACAAGTTTTCCTATTTCTTTGCCATTTTAATGACACAAGTCCATGAGTAAAAATAATACCAATGTAAATCTAAAATCAAAATGCTTCAGAAGGCTTCAGTTTTTAATTCCACTTTCTTTGGAGTCACAGTAAGAGTTCTGCAACTTCAATCCATCAAGCAGCTTTGCAAAACCGTCATGAAAATGTATGAACCCAAGAACAAAATCTACTCACCCAACCTTACAGCAAAGATTAAAAAAAGGCCCTAATTATAGTATAGTCACCCGTCAAAATAAATTACTCAGGGTGAGTGGGTGAAAAGAAGTTTGCCAGACTTCCTTAAGGAGGTGGTAATTGTCTTGGATTTTGTTAAAATACATCACTAATTATATTTTAACAAAATCTATGTACTCTTCCTCTTTAGGAATTTTATAAGATGGTTGTAAGAATACAGAGAAGTGGATTTTTCCATTTTAGAATATTCTGTACTTGTGTGGTTTTACTGCAGAGCAAAACAGGCATACAAAAAATGCTCTAAATTACATATACAGATGATCAGAAATGTTAGAATAAAGGGATGTCACAAGTAGATGGCAATTGATTGGACATACCTCTGTGGCAAAGTGATGTGTGGGCATGGTGAAGTGAAAGCACAGTGATACCACATGCTTGGTCAGTGGAAGTTCACAGACCATGCATTTAAGAATTCCTTCCTGTCTTTGACATCCATGGCACACAAATGATGCTCAGGAAAGTGTTTGAATCCCCATCCCTGAAAATGTTCAATGAACTTGTAAACTACAAGTTGTGGCACTTAGGGAGATGGTTAGAGGTGAACATGGCAGTGCTGTGTTAACAGTTATATTGATGATTTTAGAGGTCTTTTCCAGTCTTAACAATTCCATGGTTTAATACCAAATCCTTCAAAGAAGATGTCTGCAACACCTTTTCCTGGGATATGTTGTCCAGGAAAATGTCACAAAATATTTGAAAGACTACCAAACTCATATGGTCTTACCCTGCTGGTTATACTGCCAGTGTGTCGGGCCTGCCCTAAACTGTACCAAAACCATCAGCTTGTTTTCTTGCTGTCTTTTGGAGGTGAACAGAAAGCTACACTTAAACTTACATGCCAAGAGTGCACAGGGTGTGGACAGCAGCAGACATCAGCTTGATGTCCCAGGGCTTGCAGGCTAGGGGTCATTACAGAAGGAGATTTTATTTTTAGGCACTTCCTGGAAGATGATTGCTTTACTTAATTCCAATTAAACACTCCATCAGTTAAACACTTAGAGCCAGATAGAGTGAATATAGACCATAATAGTTCATTTGCAGACTCCAAAGCAGGTTAAGATTAAAAAAAAAAATCTTTTTATGAAGAGATCATTGATTTTCATAGAATCATGGAATAGTTTGAGAAAGGATGGTCCAACTCCCTTAGTCTAACCCACTTCAATGAGCAGGGACATCTTCAGCTAGATCAGGTTCCTCACAGCCTTGTCCAAGTTGACCTTAAGTGTTCCCAGGTGTGGGACATCTATTACCTCTCTGGAAAACTTCCAGTGTTTCTACATCCTTGCAATAAGAAAATGTCTTCCTTATTATCAAGTCTGAATCTACCCTCTTTTACTTTAAAACCATTGTCCCTTGTCCTGTTGCAGCAAGTTTTTTTAACAAGTCATCTTTTTAAGCTTCCTTTAGGTACTGACTGGCCACAATAAGGTCTCCCTGGAATCCTCTCTTCTCCAGGCTGAATAAACCCAACTCTCAGCCTGTCCTCACAGGAGTGGTCCATCGTTTGATCCATCAAATGATGGAGTGGTCCATCATTTTTGTGTCTCTCCTCTGGGCTTGCTCCAACAGGTCCATGTCTTTCTTGTGCAGAGAATCCCAGAGGTGGGTGCAGCACTGCAGGCCTGGTCTCAGGACAGCAGAGCAGAGGGGCAGAATCCTCTCCCTCATCCTGCTTTGGATGCAGCCCAGGATAGTTGGTTTTGGGGCTGTGAGTGCTCATTGCCAGGTCATGTCCAGATTTTCTCCCACCAGCACCTCCAGGTCCCTCTTGGCAGGGCTGCTCTCCATCTGCTCATCCCCCACCTGTGCTGACACTGGGGCTGTCCCACCCCAGGTGCAGCACCTTGCAGTTGGTCTTGTTAAACCTCATGGGATTCCCATGGGCCCACTTCTGGAGCTTGTCCAAGTCCCTTTGGATGGCATCCTGTTCTTCAGGTGTACCAACCAAACCACTCAGCTTGGTGTCATCTGCAAACGTGCCGAGGGTACACACAGTCCCACTGGTGGTGTCACTGATGAAGATATTAAACACTGTTTTTCCCAATATGGACCCCTAAGGGACACCAGTTGTCACCAGTCTTCATCTGGATACTGATTATAAACAGACATAAATCATGACCAGATGCTTCTTGCAGAATGCAGTTGGCTTCTAGTCATAAATAAATTCAGCCATCTTCTTTTAATCAAATTACAAAATATTCATATTTGTTCACATAATTATTTTTATTGTAAATTAAGCTGATTTCTGCCTACCTAAAACTTTCTATACCATTAGAATCTATTACATTTCCATATGTATTTGTGAACTGTTAAAATATCAAATGTAACTCCAATCTAGGCAGCAATTAGACTTCAGAGTACTTCCCCTTAGTTTATTATCAGTAGTCAGTGATCACAAATGCAAATATGTAGAGGTTTAACATTCATCATAACATTTCCAGTTGTTCTCATAACTGAAAAATAAGGTTTGTCTTTCATTTCTTAGAGTTGTGGCTGACTCACACAATTTTGACTGATACTTCAGCAATTCAAAGCTGTATAAACAAAAAAGACAGATCAATCTAAATGAGGGTGCTGAATAAGCAGAGGCAGGTGTGTATTTGTAGCTGGGTATTGTTTCATCTCGCTCTAAAAATAAGTGTGAAAAGGAATGTGTCTCTGCTCTGGGCTCAGAATGTGAGTCACACCACAGCTGGAAGTATTCATCCTAAAAGCTTCTGGCTCTGGCACACCTCTTGTTTTCTGTCTGGTTGTTCATTTTTACTCTAATTTCCTAATTCCTCATCGCTATTTTAACTTTTCATAATACCTTTTTAAACTAGAGCTTTTTATTTCTTATGTGAATCAGTGGAGCTTCAGGAGCAAAGGGTGCTCTCAGCAGTGGTCCCCTTTCTCCACAACCTGATGGCTCAGGCTGGGCTGGCCCAGGAACTAAAGGAGCACTTCCTCCTCCACAGCCTGGAATGGAGACCTGGCACAAAGCCCTGCCTCTCCCTTCTCTGTCCAGAAGGGTGGCAAGAGGAGATGTCCACCCTATGCTGCATTTTGGATCTTTCCTCACAGAAAGGGAGAGGGACTGGGAAAGCCAGGCAGAGGAAAATCCATGTAAGTCAGTCCCTGCAATGGAGCACAAAGTAGAGCACGACATGGGGACACATTTATAACTGTGCCCAGTAACTGGGATCACTGGGTGTTGAGCACATCAATATAGGCACTGTCGGGATATCTGAGTCTTGTTATCATTTCAGCATCAGGATTTTTCTGCTTCTTTGCTACCACCCAAGTGCTCTGCCAGTTTTTTCTTCCTCAAAGGCTTAACTTTTCTCAGGAAGCAAGTTATGATATTGTTTCACCATCAAACACTTCATCGATAAAATAAAAGTCTTACTACATCCTGACATAGGTGAACTAAAGTTAAGGAAAAAAAAATAAGCTGTTTCCTCCTCCTTATTTCCTCATTTTTCTGTTTCTTGTGACTTTCTGACTTCCTGATCTGGTTTCTGTCATCAGAGCAAGGCTACCCATTAATTTGTCTGACTCTTCCTTGTAGAATCAGGGTGCTGATCAGGGTTCATGCAGCTCAGGGGTGGCAAGGGACACTTGGTAATTGTCACTGTGCCATGGCTTCCAAGCAGCTTTGGCAGCCAAGTCAAATAGGTTAGGCCAGACCATCTCCAGTGTTCAGCTGCACTCAGAAGCAGCTGGAAGCACTAAAGCAATCAGGAGCAGCAGCCAGATGGATCCAGCAGAGGTGCTTTTTCTGCACTGCCTGTCTGCACAGAGGCTTTGATTCAGGCCCAGCACAAAGAACTTCACTTAGGCTTAAACTGACCTCTTGACTGAGCAGGGGTGGCAGGTAAGTATATAGACATTTTTTTGAGTGCAAGGAGGAACCTGAGTAATAAAGCAGCTGCATTTAGTCAAATGGAGGGAAAATGTCTCTGCTACTGCCCCTTGGTGGATCACAGAATCACCTGGATTGGAAGAGACCTGTGAGATGTTAAGGCATAAAATACAAGAACAGGGAAGGCATGCAGAGTTACAATCTGCACTCTACCAATCTGATTGTATGGAACTCTTGATTCAGAATTTGTACCTTTACATTTAATAGGCTCTCATAGTCTTTTTTTCTTCTATGACTCTGTATAATTGCTTTTTGACTGCATTTATGATACTGGCAGCATCTGACAGTGAATGCCACTATTCTCTTATGCAGTGTAAAAAAAAAACCCACTTCTTTTGCTTGTTTCAAACCTGCTAATTTCATTGGGCATCCTCTTGTTCTCAAGTAGTGGGAAGCTAAGCATCCATTCATTGATTTTCTAGGCACTTTCCCAGGGTTGTCCTGTTTTTATACATATCTGCCATATCCCCCTTCAGTTGTCCCATTTCCAAGCTGAAAACTCAAAATCAATTGAAGCAGCTCCAAGCTATAATTGCCCTTCTTTAGTTCCCCCATGTAATTTTTGAGAGGTAAGTACCAGAACAACAGGCAGCACACAAAAGAGAGGATACTATGTGATTTTGTATAGTGCTATAAAGGTGTTGTCTGTTTTGTGCTCCATTCATTTTTTTTTAAAAACTCCTAACTGCTGATATTTCTGACTGCCAGTGAGCATGGGATATATGTTTTCTTCTAGTCTACTTTCTTTTTTTACTTTTTTTTTTCTTTTTAGTAATTCCTTTTTAAAAATTAACTACAGTTGAAATTGTTTATTTGGTGTTCTTTTTTTACCTACAGGAAAATGAACTTCAGTACCTTATGATTAGTGTTTCAACAATAACCTATTGAACCCTTCCCCTTACTTGGGGAAGATGAAAAAGAGATCAGAGATTTTCAAAAATTAATGGCAACAAAATTTATGGGTTTTAAACATTTAGTCTCTATAATATGCTTAGATATGACATTTGCCAAGGTTTTGTGAGAGTATTCCATCATCTCTAATCTCTCAAGTCTTAAATAAGTAATTTCAGGACACTGAGAATCTGTTCTTGATAAAAGATACAGTTTACATTGATTCTAATTTTTCTGTAATGGAGCATTGCTCCTTCATTGAAATGGCTGGATCTCTCACTCTATATTTTTTCCATTGGAGTTTAACTAATTTTTTTTAATGACATGCTGATTGTATCAGTATGGGTATAATTTCTTATTTTTATTTGCATTTTTTCTGCATATTTTTGAATTAAAGGTATAGATCAAGAAGTAGCTAGCAATAAATAATTTTAAACTGACTTTTAAATCAATTTTTACTGGATCATAAAGCACATATAAAGTTTGATGTTGTAGGGCAGAAGTTGGAAATTATAAAGTATTTTCAATTTGAAATCGAATTAGTTAAATCCTCTTTGGCCCCTGATCTTATATGTGCAATTTTTTCTTGTATTTTTATATATGTGATATTCATAGATTTTTTTGTGTGTATGAATTTTATCTCTGTCTCTCACTAATGCATACAATCACTCAAAGTGAAAAAGTGTCTAATATTTTAAAATAACATGAGGGCATCCTTCAGTTAAAACACCTCATCTACTATTCAGGATATTAGCATTGCTGCTAATTAGTACTGCACTCAATTTTGTATGACAATGACAAAACTAAGAACAAAGGAAAGAAAGCCAAGGTACTGTGCTTTAGTTTCACAGTTTGTGTCACACTAGTACAATATCCCTGGGATAAATCTTCTGATATTTATGGAATCAGTGGAAATCAGTGCATATTTGGCAAGTTTTGTCAAGCTTAAGGCCTCTGAGGCACTGATTGAAACTGGTAAAATGGCTTAGGCCAGGGAGCTTTTTTAATTGAAGAATCCTTTTTCCAAAGTATGGGATGTTACAGACACACAATCTCACCAATAAAGGTAACATGATCTTAGAGCAATACAAAAGTAAACTTCCAGCTGAGCACTGTTGGTTTGCAGAAATTCTCAAAACAGCCTTTACTGTCAGAGCATAGAAATTTGACTGCCAACAGATCTGGTCTTGACACTTTTTGGAGGCACAGTCTCTGTGAGTGGATCAATGTAGATTTCCTTTTTTCCCCTTAGAGCCCAAATGCTGCTCCCCTGCTTTAACTCTGGCTGTCAGAGAGCTCCCACTGTCACCCCTGCAGAGCCACATCTCATTGCCCTGCTGGGGCTCTTGGTTAAACCTGCTGCCATCTCACAAAATCCTGAGAAAATCTGCAGTGAGCCAAAGTTTTGTTCAAATATGCCCAAATCCAGAGTGACTATGAGTTTCATTTAACACAGTGCATTTTTACTGTGTGTTACAATTACAGATACATCTGTCATTAGTATTGTTTTGCTAAACTGCTGTGAAGAATTCATTGACTATTCAGTAGTCACAATTACTGTCCAGTTACTTACCTGTATTGAGTTGGTCATGTGGCTGAACATAGGAAGTCTTTGGAAACACACAGAAATACAAGTGCCAGTAATAATTTTTACTCTGCCTGCAAAATGAATTTCATGATGGTTTACTGTGCATGTATACCATATGCATTTATTTTTGTCATGCCTATGTTTGGTTACAATCATATTGTCATAATGTTGTCATAATATTGTCATACTATTTATGTTTCTTTCTAGAAAGTACATTTTATAAAACTATTTTTAATTATGTTACTGATCTATTTTAACCATATTTTTAATGAAAATTTTGTGGTATCAGCAAGACACTAATTTTTAGTTCAGATGTGCTAGAAATCCAAACATACAGATATTGATAGATAAAATGGGACTGTGGTCCACCTAATCTAATAATCCTTCTGACAGAAAGTAGATGACTCAGAGGAAGTTGCCAGAAATTTCAGGAGACACGAATAGAGGGTAATCTGTCAGCTGCCTTAAGTCTTCTCAGAATTCCTTAGTATTTGGAGATAATGTTAAGCCCTAGAGCATAAGGTTTCAACTTTATTTTCAAAGGTTTCTTTGAAAATATATTAGCATTAGCTATTACAAATTTTGAAATCGTGAACAGCAAAGATTTGACAAATATGAAAAACAAGATAGTGAAAGTGTTACTAAAACCTGCAAATCTCTGAGTCATTGGATGATTATTTACTTTCTAAGCAGGTGAGATAATTTCAGGGAGTGAAAATGACAAAACATAATAAATAATCAATATTTTCATAATAATTTTGATCCTTAAGAAACTCTCATTTTGTGGCATAAATGTTGCAAAACTACTTTGTCCTAACTAATGATTTGAACTAAGAGAACAGCTCTGGTTGGCAGGTATTTGGATGAGAGGAATGTAAACTTGACTTGTTATAGTTTCAGAAACATATTTTGTTGGCCAGGAATGTAAACTTAACCTGTTATAGTTTCAGAAATTATTAATAAAACAAGTGTTTGTGAGCATGATTGGATCACTTGTGCTTCCACAAAGAAAATTAATTACCATTTCAGGACAGGTAAACATTCCATTTTGCAGAAAACATTTTGAACTATTCTTTATCTTAGCTGATGAGCCAGATCCTACCTCACACATCCATTAGTCTAAGACAAAAGAAGCAGCAGCAGCCTGTGCATCTCTGCAATCTGATGGGTTATTCCTCCTCTTCTCTTTGCAGACAACTATTACGGCACCCCGAAGCCTCCGGCGGAACCGGCCCCGCTGCTGTTAAATGTGACAGACCAGATCCTGCCAGGTGCCACTCCCGGGGCTGAAGGCAAGCGCAAAAGGAATAAATCTGTGAGCAATATGGAGAAGACAGGCATTGAACCACCAGAGGAAGAAGAGGAAGAAAGACCTGTGGTCAATGGCAATGATGTGACAGTAACACCAGGTCTGTTCTTCCTTCTTACTTTGCAGTGAGTTTCTGTTATTCAGAGTCCTCAGTTACCTCCTTCTGCAGTGAGAATATGCATGTTCAGGTAAGGATGCTCTTGCAAGAGGGAAAGGCAGGAATCCTGAGTATTAGGATTATCTGAAGCCTAAAAATAATTACTTAACCTCTGTTTTGGGGAGTCATCTCACTTACCTCAGCCACTGTAAAGATTTCTGTCTCTGAGCTAGTCTCTTTGAACCCTCTTCATAGACCAAAGAGAAAAATATCATCTTTCTGAGCATGGATTGTGACCTGGTTTAGATTTCTATGTTAGGAAATCGTTCTCAAGTGCCTGTTCCTCTCTGTTGACTATAGAGGGAGTCTAGAGAACTGCAATTGGTTCAGATAAATATTCTCTGTGTTTTGAGTCTCCTTGTTCTCAAATGGTTACACAAGATTGTTCAACACTTTATGAAATGAAATTTTGTAAATTATAGTGAAGACTTAGCAATATAATGGAAGACTAAATTCACCATATTAACAAAAGTGTGGCAGTGCCATTAAAACTTACCTTGCAATACCATCTGGAGGACACTTTTCAGGAATGTTTCAGAGCCTGCATAAAGCTGATAAGGGATTCAGATGTCAAGTCCTAAAAGAAAATTGTTGATTTACTTCTTGGATCACAGTGCTTCAGAAAAAGGGGTTCTGTGTACGGACTGGTATCTTGAGTGAAAGCACTCCAGCCTACTCTGAAGAAGGCAATCACTTGCACTCTCCACCTCTCAGCATGACAATGTTTTACAGATGTTAATAATTCTTATCCTGAAACAGTATTTAAAAAATTATTTTGGTATTGTTCATGTAGAAAATTAAAGAATTCAGATTTTTATATTGCTGAGAAATATTGCTGTGAATCCTTTTTGGGAAACTTAGAGACTCAGATTGTTGAAGTAGAAGTCTAGTGACATTCACAGATGAGAAGATAAAATGAAATATTGCAAGTTCTCTAAATGTATAGGTTACTGTGGAACAAAAAAATCTATTACCTCATCAATAAGCTCTGTAGAAGGATTTTCATATTGCAAAGTCTATATATACCCTTTTAATTCCTGCTTCATTACAAAGTATACTGAATTTGATATCTTCCCATCTAGGATGATTTTTCCACATGCTTTTTCTTAGCTGTTGCCAAACATTGCATATAAGGGAAAATTCCTGTGCAGAATGTATCTCCATCTACCAGGGGTGTCCAGGAGCAGTGGGGTGAGGGTCTGGTTCTTCCCCTTGGCTCTCCAAAGGGCTGCAGTATTGCTCCCTTGCCACTGCAACCACATGCTGCACAAGCCTTGCTCATCCCTGCCACACAAGATTGCATCTGTTGGCATTTCTCTGGCACTTAGTGCCCTTCCTACACAGCTAAGCAGGAAAGGATGAAGCTCCTAACATCAGCACTGCTGCTGTTGCCAGGATACTTCCACAGTGAAAGAGGCAGAGGCAGGATTTGATCTCTGATTTGTGTTGTAGAAATCGTTAGAAAGATCATTCTTTGTAGTTATTCGAAATGTGCCACATGAGAGACCATTGCTGAGGAGCAATTTCCAGGACAATATGTTTCAGCTCCAAGTGGATCTAGAGGCAATATTTACCTGCATTTTTCCTTTAATTCTACACTTATAATATGCTTCTCCCAGGCAAATTCTGTGTGAACAATGACTAGGCAGCACACAAGAAGCAGGCGCTGGCATGTGCTGTGTAAGAGAATGAAATACACGAGCATGGGTGTAAGACAGCCCACCCCCTCTTCCTCCTCCTCTCCCTGCCAGGGTAAATCCTATTGGTGTGGCCAGCAGAACAAGCAGTGCCTGTGTTGGCTCTCATGGTTTTATAAGCAGTGTTTTGTTGTTCAGTTACACTGATTGAGGACTTTGGGGATTGTAGCAAAGCAGCTCTGTACATCCATGCTGTGTTGCCTTTGTTGGGCAGTGTGGCTCCCACAGACCCTGTTACCGCAGTCATTTTCTCTGGGAGCTGACAGAGGCTTAGTCACCTCTAAAATGTCAGTGCATATGCAGTTTGTGTCTTTAAACAATCAGGAAAACCAGAATATTTTAATTAATTTATTTCTTTTTAAACTCCTGGTGGAGAGAGCGTTTTAGTTTTTATAGAGAATCAGCAAAGGGAGGACATTTGTTATTGCCAATTCTTTTAGGAAGAGTGTTCTATTTTAAATACTTCACTTCCAGGCAGAGGCTTTTATTAATTATAAGGCTCCTGGGACATCTGAAACATTGATTCATTTTTTATAGATGCTCAGCAATTTAATGGCTTATTAACTGCATATCCAAGCCTGTCAACTCAAGTACCTCTCTAACACATAGGACCACGAAGTTGAAATAGTAACAGATCCAAGCTGATTCTGAAGAATAGAAACCCATCCTTATCAGACCAATTACATGATATCTGTGCTTACAGAGATTTTTGTGCTTTTGGTCTGAATTTTCAGGCAGCTTTTCAGTGTCTTTTGGCATAATCTGTGCAAGTGTTGAGCTTTAGCAATTTTTCATTAATACCTTCCATATGCCTTGCTTCATGTACATTGGATTTCCCTGAGACAGCTGTATATGGACAAAGTGACCATAATTGTCTGCCCAATATGTTTATTCTTTCTGATTTGTGGCACCTGTCCTCAGCCCAGAAGCCACTAGGAATCCTTCTCAGTGCTTTGGCTTTTGGCCCTTTTAGGATGGAGCACTCTCAGTCCTTCATCCTGGATCAAGTTCTCTCAGGACAAAACAGTATAATTTGAGAGATGGGATTTATCTCATCCATCTTCAGTAAATTATATGCCTAGATGTCTTACTTTTTTGTGTGAGCTATTTGTCTCTGTTCTGTTGATGTAAAATAAGAAGAAAAAAGAAATTTCAAAGTGTAAGAGATCATAGCTGTTTTAGGTACACATTTTAGGGGATCACCTCTACAGTTTGGAATTATTAATTCAGCCTACAGATACAGAAGAGCTTAAATGGCTAACTTTAAATAAAGAACTATACTATTTGCCAAGAAACATATGGGAGACATAAGCTATAGATTAACTGTTAGGATGGGCAAGTCTAGACTTAGTATTGGGTTTCTTACACTTAGTGCAATTGAACTCATTACTGGGTGAGAGATATTGCACCTGAAAAGACTTCCCTGACAGACACTGTGTTGAATTTAATGATTTCTGCAAAACTAATGCTTTGACCAAAGAGATAAAAAGAGTTTTGATCAAATAGTAACCAGAAACTTGTCAGACATTCAGCAGGTTTTACTGCTGTCACTGTAATGTCTGCAATGGATTGAGTCCGTCTCCTTTACAACCAGCATCAGTATTTTTGTCACTGTGTTGGTCATGTCACATTTGCTTTCTACTGCTGACTGATGAAGTTTATCATCCAAACTCCAGAAGAATCACTTTAGCCTTGAAAGCATGCTTATGTATGTGCATTATTCTGACAGTACTTGAGCAATGATAAGTTGCACCCAGAGAATGAAGTTCTGTCAGGCTCAAATTAATTGAGGCATAAGATATGACATAAAGTTTCAAAATTATCATTCCAGGCCTTAGGAATGAACAAAAGACCAGAGTCCCAGTGCCATCAATCACCCTGCAAGTTGCACTAGACCCAGGCAACATGTTGAGCTTATTGTTTTATTATTACACAGCAAAGACAGCCAGGGGCATGAAAACAACATACAAAGCTTCCAAAAACACACACATTTAAAATACACACAAAATTTAAAAACACACCAACGTTAGTATCCATTGACTTTTTCCAGGTTCTTTAAAGTCAATTTATCACAACTAAGTCACATCCTGTGACCCACAGAATAGCCTGTGCTCTCCATGACTCCTGCTTTCCCTGCCCAGGTCAGCTCCTGGCTCTCACTGTGTCAGGAGTCAGTGGGAGCAATGCCTCCATACAAAAGCACCAAGACCTGAATATGGCTCCTGCTCTATGGGCAAGGGAGAAACTCCAAGGCTGCAAAGTTATATCTCTACAAGAAAACACATTCACATATATTGGCAAACAGGAGTTTAACTACTCTTGTATTCAACAGTTATTTTAAAAGGATGAACTCTTTCTGTACATATTTTAAAAATTAGCAATTTGATACAATAAGGGTATAAAGATAGGAAATATTTTTATTCAGAACTGCTAAAACCACTCCATACATTTCTATTATGCTTTCTTTTCTGATATTACCTGGTTTATATTATTTGGTTCTTTTGGGTGAAGACCCTAAGTTTTTTAACGTCTCTGCATGAATAATCTGCAACATTAAAATAAAGGAATAAAGTGACAAGGTCTTCTTGCATGTTTAGATGGCAAGTTTCAAGAATTAGACTGTAAATAATAGAAACAATTTTCACCTTTTTTTTCTGTCATCATTATGGCTGGGATTTGTTAATATGATTATTGAAAATCACGACTCTGACCCCATCAGAACTGTGTAAAATAAGATCTTGAGGAAGGACACATATTAGAGATATGGTAAAATCCCAGGACACAGCAGTCACCGCATCTGTGCTCTATCAGATGCACTGGCTGATCAATAGTCATTGTGTGTGATTCATCTCTGCCCCAAATGAATTTCTTCTGCTGTGCTCATATCTGCCATGTGACCTTTGTCTTAAATTCAGTTTAACCTGCATGTCTTCCTTCCTGTGGTAGAGATGTGGTCAGGGCTGCAGCCAGCCTCAGGAACACAACTCACAGATCTGTTAATAATGCCTCAAGTAGATGAGGACTTTTGCTTTGCACAGATAAGAACAAAACACCCCAAAAATTATTCAGCAATTATTACATTGTCCTGTTCTCAGGGGAAGTGGGGACTGTACATCATTTCTGCTTTGCAGGAAGCTTTTACATATTTGAAAATGTTACAGACAGATAGATTCATGTTTCCAAACAGCATAAAATGATTGTAATTCCACATAGTTCGAGCATGAGTTAGGATTTACCAACATGAGCTGCATGTGGATGTAGAGATGTAGATCATTACCCTTTTCAAGGCTGAATCTGGGGTTTTTCATGCTGTTCTGAAGGGTTGATGTGTCAGTGTCAAAATTATTTTTTTAAGATCATAAAAACTGTATATACCATTTATGCCCAAGAAGCAGCCCCTTTTACTATGTCATATAAAGAACAAAAGATTAGTTGACACAATTTCTTCCTGAAAAGTCTTGAAAAATATTTATGACCTCTGAAGAGTTTACAAGTCAGTGGTTTGATTCTTACTTCCCATCCTAGGAATTAAAAGGGAAAGATGTGCAGTTACAGTTTCATGGGTCTTCTTCCTCCTTTTATTTCTTTTTTTTACAAAAAGACAAAATGGCCTAATTGAGCAAATCATTTCAGCCAAAACTTAAATACATCAGAAATTAAGAATATAAAACTATCTAAAAACCCAAATCATATGTATTTTGCTGAAACCAGGGTTCTGTTTGTCCTTTCCAAGTTTTCTTTCCCCATGAAGTCTGGAAGGTGTTGCTGTTACTTTCCTTGAGTCTGCTTATGTAGTACTCTCTGTACCCTGGGTTCCATTTCATCCAGCTCTGCCAGCTGAGAACAGCTGGGTCATCTAAGTTTCACCTGACCTGCTCTCTGCCCACTCCACCTTCTTTAGCCCTATTGCTGATATTAATTATGTTAGTCATTTAATCACAGGTGATTTTTTTGTTTGTTTGTTAGCAATGGCTGAGGCAAAAGAGCACTAATTGCCTTGGGGTTTGCATGCATCATAAACTATTAGCTCTCCTTCCTTCCCACGTTGTAGAAAGAATCTGCTTTTGGTACTATATTATTATTATTACTACTGCACTTACAGAAAGTTTTCTTGTTAGCCCTAGTGTCCTGACCATATCCCACTTTCTAGACTGACTGTTCTGCTTTGCTGTTATTTTTCTGTGTTCATCCTTAACAGCCTAATCTAGTTTTCACCTTTTGTACAATTCTGTCTCAAGTAGCAGCTCATTGCAAATTCATGACTTAATTAAAATTAGCTTTGATTATACTTACTACTTTTCTTTTTCATTAGAAAGTTCTACTTGTATTCTTAGCATTGTTTATTCAATCTTTACTAGTTTTCCTAAACCTTTTCTCTCTTACCACTGCTAGCCATGACAGCACATTTATTGATTCTGTGGGTTCATTAAAATCTAGGCCTTTATAAACAGTTTTTGTTAATTTTTTGTTGCTCTTCTTTCTTGCTGTAGTAAGCATCACTAATTAGAACATTTCACCCAAGCTGTCTTCCACCTTCCTACAGGTTTCACACAGGTATCTGCATAGTTCCTTGCTCTGGGTGCACTGTTTGAGTATCTAATAAATTGTCATCTTCTTGAACTTTCCTGTAGACTACAGTGTTGACATGTTGAATTGTATTTAGTATTGGCTCTGGGAAACAGCCTCCTACAGGTCATACCAACAATGAAATCACAACCAATTTCTATATGGGTAGTATATTGCTATGAGTTGATGGATGTCACTGGTTTATTTGATATATGGATACACAAAGCAATTAGTGTACAGACATTTTTAGGTGAAAAGGATCTGTAGTCTGTAGTAAAACAGTGGGGTAGTTGTTTTATGTGTATATATATATGTGCTTATAGTATAGTTTGAGAAGTTAAGACATGAGACAGTAGAGCTGCTGGATATGAAGCTGCCTTCTGCTCATTGTTTACTGCTAGTCTGGAAGGACTCCTGGGACAGCATGAGCCAGAACTCTTTATTAGTCTCTTGTTTCAGTTTGGTTTTATTCCTTTATTTTCTTTTATTGTGTTCCAAATAAAATGCATCATCAGAGGAACCTTTGTGTAAACCAAACAGAATTTTTCTCTTTATTCCAAGACTTGCAGTTCACAAAGACTTGCACCCAGTAAATTCTTCACCATTAACTTGGGTATCCAAAACCATTAATTTTTCTTCTCTTGTAGAATCAAGTGAGCATGAAGAGAAGAGTACAACTGTCTTGGGTGAGGCGTCTACCACCCAGCCTTGTCCTGCACCAGGATATGGCCAGCCTGAAGAAGCAAAGGAGGATATGGATGTAACAAAACAGACTAAACCTGAAGAGAATGATGACTTGGGCCCACTGCCTGATAACTGGGAAATGGCTTATACAGAAAAGGGGGAAGTGTACTTTATTGAGTAAGTCTTATTTCTTCTATTTTTAATAGCTGTATTGTATTTAACTGGGTGGGGAGAGGGTTTGTGTGGTGAAGTGGAGCATTGCACTCCTCCTCATTAAAACAGCAGGAATGTTCTGGCTGTCAGAACCTCCCGGGGGCTGGTGGCAATGCCTGTATTAGTGATTTCAATGGAAGCCTGCTGGGTTTTAAGATAGGTAACTGGTCTGCTTCCTTTGATGGTAGGAATTAAAGCTTTTGTTTCTTCTGTTAAAAGCAAGGCCTTTCTGCTCTTCTGGTGCTTTCTGCTGGGAAAGTAACACAGTCACTGGTTTTGTCCTTCCTTATGTGGACAAGGTGGAGAGCATGAAGCTTTTTTCCAGTTAAAGGAAAGGAAAATGAGTGGACTAAAAGCTAGCTAATGAACAGTAGAGGGAGACCATGCTGTATAGAGAATACATAGATAATTACTTATATAGAATTTATAGAATTCTATAAATTAGTTATATAGAATTATTTATATATTAGTTATATAGAATTCTATAAATTCTATTAATTACTTTTATAGAATTACATAGAATAGATAATTAGTTATGTGTAGAAACTTTTTCCCTGTTGAAAGACTATACATACCTGTTACTAATTAGTAAACTCATTGAAATAATGGGTATTAAAGTTCTTTATTCTGAATGAGAGCTCTATGTGCTCTCATTAAGCTATTAGAGAGCTTTCAAAGGAGGGCCATGAGAATGGTGAGGGGTCTGGAGGGGAAGCCTTATGACTTGCAGCTGAGATCACTTGGTTTGCTTGGCCTGGGGAAAAGTACACTTGGGGGGAGAACCCATTGCAGTCTGCAGCTTCCTCATAAGGGGAAGAGGAGGGATAGACACTGATTTCACTCTTGTGACCAGGGACAGGACTCCAGGAAATGGCCTAAAGCTGAGTCATGGATGTTCAGCTTGGATATCAGGAAAAGGTTTTTCACCACAGAGGGTGGTTGGGCACTGGAACAGGCTCCCCAGGAAAGTGCTCACAGCACCAGGCCTGACAGAAATAAGAGAGTTTGGACAATGCTCTTGGGCACATGGTGTGATTGGAGCATCCTGCACAGGGGCAGGAGTTGGACTTGATGGTCTTGAGGGATTCCTTCCAACTTGGCACATTCTGTGATTCTATGATTATTGTGCATTACCAGGATAAAAATACAGCAAGTTTCTGAGTTGGTATAACACTGTGTTCCTCAAAAGAAAAAAGAAAAACCAACATTTTTCAGTAGAACTCTGCTACTCAGTAGAGGTAGAAGGAGCATTTATGTTTGCTTTAAGGGACTGCCTCATTTTGGAGCATTATCTGTTATTCTGATTATTAGTAGGTAAAAAATAACATTTGGTGGTGTCAATTATGTTTTAAATCCTGTATTTAATTTAAAATGTTGTGACTATCACATGAAGTGTAAACAAATGTTATGAATAAAGTTTGTGCATGTGACTTTTTAATGAATACTGGCATGACCAACTATAGCTTCTGGCATATACAAGGCTGAAAATAGCAGTAACTATTAAAACATAAGTGTGTTTGCTGAAAAGGGCAAAAATGTGCTTATTCTAGAAAAAGAATAATTATAATTTGTCCAAGCAAGCAGAGAAGAGCTAGGATGACCTCAGGGCTAGTTGAAACCCTTGTTTCCTTCTTACCTTACTCCCAAATTTAATTTTTCCTCACATATTGAATGTTCTGACAGAAAGCAGGCTGAATTATATGGCACTTTTATTTTACTTGTAACAAAAATCTGTGGTACATTTGGGGGACAGGGGAAGGGATGATGGGTAGATCACTAACACACCAACCTGTGAGTAGTAAGTACTGCTGGAGGTAATTTAATAGAAAATAAATATATATTCTTTAACAGATGCAGTGAATGCAAACAGCCCTGATGCTCTGCAGAGCAGCCATTGCACTCCTCAAATTCCTTTAATGTTGCATCTTGCTTCCTTTCCTTGAAATGCTCTGGTTTACACTGCAGTTCTGACAATGCTCATCATTCACTTCCACTAAATGAATGTTATGTAAAGCAAAGAAATTAATCAGAGGTGCAGACTGGATAGAAGGTCTGTTGTAAGGGCTTCTTGCTTTTGGGATTATAATCGTGAACAATGTATTTGCAAAAAAAGTGCAATTACACATCTGTAAAAATACTGGATTATTTACTAGAATCCTAGCTAAAGGAACAACTCTCTGATCATTTGAGCTTTCACGTTGCACAGTCTTTGCAGGGTTAAGTAGGAATGTAATGCAGTGGGGATGCTGTTAAATTGCCTCTTTGTTTACAAGTCACTTTGGTTAATGGCATGAAGAGACTCCATTTGCTTTCACAAAAAAACGGAAAGATAAAAAGACAACAAAAACCTATTTGTCTAACAACATCTCCCTGAACAGTAGTAAAGATTGTACTAGATTATTAAATAATAGATGAAAAACAAACATTTTTAAAGTGTACATCACAATGACTGGGAAAAAAAGCCACACTAGGCAGCATCTTTTATTGCTTTATTTGGGGCTCATGTGAATTCTGCCTTTAAACACTAAAGCCTTCCAGCTGCAAATGATCTCAAGTTCCAGGTTGTCACAGGTATACCCAGAGGTCCTAGATTTCATGCAGCAGTTTCATTCATTCACCTCAAACTAACCTCTAAAATTCAGATGTGACCTCACTTATCAAAACTGCCATCAGAATAATGTGGCAGATTTACAGTGAGAGAGGAAGTGACTTCATAAGGGGAAAGATAATTGTCTATAGACAGGATTATTTATTTGTTAATCATTAATGGTTCAGTTAGCTTTTTGTAAAGCACAGTGGAAGGAACTTCCTCTGCCTCAAGGACTACAAAGACAAAAAAAATCATCTACCAGATTCACTGAATGATTCAGAGGATGGTTGTGTTTTAGAGCATGTCTTGCTCTGTTTCTTCCTTTCATTCCCTTTTTGACATAGGTGCATGACCTTGTGTTTACCTACTTTAGCATTCACAGACAGAACATGAGCATCTCTTCTTGCAACATAATACTTACCAGTGTTTTTCAGGAAGAGCTACCTAAGTACATTTCTTGGGCTGTTTCAAGCCTCCCTTACATATGAATCTGAATTTTCAAATACTACACAAATAGGACTCCATCTCTTACATTTGGTTTCGCTCAGAACATATGCTAATGAGAACATGCAATAATTAAAAGACTCTATATAAATTGGAATGCCATCAAAAAACACTCCAGTTTTGCTCCTTCTTTCATGCTTTATATATGGCTGATAAATGTGGTGTATTTTGGCATGCTTAAATAAACCATAGTCGTCACTGATTTTTAGCTTTTCCCTTTCCCAGGGCTAAGGAAAGGCTGTGATTCCCCACAGCCTTCAGACCTTGCCTTGCCAACAGCTATCAAACCACATACTAGGGACCCAAATTTGTGTTGTCCTCACAAAGTCAGCAGGTCTGGTTGTTAGATCCCAAGCAATCAGTGTTGGCTGTGTTTGTCCAGTGCAATGCCAAAGCAAACAAGAAAGGCCCAGGATTCTAGGTGCACGTGCTATCATGTGCAGTCAGCCTGAAATGGGGCCCTCACCCAAATATGTTGTTTCAACCCATACATTATTACATCATAGACTTTCCTGTACAGTTGGTTCACAATTTAATGCTCCTTTATAAAAGGCAGAATTGGTTTTCTCTCTCTCCAGCCTTCTCTCCACACATAGGCAGCAGAACTCTGAAAGGTCTAAAGGGACAGTAGGACATGAAACCTAAATCTATTTGACTCTATACTCTTCAAAAGCATATATCATTTCCTTTGCTTATACTACATTAATTGTTTTCTTAGTGGAGAAAATTCTAGAATGACTGCAAACCACAGTAGAACATCTTAAAAGAACTCTCTTTTTTGATTTGTGTTGATGAATTTTAGGAGAACGTGGCCACACAAAGTTAGACAAACCACTTTCTAGTACATCTTGCAGACATCCAGTCTCTTACTACTTCAACACCTACTTCTTAAAGCAGTATAGTCAGCACTGCTTTTTGGACCTGTTGCAGTATCATTTCTAGTTGCTAAATATTTTTTTTTTTTATGAAAGTATCATAAAAGGCTGAAAGACAGCAATAAAATAGTCCTTTGCCCAGGACTCTCCTTTTCACTGTAAAAAACAGCCATTAAGTTTTTTAATACAGCTGGTACAATTTCAGGTGATATTTGAAGAGTACAGGTACCAGAATATTGCTATGGACTTCACTGGGATCAGTTTTTCTTCATAGTAGTTTTTAAGGCAGGAAAGTTTTTTGACTGCAGGAATAACATTTATCCCAACATCTTGTTTACCTGAAGAACCATGATATATTTAGTTGTTCCTGATTGCTCCATCAGTTCCCCATCACAAAGCAGGATATTGTAGTTAAGTCTGGATACACCACCATTATATTTTATACTATAAGATACAAAAGTACTGGGTAGAGGTATACCCTCCTACCTGCTCAAAATTACTTTCATATCCTGCAGGAACTACAGGAACTTTTATAAGTTAGTTCAGGACTTCTGTGAGCACGTCACATCAGAGTATCAGCCTATAATACTGAAATGTTTTGGTTGTCTGGATGTTTCTGCTACTTGAATTAAGTAGCAATTAGGATAAAGGATTTTTTTTTTTCACATCCTGTTATAATATTCACTTTACTTCTGTGGGATTTTTCTTTGGGAATCAAGCCATCTTGTATCAGTAAGATACATTGTATAGACAATTCTGATCCATCAGGGGTCTTGTAAATATCATTATAATTGGTTTTCTTTGTTTATGTGTTGGATTGGATCTGTCAGTTTTGGTCAGCATAACAAATCAGATTTCTAATGCACTTTGGACTTCAACATGACATGCAGCAGGACAGGCAGCTGAAAGAGAACAAGAGGGATCTTTTTCTCCTGAGACCATTTCCTTGCCTCATGACAAGTTAATTATGAACATGAAGATGGTAGAACTGGAAAGAATTTGTGGAATGATTAAATCTTTTTTTTTTTTCTCTTGTCTGTTGATGTTATAAAGACATTATCAGTCTGTACTAGTGGTGTGCTGTCCCTTGCTCTCCCTTGCTGTTTTTATCAGTGCTGACATCCAGGTCAAACTGCGAGCTTAACTCCTCTTGTCTTTCCTACTTTCTTATTTCCAGTCTTTCTCCCAAAGGTCTCTGCCACTGTGCTCTGCAGAATTAATCTTCCAGCACATTTCCTCTGATATTTGTAGTGTTGTTGTAACTTTTCTCCTTTGTCTTTATTGAACTAGAAGAATCAGCTCACCTGGCTTGCCATCGAGCATTAGGTATCTAACCTAAACCTGTCGCCAAGACTCCTTCTGTGGTCAATGGAGAGAGATAATTATCTCCAGAGGCTGATTTATCCTGTCCATATATAAGGGCAGAATTAATTTGCCAAAATACAGCTGCTTCTACCAGTAAATATGTCTCCAGATATCCAAAGCTATGTTTGCAGTAGCATCTAATTTGTGTCAGGAGTACACTTTTGAAGGAAATCTTCTGGCTATCTCCACATGCTGTGATTTGGCTCACAAAACAGAAAATAAAGTTGAACTCTGGGAGTGCACTTAGTTTTCTACAACCTCTGAACCCTGAACTCCAATCCATGAGACCAGATTTGGGTTAAAACCAGCCTGAGCTCCTTCTGATCTAAACCATTTTCATATCTAAATTAGCAATATCAGAAGACTGCAGAGTGAAACTCTTGGTGCTGATGACCCAGCAGCCACAGCTTCTAGATCTTTCCAGGTGCCATGGGCTGCGTGCCTGTGACTGTAGCGCAGGAGGTGAGCTCCTGCTGTGCATCTTCTGGTTTAAATTCAAGTGAAAAGCTTTCAGGAGTGGAGAGCACTTAATGTGAAAAAGAAGATAACTGAGAGAGAGATTCATTTCAAAGCGACCTCCTGATCTAAGCCAAAGCACCACTGTAGAGGCACAGTAACAGCCCAAGGCATCTCCATTATCCTGACAGAAATGACACAGAACTTGTCAAAACCAGGACCCTTCTGGAGTGACAGCCAGAGGCCATTGGGGAGAGGATATGACCAGCATTATGTCACTTAACAGCATATGGTTAGGTAGTTCTGCTGGATGATAGGTAAGATAAAATATTCTCTATAGGTGTCTCTCCCTTGAAGAGAGACAAATCCTACACAATTAGCCATGTAATTTTTGTAGTCACATGAGATGAAGCCCATTCTTTGTCAGAAATTAAACTGCCTCAGTCAAAGAGAATTACTTCAACAGCAGAAATTACCATAGGAGATTTTAGGCATTTATATATTCCCCAAAAAGTCATGCATAAGCATCTTCTGCTCCTGTGAATGCCTAGAGGCAGTGCCACTGTCTCTAGGCTGAGTGCATAAGTTTTTATCTACTGCCCAAGGCCATCTAAGATTCAGAGGATAGGAACTCCCAAACCTGGTTCTCTTAAGGACCATGAACTCTGAGCACATGGTGAAATGCAAGGCAAGCTGGCAGTCACAGCTGCTGCCATGCAAACCACTGCCAGAGGAAAACTTCCTTTTGTATCTGTTCCTACCTGTGTGCAAGGAGTTTAGGGAGCATCCCACACTGGATGGGTTGCAAAATTGCTGGTTTAATGCTCTGTTTTCCTCTCCATGAACCTCCACACACAAATTACTTGGGGATCATTATTGTGCCACTTGAAAATCTCTGCAGATATGCAATGCTTCAGCATAAATGAAAAGGAGGGAGGAGTTAGCATTGCTGAAGGTAGGGAATTACAGGGCATTGTGGTTTTCTTCTTGTCTGCTCCCCTTTGCTCAAGTTGTTAGACTGAGGACCAGCTTAAGTGTAATATGTTCACAATGAAAACCCAAACAAACCCATATGTGCTGCCCCCAAACACACTGAAACAATGCCCTTTTGGAAATGCTTTCCACCATAACATGCTAGTTACATACCTTGTACAAGATGCACAATTTAGACTGGGTCTGCAGTGCTTTTCAAAGACATTAAGGCAATTCCTGTCAGTAAGTACTTTCTGTATTTCCTTCAAAAACATTTCAAGAGATTGCCCACAGGCTTTGTTAGTACAAGAAACTTTATCTGTCAAAATGCTTTAAAGTGACAGTTTGTTAACACAAATGCATTATATTCAATTCTTAAGTAAAATAATTTACTGTCTAACAAATAATTGTAATAAAAAGGTAACACTTGGTTAGGTAAGAAAAGCCACACTCCTAGTGTTTTTTACTTCCTAAAGATATTGAGTAGGATCCAGTGAGGTTCCCAGAAAGCCTCTGGCCTGGTACCCAGCTCCAGAGCTATTAACAGGGAACAGAGGCATTTCAACAGTCTCTGTGAAGTCTTAAAAGCAGAGCAACAAAGAAAATCTGGAGAAGAGCATGAGGTTGAGTCAAGGCTTCTGGGAAGCATTCTGTGCTTTCTTTCACTCTTTGTTTCACTCTTCACCCAGCTGAAGAACATTTTTTCCACAAATATTTAAAATTGTGTGCAACTAATACCAGATGACTGATTATAATAAACTGTTTCTGCTAGGTGCAAATACTTGGCAAAGAGAGAGGATTTAAGTTAGTTCAGCAATAATTATTTTATTGACTTTTGGCTAAAATATTAAGCTCCACTGCTTTACTGAATGATCTTTAAAAAAACCCAGTTGCAATACACTTCAGGCCTATATGCAGTTTCTATTTACTACATAGGTAACAAATTTGGGTGAATTTTAAAAAGTTATGCTCTTTCCATGCTCCACCTTCTTGAATCAAGACCAAAGGGATCCTTTGTTAAGGAAACAATTCTTCCCAAATTTCAAAAATTAGGATTTTGCTGTCGATTTTTAGAGAAATTCTAAGACATGCATTGTTGATTTGCCAGCAGTTATCTCAGTAGTCCTAACTAGTAATCAAAATCATTGAAATTATGGGCTTTCTAGACATGTTTTTAGTGATAAGGTATAGTTATTGCCAAGTAATGAAGCATTGGTCAGTGTAAAACGTTGCTGGAGCCACAGCTGTATTTCTCACAGGATGCTTTTGTTGCATCACTTAACTCTCGTTCCATCCCTGACAACTCCAAATGCCTGTTTGAGACAACTGCTGCTGTAGTTCATCTGCTGTTCCCTCATAACTAATCTGCAAATCCCCAGCCCCTTTTCCTTCTGGTCTGTCTACAAGACTTCCCAACTGGACACACATGATTACACCTAGTGGTAAGGTAGGCAGGTTATGCCCCCTCCAAGTTTTTTGAGTTTTAGAATTCAGTGTGCACAGCCTGGGCAGCAGATTTGTGTTCAGGTTACTCTTGCCATTAGTGGTAATTTGACTAATTTACTGTTCCTTCAGTCTTTTCTCCCACAGTTGAAGCTTTCCTATCGAGGCTTCCTTTAAATTATATTAAAATCAGGAGATAAAGGTTGTCTCCCTTTAGCTTTTACACATTCTAGTCCTTTGCAGAGCTGAAGAGGGAATAGCTGACACAGGGGAGACTGGAAGAATGACCTGCCAAGTAAACCTGCTATGCAGGACAGAAGTAGACACGCATAAAAACCACAATGCTGTGCTCCAGGGCTA
The DNA here is from genome assembly GCF_022539315.1 of Serinus canaria. Classification (NCBI taxonomy): domain Eukaryota; kingdom Metazoa; phylum Chordata; class Aves; order Passeriformes; family Fringillidae; genus Serinus; species Serinus canaria. The sequence continues at coordinate 11,440,511 of NC_066314.1, forward strand.
CTCATTTCCCTCTTTTCTGAGAGCAATGTGACAGTTGTCATGGCTCTCCTCCTTGAAGGAGTGTTTGTGTGTTGTGTACCTGGTTGCTAAAATAATCCAAGCAAACAGGAGAGAGAGCATAGGAGGACATTGATGGTACTGTAGAGGTGTTAGCAGTCAGGTGGGGTTGATTCTGCCTTCTTTCAAGTCCTGCCTTCAGAGCAGAAAAGGAGTTTTTACCCACTAGAGTACTTGTCTAGGAGCCTTTGAAGTCCCATTGCTGGAGCTGTTTAGTCCCACTTCATTGTATGTTTAGTAGAGATTATAAAGTGGAGAGGCAGGGCAAGAGAAAAGGCACAGCAAGGAAAAGAAGGATGAATTCAAATGGGTCTTTGCTCCTGCAGTTATTTGTTATAGACAAAAGTTCTTGTGGATGAGTTTTGCTTTTACTAAGTAGCTGAACAGGTTTGACAGATATCACCTAGAAGAGGATATTAAGTGCTCTAAGAGCTGATCTAAATGAAATATCATCTCCATTCTGTGAAATTTCACTGCAGACTGAAGGATCACTCTTCTGTTGGAAGAGCTGTTGATTTTTTAGCTCTTTTATGGTTTTGTTTAAAATGGCCATCTTGCACAAAACTGGGACATCAGTCCTGCTGGGTTTGTGGAAGCCACATTTATGCTACAGGGAAGAGTAACTGCTTACTGTTCTTAGTTTCAACTAAAGCCTTGAAGGTTGTAATTCAACAAATTTGCATTTGAATATTGATATTGAATTGGGCTTGTTTCCAGCTTGGCACCTGCTTTTGCAGATACTTGAAAACTCTTTCTAAAAATATTATAGGGGTGCTTCCAGGGCTGGTGAACTGGCCTAGTCTGATGGGTGGACATTGGCCAGTTTACTTGCAACAGAGCTGGCTTTTAGTACTGCTGCTGTCACTGGCTTGTTTGGTGGCTCTAGACAGTAATTTCATGACTTTGTGACTCCATTTTCTTGCCTCTAAACCAGGGGTGGTTACTTTTATTTCCTTTGTAAAATGCTTTGAGATTTGCCCTGTACCACAGCAAACATTGCTAGTAGTAATCATATATATTGCTCTTTTAAAGTCATAGGGAACTATCTGTGATTCTAATTTAGTCCCTGCAGTCAGTGGGGGTCCCTAAAATAATTCAGAATTAAGATCTGGGAGAGAGTGGCTGTTGTCCAGACATGCCCACACTCCAGAGATGGAGCTGCAGCTCCCACAGGAATGTCCAAGCTCCCTCTGAGCTCTGGCACAGCTAACAGGGTATCCCTGGTGGTGTGGAGCTCAGCACGTGCTGCTGGGTGCACCCAAGGAGCTCAGTGGATGGATGCTGGAGTGATGAGCCCACACTGAGCTCCATCCTGCAGCACTGACACTGCTGGAGCATCTCCCCCAGTTAATTTAAAGCTAGCTCAGTATGTCTGCACAAGCTGTGGTGGGGCTGTGACTGCAGCATAAAAATGCACCCTACAGGAGACCACAGGCAGCCAGAGCTTCTGAGAAAGTGTCTTAGTTACACTTGCAATCAAGCACAGGCTGCTGGCATCATTACAAATTCACCTTACCTTTGGCTCATCATCCTCCATATCTGCAAATATAGCTCAGCTCTCAAAGGGAAGAGTTTGTTTATCATCTTCACCTGTCAGGAATGGTGTTGTAGACTAGATAATGCTTTTAAGAAAAAATAATTTAAATGCCTCAATTTTCATTTTAGTTGCCATTTCATCCATACATAACTCTGCTCTACCTTCTTTCCCATTCAAAATGTGGAGGAAGCTTTAACATGGTGACAGTTATGCTGAGATGTAGGCACTGTCACTCTTTTGAGAGAGAGAGAGAGAGAGGGAAATCGAGGCAGTGGGAAATGTATCTGCCATGGAAGACAAAGTGGGAGAAGGAATTCATTCTATTTATTTATTTTTCCCTAGGGGAACCAGTGGTGTTGGGATCACATGGACTGTATCAGTAACAAACTCACAAACAATTGCATCCTAATCCATTTTTGCCAGGTCCCCTGTTTTTGTACACCTTATGCCAATGTTTATAAGAGAAATCACAAGCACACTTTAAAATGACACAGCAAATTAATAATAAAATAATTCAGTATTGTATGGAATGAGCTTCCTCCTAGGATGTCTGAGATAAATAAAACATGGTTTAGAAGTGTCTCTGAATGATGGTATTGTAGGAAAGGCATTTCAAAAATCAAAGAGTAATGATCACATCATTTTCTGGTTTATAATCTTTTTTAATATATTTACAATATTTGGCTCCAAATTTAATTGCTTATGGGTAAAGTATACATAGAAGGGATCTGGCTTTTAACTCTCATTAGCTGTGCTAAGTATCAATTCATTTGGCAAAATAATCTCCCAGAAAACAATTTTTGCCAGTTCAGTGCTCTTTGATGGCTGATTTCTCAAAGATCTATTCTGAGGATAGAAAGCAGCCACATGATTCATTCAGCTTGTGCATATCTATTTTATCTCTATAGAAGGATTATATATGGAGAGATAAAGGTTTGTTAAACAAAGTATCATTAATCACCCTGTCCGGAAATGTAGACTTTGCAGGAGCGTGCTGTAATTTGCATCACTTTTGCTATGCCTTGTCACTGCTGCTGGAGAGAAATAACAAACCTGTATTTATGAGAAGGACAGGTTTAAGATGAAAATAATTCTATCCGAAAACTGTGAGAATGTTACAGAATCCTGTCGCCTGCACTCGATCAACGGGAGAACACTGTATTTGTAATAAATTCCTTTTGCTCTGGATGAGTTCTGCATTTTCAATGAGGTTAACTTGGCAACATTCTAGTTGATTTTAATAAAAATAGCTGCTTTGAGGACAGGGAGCTGAGGTTGCCAAATTTACAACTGCCTTGCACAATTACTCTTACACCTCCTTCAGGGCTACTTAGAACCAGTAAGCAAATTAAGTGTATCGATTGCAATTTTGTTGGACTAACCCTTTTTTCTTAAGGAATAAACTTGATTCCTTTCAGTATGTGTCTGCTCAGAGTGATCTCTTTTCTTTTCAGCCATAACACAAAGACAACATCATGGCTGGATCCACGACTTGCGAAAAAGGCTAAACCTCCAGAAGAGTGCAAAGAAAATGGTAGGTGATTAAGTTTTCCTTGCTGCTCAGAGGGGATTTTCCTTTGTGTGTGTGTGTCTCTTTCAGTTCTTACAAAAATCAGGCATTTGGGGGAATGATGAAAGGTGTTTAATTGCTGCTTTGGTTAGAAGCCATAAGTGATACCAGTTCTCAGTGTGCCATGTGTTTCTGCTTTTTATTCCCCTTTCTGATGCTATCCAAAGCTGAGGATCACAAGTGTGTTTTCTGCCTGTTGTGTGTGTGACTCCGGGACTGACCCTCTCCCTCATCTCCTACAGAGAACTTTGGTCTGCAGAACAGAATCCTTTTCAGATTCTGAGCTTTTAATCTACAGGCGATTCAATGCATAAGGGAAACTAGCAGCACCGTGGGAATATGAATATTGTTTGATTTGTATTTAAAGGTACAGTGCTATGCTATTTAATAGCCAATTTAAACAAAATAGCGTCTGATAAAACAGGGTGTGGGAGGGAGAAAAGAGATCAGTGTCTGTCAGAGTTCAGGGCTGGATTTGGGGGGTACTACATTGCTAATGCCTTAAAAATTAAAAGCATACATGCTGCTGAGGATGCTTAAAGGAGCTGTAGCTGTTTTGCAGGAGAGATTATTATACTGACAGATTCAGGGATCTGAAATAATACAAATCATACCAATATAATTTCTGATTTTTCTCTGGTAAAGTTTATCAGTATTTAAAGCATTTAATAAAGTCAAGGCAAGAATGTGTTGTACCAGATCTGTGTCTGACAAGGGGTTTTTTTCATTGTTTTACACTTCCATGTCAGTTCGATTAGTCAGTTTAGATGTTGTGATTTCTAAATACTGCTACTTATTTTATTGTTGTGAGATACAGAGCATTAAATGCATGCCTGCTACATGCATCAATTCAAAGCATTTTTAAATATTTTAAATGTGTTCATAAGTTTTCATATACTGCATCTGGTTTATTTTAAATTTTCCAAAATAACATTCATTTGGTTAACGCAAATACTATGAACAGAAAGGAAACTCAGGGCTGATTAAGAGGTCACTGAGGAGTTGCTGGTTGTATGAATTGCAGGGTCAGTGGTTTGGTAAAAAAATGTTCCCGGGTTGGATTTCTTTGTAAATGGCTTTCTTTTGAAAGATTGCTATACTCCAAAAATAGCTTCCTTATTTCAGCAACAATTCTGACGTTCTCTTCTGACATCAGAAATTACATGTCTGAATGATTTTGTGATGCTTATTCTAGCCCAGACAACATGAGCTCCCAGACTAAATTCTACAGTGATTACAATAGAGGTCTGATACTGAAACAAAACAAGGGCACAGGAGCTTTGCTTTCTAAACCTCTCACATTACTTATATGAACCTTATATATCTTAGCCTGCTCCTTAGATAATAATAATGGGAAAAGGAGGAAAAAAATATACCAATATCTGTGGAATAACATTGCACAGAGTTACTTGGAGTAAATATGTGGTGTTGGTTTGGGGTTTGTTTTTTTTTTTTTTCTCTTAACTGTTGTATACTGAGATCAGAACAGCACTGAGATGTTAAAGAAATACCCAAGTGTCTGAAACAGTTTAAAATGAAGATCGGTGCATTTAAGAAAAATTATTTTATAGTTTTTGACTACTGGATTACTGAATCACTATAGTGTGCTGGGTCATGTTGTTCTTTTAAGGTTGCTTAGCTCATTAATGCAAAGTACTTGGAGTGATGCATAAAATACTTTAGGGAGAGATTTTCTATTCTTACAATGATTGTTCTTCCAACATCCTATCTTTTCTAAGGTTCTTGTGTTTTTCAAAAGTGTCATTCCTCCTTTTTTTTTTTTTTTTTTTTTTTTTTTAACCTAATACCTGCAGAGGAAAAAGTTCTTCAAAATCACTTCTATGCCTTGAAATTACTGTACCTTGCCATGGTGGTCCAACACAAGTGACTTTATTATAGCACACAGGGATTTGCAATTTTTGTTAAAATTTAATCTAACTTCAATAATTAATTTCAGCTATGGCTTGGTAGATTTTTTTATGCCAAACTTATTTTCTGTTACACTTTGTGATTTATTCTGGCATATTTTATTCAGAGAAATAAAATTTAAGACATCAGTTTTTAGATAGTAAATGATACCTACCTTGATGCTTTATCACTACATGTGTAACTCTTGCTTTTCACTGATATTCATTTTACCACTTCTGAAACTTCTATTGATACTCTGAGATACATTATGACTTCTTTATCATCTACCAGATTCTGCTATCAGGTTTTTATTGCAAATAAACCAAATTTTGTACTCTCCTTTCAGTGCAAATCCTGACAAATCCTCCTTCTTCATTCTGCCACCACCATGCAGTTTCCACAACAATGTCCAAGCAGAGCAGGATAGCAGAGTCCTGATCTGGGCTGGTGATATTGAGGGTCCCCTCTGCTCCAGGCATTTCCTCTCTTCCACTTTCTGCTCTTCAAAGCTCCTTTGACAAAATGATTTCTTCATTATCTCTGGCTTCTGTAGCTGCAAATCCCAGAGCTTGCTCATTTCCTTTCGCAAAATCTGAATCAACCTTCCAGCACATCCCTCTTCTTAAAAAATGTTCACATGCTTTTTCCAAGAGATTGAAAAGCTCTACCAAGTCAAGCTTTCTTCACCTACATGTGTGCTGTGGACTCCTTCTGTTTTTCTTTAATGATACCTATGGCTCCAAATCCTTTTGTAGGTCAGGAGATTTTAAGTGATGATCTTTATTTCTGTCTCTCTGTCATGGAATTTCTGTGGGAGTTTCAGCAAATTACTTTGACTTTTGCTCTGTTAGACCTGCTTGATGCAGAACTTTGAAGAAGGAGCCACCTCTTATGCTCTGTTTTTATGGTGCCGATCTGAGTTTCATATTAGCAATAAGCAGAAATAGCTGGCAGTTCTACAATAACAGCTGCAATGTTTTACACATTTCTGATTTCCTCCAGAAAATCTTGACCTTAATAGAAATAATTGTTATTAACCTGCTGAAAATAGAAGTTAAATATTTTTTGTTTTCTGAATTTAAATACTACTTTTCAATGATTTTTTTCATATCAAAGTTGGTTAAACAATTATTATGTGTAGAGCACTAGAGAAGTTATCGTCTGCCCCCTTTGCATCTGTGAGCTGGATTCCCTCATTGCTAAATTTCCTGTAAAGTCATATAACACAGTAGATTCACAGGTTTTGCATGATTATGGGTATATTATGTGAGTGGTCTTCTAACTGAGTGTTCTTCAAGAGAGAATATGGAAAAGAATGATGAGTCCCATAAGGCAGTAAGAAATGTAGTTTAATACTGAAAGGCAGCCCAGCTGTAATGACATGAAACATCACAGGTTTTAGAAAGTTTATTTTTAATTAAGAAATGTAGCAATTAGTTTTTTCAAATTTTTTAATTCGTTTTAGGGAACTTTTATTCTGGAGAAAAATCAACAATTTCTTCTTCATCCAATTTGAAGATTAAACAGCTCTTGAAATTTCTTGGGATCAAATATGTCAAGTTTCACTTATTGCCTTTCATTACTAGTCCATCCCATTCCATAGTCTCTATCACTCTTAACCTGCTCTCTCTTTTTATGTCAACCTCCTTTAAAAATTTCACTAATTTCATTACTAGTCCATCCCATTCCATAGTCTCTATCACTCTTAACCTGCTCTCTCTTTTTATGTCAACCTCCTTTCTCCCATCCCCTAGTTTTCAAATATGAGTAGGCCTACAACTATAAATAAAAGCTTTGATTTCACCTAGCATTCATCCATCATCTGTCTTTCCATCTCCTCTACACCCACCAACTTGACTGCAAAATATAGATATTTAAGTAGGGTGAGCCGAGTTGCCTTTATGCTTCATTGACTGCAAATGTCAGCTCTGCTTTGGCACTTAGAGGACACAGAGCCCAGATTCACCTGTGTGAACACCTGCATGCAGACAGGCTGCTGCATTTCAGTGTCTTCATGTTGGGCTGCAGCCCAGCCCATCCCATGTTGTTGGGTTGTGTATTCCCCATTCCTGCAGTCACAGGAGGTGCCTCTGATGCTCTCACTGCCCCACACAGCTCTCCAGAATTCATCACTGGTTTCCTGATTCCTTACAGTGCTGCAGTAAGATGTACCAACCTTTCATATTGATATTTTGTAGGTGCATTTGGGCATAGGCATGCTGGGTTTATGGGCAAAGCATTACTTCTTGATTCCCTTACACATATTTCTTGCTGGAAGCCATGTAAAGAACTTTTATCTTATATGGATACTCTTTATACTTTCTGATACCTGTTAATGGCAACTTGTAGAGGACAAATACTTTCCTACAAATAGCTTTTTATTTGATTGTTTTTACTTAGAACTCCATTTTGCAGATTATTAGCACCATTTTGAGTATTATTTAATCAGTTTTGTAATGGAGCTGGCATTACTTGTAAAAATATTGATCACAATGAATTTTTTTCTGTCATTTTTTGACATATTGAACGTGGTTTTCTCTGCTTGCATTTTCAATTTGCATTAATTAAACCATAACAAAATATTTTGAACTGTTATGACCTTTGGAAGGGCATTTCATGCTGGCAACACCATCTGGGCATTCATTGACCAAAACACTCTTCCATGCCAAACTCACAATAATGATAATAAAAATAAGAAAAGGGTCACCTCATTCCTGGCAATTCAGAAGACACTTTTCTGGACAACCTGGTTCAGTGACACAGCTTATAAGAGTAATTCTTCATCCTTGGATAAGTTTTCAGCCAAAACAGCTGCCCACATGTGCAAACCTTGGCTGGCTGAGCCCTGGGCATCATTCTGGTACCTCTCTGGGGGAGGTCTTGCATAGAATGAAGCTTCCTTGGAGGACACTTATCAGTGTAAGAGAGAAGTCCTTTGAGCTGTAATGAACTACTGAGTATTACTTTGCCTTCAGAACCATTACAGTTTCTCACAGTCTCAGCCATGCAAATCCCTGTAGAGTGCTAACAGTAATCTTGAATGGAGGAGGTAATTGGAAGGACAAGAAGGAGTAAAAATAGAGGAAAAATATTCTATTTTCCGTGATTATTTAGTGAGCATTTGGGTGTATGCACTGCTCTCATTGCTCACCCAGACAGAGCAGTTAAATGGGGAGATGCCAGGGACCCAGAGGCAAACAGCCTGCAAGGATCCCTGTCTTTGGAGGTAGTGGCAACCCATAGTAACTCTTCCAGCAATCTGAGGATTTTAGAGGTTTCTAAATGCAGGGCAAGGAAGGCACTATCTTGTCCCATGGTCTTTTGTGAAGAAAACCACAGGCTTTCATTCTAATTGCTTCATGGTGATATGAAAACAAATCACTTCAAATTTCAGAGTTTTATGAAAGAGGATTATATAAACACATCTTTCATGTGCATGTGAAGATTATTTGCTTGTAAAGTGGACTGAGATTCACAGCTGAAAAGGTTCATAGAGCTATTAAATATTATTTTTGCTAATGGCCCTTTATGTATAAAATACTATCACATGTATAACAAATGCCCCCTGTAAGGAACACAGCATGCTCATCAGTGGTGTAAGATACAGTGAATGCATTTTCTAACAGCAGTAAATGTTTACTATTAATTTTAAAGACTTTTTAAAATTATAATTTAATTTCAGAATAAAATAGGCAGATTCACCAGTGACATACCCCCAGACAGAACCAGCACACTAGAGCTAAAATGATAGTACAGTTTAAGCTACACTGCTACTGGAAGGTGGCCCAAGGCTACATGACCTCTACAGAATGGCTATGGCAGCTTGAATTCCTGCTGGAGCTGCTGAAGCTACTCACATCCAGTTTCTGAGAGCATCTCTTTTTCATTTTGTTGCCATGTTAAATGGCTAAGCTTAAGTAGTTTTCAGCTAGAATGTGTAATGAAATTTAGAAAGGGAGGGAGAGAGATTTTGTAAACTCATCAGGAGAAACAGGACCAGAGTTTTAAAAATTCACATCTTTAATGAGTTATAAATTGGATTCCACTCACCACTGAAGCAAGTAGCAAAATTCTCATTGACAGCACAAGGTTGTTTTTTGTCACTAAAATGCAAACCACACATGGCATGACAATGGAGGTGACCTGAAATATTCCTACAAGGACCACTGAAAGGAGTGGTCCTGTTTTTTCACATAGAAAAGAATTCACACCACCACATTATGCAAAAATCAAGGCCTTGATGCCAGTAAAGAACAAAATGTTGGAATTCCTTCTGAAATATGCACCTTGTTTAATCATAAGTAGAAATCAACATACATGATATTTAACCCTATTCTCTCCATAGCTTAAATCCTTCAGTCTCTGACTTCTAAATGACAATGAAGCATGATAGATTTAACAATGAGGGGCTTGTGAGATTATATTCATTACAATATGGCCAGCTACCTTTGTCTTTATTACTTCTCCTCCCTCTGATTTTCTGTGAAAGCTCTCATTTTTAACTGAGATCATTAATGAAAAAGGAATGTCAATCTTCTCCTTTTTAAAAATTATTCATCATAATCCTCTCATTTTGTATTTCATCTAAAAAGTCAGACACTTTATCTAATTTAGAAACCAAAATTTGGTGTTCTTTGATGGAAATTTTGACTTGTTGCAAAGAGTGGTTGGCTACTTCCTGACAATCATTTTGGAGTCCATTCCTGCCAAATAAGAAATACAATGACTTGCTAAAATTCCTAGTAACACTTGTTATTTTGCAGATAGCTTTAAAGGTAGAGTATTTGTCATTAATTCCAAACGTTCCTTGACTGCCCTTTGCTTACAATGCATTACAATTAAGGAGATGTATCCAAACCTTTCTGCTCCATTAGCAGTTGAGCTTCACAAATACAGCTACCTCAGGGTTTTGTCTTAATATTAAGTGAATTCTTGAATTCTTTGTATTTATGATTTCCATTTCTTCTTCTTCTTTTTCTTCTTATTTTTTTTTTTTTTTTTTTTTTTTCAGTACACTTTAAAAAAGGTCTCAGTTATTTTCCTTTTGTGACACCTGATCTTTGATTCCAGTCTAAAATCCTCAAAGTGAGTGCTGGAGTCCCTGTTAAATAGAACTGGGAAATCCTGGCTGAGCACAGATATCCTGTATTTAAGATTTGACAGATAATGCAGCACTTTTAAAAGCCTCTGTCTTTCATGACTAATACCCTCAAAGACCCACTGGCAGATAATCACTGTTTGTGGGACAGGGGAAAAAACGTGGTAGAATTTCAAGTTTTTTGAGAAGTGTATCTGCCTGAGTGGGAGGAAGGCACAAGCACTTAGTGTGTGGATGGTAGATATTGCAGAACTGTTGAGAAGGGAGAAACTGCATTTACAGAATTCATAGTAGAAGGCTTTGGAATAGAATAAGTGGCTATAAAAGGTGGAGAGTATAAAAAGCAGAGACATGGAGAATGTGTTGCCAGCTATATAAAAAGATATTTGGATTTGTGATGTCTTTAAGCATTAGAATTATTTCAGTATAGAAACGTGGAAAAGGAAAAGTGTTTCTGGATATGAGGAAATCCTGAAACCTGGTAAAAGGACTGATAAGGCAAACAGGCAGGATTTTGGAATGCTGACAAGAAATGTTAGAATTTGTTTCCCTTAAACATCAAACCTTTATATGTAATTACATTCTACAGAATACAGTCTAATGTTTCATCAAAATAATAATTTCTGATTACACATTCTGGTGAAACATTGAATCTTTTTGTCTATGCAACTGTAAAAATTAAAAGGCCATAGAAATGCAGAATGATTCCAGATGAATGTAGTCACTTGCTCTAAACACAAATGAGCCTTACTTACATATCAGAATGTGCATATTTCTGTAGACATGCAGGCCAGATTCTGGTGACTCCTGAGGTTGCCCAGGGGTCTCCCCACATAAAGATGAAGCACCCAGCTCTTCTCTTGGATCCTCTTCCTTATGGTGCATGGAGGGGAAAAGATTCATGTGAGGGGGAAAAAAGTCATATCTTACTATGAAGACTATTAAGAATAGATCAAACTAGCAATTTTGTCTGAGAGATTATCTAGTCCAGATAACATCTCACTACTGATAAAGTACATCTTTTCTATACTGACACTGCAGGGATAACATTGTTCTGCTTCACTCTGGAGGTAACAGAAACTGCAACTTATTTTGTCTGCATGCTTAATTGTACTGGACATTGGACTTTGTTTCAGTGTACAAGGAGACTGAAAAATTTGAGTAATGTTTTAATTATAGAAATTTTTATTTAATCTTTAAACTGACACCACCATGAAAAACATGAATTGCTCTGTCTAAAAGTTTTGTTATTTTGGAAGGAGGGAGCAAAGGTTAAAAGAGAGTTGGATTTATATTTTTAATATACTTTTTCCTCTTTCAATCCCAGCTGGATTTCTCTTATCTATTTTCTTTTAAATAGTCTGTGAGTTTTCCTTTTTGCAAGATAAGTCTTTGCCTAGAGAATTTAAAGTTATAGTTTACCTTCTCTATAACAGAATATTTACTGGAGGGAGCAAGGTTTTTCCTTACAGAGGATCACAATTCTCACATTTTTCACTCTTTTAATAAAATTTCAGTCATTCTGTTTCTCCAATGACAGAAGTAGAAACATTTGATCCACATCTGAAATTCCTGTTCCTTCTATTCAAAAGAGTGTCTGGAATAAGTGTCTATCACTTTCATAATTAAGCAATTCAATATGTCAGCATTCATTGTGGTCCTGTGCAACTACTAAATCTGAAAGTTTCTGCCACTGCTCTCACAGGGTGCACCTCATGCTTTCCATACTGTGGCTCTTGCTTGACCATCATTTTATCTTCAAAATAGGTAACTTTTTAGAAATGTTCACCCTTGGACAAAGGATGGACAAAGTCAGCATTAGCTATTTGGGGACTGTTATATTTTTTATACTCAGACCTTCATATTTTAAGGGTTTCTGTCTTCAATTGATGCTTGACTTTCTTCCACTGGACTAGAGGAATTCAATTTCTTCCAGCTGTGGAAGTGGCAAAGGACTGCCCTGCCCTTATTGGTGGTTTGGGAGGCAGATATTTTTGTAGACTTTTCAGTTTCATCGCTGTTTATCCAGTGGGTTTAGTGGGGACCATTAGGCTGTTGCCAGTGCAGCTCTATTATTATTCATTTAAACTTGACATTTTTTTCTGCTGGCCCACTTTGTTCAAAGACACACATATTTTCATATTTTCTACCCATCAATTCTCTATGGTCACTTTCTGTGCCACGATATTTCTGTTTGGGCCTTGTGTCCCCAGCACTATTTGACTTACTTGGTCTCTCCATAACTGAAGAATATATCTGTGTTTGCAAGTTCTGCATTAACATACAGGATCATAAAATGTTGCTCTGATGTGTAGTGAAAAATAGTATGGAAAGACCTTAGAGTATGTGTCTTCCCAACTATTAAACACATGACATATAATGCCTGTTCACAACTCAGGTGAGTTTCAAAATTCTTTGAACTTTCTGAAGTTAGTCCCCTTCAAGTCTTGGAGGATTTTATCACCTTCAGTTTTGTCTCACCATCCTTTTGTTCTCATGCTTCCCCACACTGTCTGGTCTCATACTGTCATATTTAACATCTCCTGAGTAGTTTAGATTATTCATTAAATGTGGGTGTTAATTTTTGAAAAGTTAAATTGTAGTTTTGGACTTCTCTTGGTCTAGTGAAAAGATCATGGCAAGTATAACAGTATTGCTTCCTATACTGACTGCTGGAATTTGCACAACAATTTTTGTCTATAAAATTCCTGATTGTTACTGGAAGATATTTATTAACATATAAGTTTCTATAAATAAATTGAACAGGTAATGCTGGATAGAAAAATATAGTCTTAGATCTATTTCAGTAAATGGAATTTCATTAAAATTTCATTATGTCTGGCTTAAATTTTATATTGTTTCAATAACTGAATCTAACACATGGTTTAAAAAGTAGGATTTGGTCTAGCAAGGAGTAAAAGCAGATAATCTCCCCCCCTCTAATATTAATCCTGAAAGAAATACAGTTCTGAGGTTAAGGAACATTGCCTTAGTAAAGAACTGAAGAATTTTTTCTAGCTGCACTATACTAGGCAGGCAAAAGCAGAATTCGAATAAATTGTTATGGATAAAGGACACTAATAAATATACTTTAGTCTCTTACTTAAGCACAAGTAAGATTATAAGTGACACTACTAGAAGAGAAGGCAGAAAATCCTGTCATTATTTTTTTTAGATTAATTTTGAAAAAGCCTTTCTGATTTATTTTTTGTTTAGAGAAGCCCAAACAAACTCTCAGTTAGAGAAAGGTGATAGGGGACTTCTTTAAAATCCACTGAATGGCTTCTGTTGAAAAGCATTGGATTAGGTGGAAAGATAATACATCTGTAAGAAGGAGGATTTTCCTTTTTCTCAGTGTAAGCTTCCTTCATTGATTGACTTGAAGGGTTCCCTATTCAGATGAGGAATGTGCTTTTTGAGATTTTGTTTATGCAACACCAACTATTGTAATTATGTCCTCATGAATATTCTTTCCAGAGAGAACAATGTTCATCCTTGTGGCAGTGAAATCCCCATTTAAAATGTGTGTTCCAGCTGTGGTTATTCTGGATTGTTTATGCCTTTGTGATACACTTTCCTTCTCTCACTTCTAATTGTTTTTGAATGACTGTGGCAGCGGTCACTGACAATTAATGACTGATGGGCAAATTGCATGAGTCCTGCCTTTGTTCCCATGATTACTGGGACACTCACGAAACTAAAATTAACACCACCCTCTCCCCCCACATTTCTCTGCCAACCATCATCTCTGAGTTACTGATCTGCTCCTGTTTCCTTTGCCTTTTGTTGAGGTTCAAAAAATGTAATAAATTTTCTCTCCTTGGAATAATTTTTAGTGATGACCAGATTGATGGACAGCCCAGCTAGAATATTTAGTGGGTCAGGGTATTTTTTGCTACATAGTTCTTAATCTAAGAAAGAGACATCATGGCCGATTCTTATTCCTTTTCTGGGATAGTAAATGTGCCCAATTATTGCCACAGTAATTAAGCTAGGCATTGTTGTTACAATAGAGAAAGCTTTGAAAAATCAATAAGAAAACCTTTTAAATGTTTGTCTTGTGGAAAGGTGGAGCTGATATTTATATAATGTCCTTCTTTGCAAAATAGAACCTGTGTTCCCAGGAAGGTTAATTGTGCTTGATGCTGCTGTTGCATGCACAGTGGTACACAGAGGTAGTGAACTTGCACAAACTTCAGAGAGCATTCGCTGTTGTTGGTGTGGTTCATTTAATATTTAAACTTTGGGCAGTAGTGAGGGCATGCTCATCTCATCCTCTTGACCTAATCTAGCTGTTTCTACCATTCTAATCACCTTAACTTCTGAGCTGCAGGTTCTGTGTTTTGCTACCTTGCTCTCCTTATGTGTACAGATCTCCCACTGATGTTGCTGTAGGGAGCTATATGAGATAAGAGGAATATTGATGTTCATTAGTATCAAGTGCAACTGAGAGGAGATTTTGGACTGGGAATATTGCCCTTCAGCTTTTGCTGTTGTACATTGCCTTTCACATGACTGAGTGCCCATCAGCTGAGATGTCATGGAGACTTGAATTTGAAGCTGAAATAATGCCACGGTGGATTTGATACCTCTGAGAACTGAGCCACAGCTTTTATTTTTCAAACATTATTGTAGCCAAATTCTATTGCAGCTTTGCATATATTCATACACACAGATTTTGCAACACCAAGCAAAGCAAGATAAGCTTTAAACTGGTTGAAAGAATTTTGCATTTCTGCTTGGAATTTCTCCTTCTGTGTAATATATTTCCAGCACTGTAAGTCTTTCAGTTTAATGCCAGAGATATATTTTCTCCAGTAACTTTAAAGATATCCTTTGGGAATTGCTCATCAAAGGAGTTAAACTAAAAGGATGACTGTGATCAGGTGTTCCTAGGCTGCTTAGTTCATACAATGGGGATTTTTGTCATGCTCTGATGAGAGTTCCTGATGAGAGATGAGAAATATCTTGCTACTATTAAAATTAAAATCATGTATTTCTACCTCAGCTTCAATTTTATAGAAAGTTGTTTTCCTATTGGGCTTTAACATTGTTAAAAGTTGTATTTTTTTTTTTGGTAAAGTGTTTCAATACTTTTTTTTTTTTTGAAAATACAGGAAATCAACTCCCTCATATCTTCAGCACCAGTATAATGCACTAGGGTTGTCTAAAAACTCTATACACTGCAGTTCTTTAAAGCATATTCAATGTTGGTATTTTTCATGAGCTGTGGTCAGAAATAGGAAAGTATAGACCTACAAAAAGTTTTGCTAAATATCTGGATTATAAACTGAACAAGTCTTTTAGGTCTAAACTTATGTGTGATATTTGACCAGAAAAACTAGTCACACCCATTGTTTGAAAGCAATTTTTTATTCCTGGATAAGTTAAACATAGTTTTCTTTCTATTTTAGCAACTGTTTAAGTTGTTTTAAAAAGTAATGCATTATTAAGTGAATTAGGGCTGTTTATATTAGCATTTTAGATTTAGAGAGAGAATTCTGGAGTCCTTTATTGTGGTTCTGTAGCTGAAGTAAAGTTGAATCTTATGTGGAATAAATTCCTACTTTACACGTAGGGAGGACAAGATAGAGCACAAAATCTGTTTTACTGGCTCAGAATAGCTCTCTGTCTAACATGTTTCCTGTCTCTAAGTACTGCTTGGAGCAAATGGGTGAGAAAAGGCTACAGGAAACAAAGCAGGAATAATCCCCCTCTTGCACCTTCCTACTTTTTATCTCACTGTATTACAGAATCTCTGAGCTGGTGATGGTCTCAGGACCACTGTGCTCTAACTGTCCTTTATAAATGTGTCTAGTTCCTTTTTAAACTCTTCCACCCTCTGGGAAAGGTTTCATATACCACTATCATATTCCTTTATGTGCTATTTCTCCAGCAGGAGAAGCCTAGCACACAAAATCTCACATTGGCAAATGAGGTCTTCCAAATCTCTGACAGCATTAACTATCTCCTCCTGCACCTCTGCAGGTTCTGCTCCCTGTTTTTTGGTTGAACGACCAGAACTACACACAGTACTCAGGGTGTAATTGCACTATTGATGGTAGAATGATGTTTCCTGTTTAAGCTTCAGTTCCCTTCTTGACATTGCTGACATTATGTTTGCTTTTTGACTCCCCATGGGCTTAAGCTGGTGTCTGGAAGATCTCTTCTCTGAGTGTTAATATTCACTTTAGAGCCCATCATTATGTATGTGTGTGTGCACAGTTAGCATTCTTATTTCACTTTCTGCATTTCTTTGCATTTATGGAGATAAAATTAATCGTCCATTTTAACAGTCAGTGTTATGAGATTGTTCTTCAGGTTCTCACTCTCAAGCAGTTTCAATTTGATTATCTGCAATAAGCTTTCTGAGTCTTTCTCCAATATCTCAGAATCAGAAAAGTGACTTGAGAATCAAATATCCTGAGAAAGAACTTCTGGCAATTTTTATTTACCTTCTTTATCCTTGATCCCTTAAGATGATTATTTGCATAATTTTATTCACCAGTAAAAAGGACTAAATCTATGCTAAAAGAGCCAGAAAGAGAGTTAATACAATCATCTTGTTTCTGAAACGAAGGCTTTAGGAATGCATGGTAACAGCAGCTCCATTTAATTAGCTGAATTTAATTACTCCACAGAAATGAAACCAGCTGGCCCAACTTAGCAATGGAAAAGTGGGGTATTGAAATCCAAAGCTGGACAGCAGGGACTCTTTGTATTTGTAGACACGTCCAGAAAGTGCCTCACCTCACCCTTAGCTTTTATGCTAAATGAGATGGATTTTCCTCCTGCCACTCCTGCCTGGTGAGGTGGATCTGAAGGGAATCAGCGGGGATCGACCCTGGGTGAGAATGACGTGGAACTCTTTGAAGTACATGAGATGCTTTTCACTTCAGTCTTGGCACACCCTAGGAAAAGCCTTCCCCTTTATAGATCCTGAGGCAACTAGTTTGGGGGATAGACAGAGAAATTTATTTAGTGTGGGATCTCCAGCAAAACTGGTCTAAAAAGCAGCAGCAGCAGGCATTACCTTCCTTTTCTTCTGCAAGACACACTGAGCCTTTTACACTTGTCCTTTATTCCTGTGTGACTGTTGATGCTGTGCTGCTGAAGAGCTGTGTAAGAGGTGAATAGCAGCCAGATTTGCTAGGGAATAGGCTTCTGGCTTCACTTTGTTGCTTTGAGAAGGTTTTCTAGAATGTACTAGGTGTCTTGTTCTTAAAGGAAATACAGTTAGTCTCGGATAGAGCCTTGGAGTCAGGACTGTGTTCAATTAAAAACTGCAGGTAAAGGGGACCTTTTGTTTTTTATATATATATATATAAATATATATATATATATATATATATATATATATTTATATATATATATATATACACACGCAATTTTTAGTTTTAAAATATTTTTCCTTGTATTTTCCATTCATCTAAAGGCTTGGAAAAACTTGAATGAAAGGTTTAAAATTTGGGGCGAAGTTTAAACTCACTTCATCCAAATTTGAAATGTGACAAATCAATGCTGTAGTATCATTAAAAATGTTACACTGTCTTTCGAGGTTAATCATTTTAAGAATTTCAGGAAA
The DNA here is from genome assembly GCF_022539315.1 of Serinus canaria. Classification (NCBI taxonomy): domain Eukaryota; kingdom Metazoa; phylum Chordata; class Aves; order Passeriformes; family Fringillidae; genus Serinus; species Serinus canaria. The sequence continues at coordinate 11,458,266 of NC_066314.1, forward strand.
TAAAACTTGTAGCATTAGAAGATTTTGCCACTTTGTTATATCTACTAAGTAACCTTAAATGGCACTGAGATTAGGAAAAAAAGAGAACTTTGAATTAAGGGAACCTTCTGAGAAATAATGCAAATGTTTAATTGCAATTTAGTGACCCAGTAGCTGAGTTATTTTGGCTTATTAAGAGTATATAATTACTCAGAAATTCACACTCATTTGTGATATATCAGCATCACAGTTTAGTGAAACTCTCCTATAGCTTGGTAAACTGCAGGACACTGCATCTGGGAGTTTCTGAATAATTTATCTGAAGTAACGAGTATCATCATGTGACGCTGTATCAAAGCAACTGCTCGAGTGAAAGCCAGCTGGGTACAGCCGTTGTATATCAAATAGCTGCTTGAGTTGTCTCTCTGGAAAAATTAGAGAACATAATGAGCAAAATTAGAAAACCTGGGGAGCAGCCTCCATGGATACCTATTAACAAGAAGTAATTTAATTAGTGTGAAATCTGTGAAAGTTCATTATTTACAAAGCTTTGTAGTGTTATAAGAGAAATACATGTCTACATTTTATACAGCATGGATATAAAGATATATAAAGTATGAGATGAGTACTTATTTTTCTGTGTCAGCTTTATGAAACACTAATATTGGCTCAAAATCTAAGGACCCATTTTGTGGCCAACAGAAACTTTTGGGTTGTTTCCCAAAAGGCTTTATATGGTCTCACTAAAAGTAAATGCTTCAAACACAAGATCCAGGATAGTGTGACAAAAAAGATTTTCTAAGGAGAGATGCACAGGCTCTGTTAAGTACTAGATTGATGCTTTTATGAGGTGGGTCTATTGAGAGTGCCATTTGTGCCCACTTTGCCTGATGCTGACTAGAAATAGAGAAACATGATGTGCAGAACTGACTGAGAGAAGGACAGACCTGCTGAATTTTCAGCAGAGTCAATGGATGATGCAGCTGGTCTAAACATTATAACTGCTTTTACTAACTTGTCTCCTGGTCTCCTAGTAAATCTAAGATCAGAGTGGTTTAACAATGAAGTCATTTATAACACCTTTTGGATCTACAGTTTAAATCACCAAACCAATTTGAGGATGTATTTGTGTCAGTGGCTTTTGTAGCTATGGCTAATTGTTTTTTCTGAGAGACATGGGAGAAATACTGCTTCATAAGGTTGTCATTAGCCTGGGAAAAAAGAGGCCATTGATTGGAGGCATGAATAGAATGGCTTGTAAGCCAAATTACCAGTTGGGGATTCCCGAATGGCCAAGGGCACAGCCTGTCTGATCTTAGCAAAACTCTGCATTGCAGTGGGGAACTCTAAAGGATGCATTATTTGTGATGTTGACCTTAAATCAAGTCTGTTTTGGAGGAAATAAACCAAAAGGCTTTTATTTTCAATTACAGATTTGTAATATACTAACTCAAATATGATCCAACACCAGAAAAAATTCTATACAATTCACAGTGACAGGCATTTTTTTAATATAAATTTAGATACATGTCTGCATGTATATATAGGCAAGAAAAGGATCCTTCTGTTGTACAGGAAATGTGAATATTGCATCATTATTACACAGGAATTTGAAAGGGGAGGACAGCATAGCAATTCTCTAACATATACTAACATAACACAATGACACTCTTAAATTGTAAAAATATAAAAATATGTACATTTAGACAGTGCTTTTGTTTCTTTTCATTGAAAGATATTTTATAAAAATATTCTTTTCAAATGATAGTGCCATTTGAAAGACAGTAATAATGACAAAGCTGAATCTTTAGGTATCCAAAGACCTACTGATACTGTGTTAAAATTCAGTTTGCTAAATCATACAAACATTAAATGTATATTGGAACATTCTTATGATTTATTAAATTTTGCTAGCTAATGTCTTTCTAAAGGAATAAATACTACAAAATTCCCTAACCTTAATGTGAAGTGGTCCATTCCACATATAGGTACAGAAGTGTGCATCATCAGCTTGTTTACAATTTAATGATGAAAGGTAAAATTAAAAGAAAATCAATTCATAAAAGCAATTTGCAACATTTAGAGGGTGAATGAAGCATTTTATTCTTTTCTTTCTTTTTGTCATAAAGGAAAACTGGGTCAAAATGGAAAGGACAAAACCAGTCTCTTACAAGATCTAATTTGACCTACAGGTTTTGGATCATTACAGGAACACAGACACTTGTAGTGAAGCCCACACTATTGTGATTTCTAGAATTTCTTCTTTTTAATGATTCTAGTTAAATTGCTAAATCCATGATGAGAAAACAGAGCTTTCCTTTAGCCTTGTGAATCTCATCCATTAGCCTTTTAAGAGAGCTTGCATCACCTGGCCACCAGTAGCACATTGTGGCACCCAAACCTTCACTGAAATCTTAAAATTCATTTGTTACATTACCAGTTACCATAGATGGACAAAGCTCAATGACACATTTTGAAGAAATACTTCTTACTGGAGCTTTAATCATGCTCTCCCAAGAACCACAAAGTAGCCTGCCAGCTTCCCTTTTGTGGAAGAAGGGGCTGGTAAGTGGTTCTGCAACACCTCTCTTAGAGCTCACTGTTTATTCTGCAGAGAACTGCTGTAGTGGTTGCTGCTTGAGGAGCTTTTACCTGTTTTGTTTTCTTCCTGGATCCCAGCATTGGCACTGTTCTGTGCTACCTCTTTTGCTAGTAATTGGATTCTGAGTATTCTCTGATTTCCGCTCTGCCCCCTGGAAAGGCAAAGCAAAACAAAGGTACAACATAGTTTGCTGCCTACTGGAATTATTAGTGTTAAATGCTCTATCACCACTTGGTTGAAGATTGAGTTGTTTATTATCAATTTGAATGCCATTCTGGAGTTCCACTACAGTTAGCCCTGCGCTACTTTCATTACAAAATCAATTTCCTGGAGATGCCTATCTCCATTGGTTTAATATATCCCACATTGAAAGCTGGCATAGAGGAGCTGCTGCTCTTCCAAGGTGGGAGTATTGACTGCTGAAGAGGAGATGTAGTTAGAATAGGAAAAAGCAATAGATTTCCCGTGTTTCTGACTGGCTGATGCTCTCTAAGCCTGAAGGACACATCTCAGTGATTTTTTTACTTAAAAGTCCCCATTCCCACTTCAGCTGTGTGGGGAGCTGCTCCCATTCTATCCTGTCTTTCAAGAAGTGCCTCCTGATTAATCCCAGCTGTCCTTTTCCTCTCAGCTGTCCTTCAGTATTTTCCCAGGGATGTCCTCTAGACTCCAGCTTCAGGAACCTCCACTCCTCCCACACCGAGACCAGGGAGGACCAGAGCTCCTTCAGGGATCGCAGATGGGGGCTGCCTGCCCCTGGGGGACACCTTTTCCTGGAGTGCCCTAACACTGCAGGCACTGCCTGCCCTGCAGAAGGGAGCTGCTGTGCCCAGCTCTGAGCAGGCAGGTTTGTGTGCTGCCAGCTGAGCACAGCAGGCTCAGCCACCCTGTGCTCAAAAGCAGGTCACCTGTATCCTGCACATTTCAGGCTGGGAAATCCCCACGGCACCAGGGAATGTAACATTTATTCAACGTGGAGAAGTTTATAGCTGCCTTTGCTTATGCTCTGCCAATGTCACTGCAATCACAAGGTTACAGGAACAACAAGGACACTACATCATGCTATTAATATGTCTGGTTTGGGGCTTTTTTAAGAGGATTTTGCAGCTTTAACAGTTTTATGTGCCTACAGATACTCTTAGTCATGGATTTATTAGGATATTTTTTCTCTTTAAGTATTATTAGATATATCTTCAGAAACGGGGTTTAAACCTGTCTCTTTTGAGGTAATTTAATGTGTAGAAAAAGCCCAACTTTACTTCCTTTAGACTAGAGGGCTACTTCAACTCTTAAACTGTTTATCATCCTCATAACCTTTCTTTACCTCATTTCTATTCATCCTATTCCCTTTTCCATCTCTCTTCCCCTCCTCACCCTTTAAGTGTTCTTAGCAGATGCTAAAGATGTCAGGCTGATATCTCTGCAGATACAGACTCTTTATCAGACTTTAAAGGTGTTGTTAATTCAGGAGTAAGCAATGTCAGTCCTATATCACAGATTATCTGTCATGGACTTAACCCAGGCCCCTGTTTAGAGAAGGAAAATCTATACAACATGGTCTTTATCTTCCTCAGTGGTGACTGCTGAAATATTTGCAGATTGACCACTGATGATGAATTAGTGTGTAACAGGTGTGTGCTACTCTGCATTCTGGCATTGTGTCAGAAGCTCCATGTTTGATGGCATTTGGGCTGTTAAGCAATTATAATCGTGGTTATTTAGTATTTGCACCACATAATGCCCCAGATAACCCACTATAAATGAATCACTAAAAGCACAAAACTGAAAGCCACAAGTTCTGAGCTTATTAGAAAAAAGCTAGACAGAATGAAAAAGGAAGGAAACTGTGGGGTTTTTTTATATATAATTTATTAAATTCTCCTCTAATCCCCTCTTTCAATAGCAGTTTAAAATTTACATATTTTTCTTTTGCTGTGTATCATAAACCAGGCCTATAATCTCCTGCATTTTTTCTTTTTAATAACTTCTGCCTATGTTTCTATATTTTTTGTTTTAATTTGGTAAATTCCCCTTTTCGGCTTGTGTGTCTTTTAATTAGCCATTTGCCCATCATCCCTTTTTCTGTGGAGTTTCCAAACTCTAAGCCCCTATTTCTGTAGCCTACCCTTGGATTTCTTCAGGCAGGTGCCTCTGCCTAGGCACAGACCATTGAGATACAAGGAATAGTAGATATCATTATTCTGCAGTTATTTTGTGTGTATGTAAACTGGTTTTTTTCTCTGTAATTATTTTTTCCCCTAGATCCTGGTTGGGTTTTTTTCCTTGTCAAGTTCCTCAGACAGAGGATGTCTTCACTAGACAGGCAGCCATAAAATCCTTCTGTGGGGAAGGAGGCATGTTTACAGTGCTGAGTATGCAGATTTCCACTCAGTGGATCAAATTAAAACCTAAATGATGACTTTAGCTCTGCTAGCTTCCCATTCCATCATTTCAAGGAAATGATTTGGATTTAGAGTGTATAAAACCAAAAAAAATTATCACTGTTTATCAAGCTAGGTGCTCTAGTTTCAGGATTATCACCTTCCAAGAAAAGAAAACCTACAGTCTTGCTCTAAAAAAAGACAGATGAATGCATTCCTGCATGAACATAATCCTTACCAGTATCTTTTGTTTAAAATGCCTGTTGAAAATCATCACTATGGAAAAGGTATATATCAACCTAGAAGTTTGAAATATCAGTCCAGAAATCCACCATCTTATTAAAATCAACTTTTCAGGCACTTAAGGTATTACTGTAGAAAATTAGCAATATAAATTTAAAATTAGAGAGTTAGTGCTTGGCAATTGGCAAAAGAGAGTCCCCTGTTTGGCTTTTATGTAATGACATGCCCAAAGTTATTGAGCTGTTAAATGAAACCTTTCCTGTTATATTGCTGATAATCAATACACCAACATTTGTGTAAATTTGCTGTGCAATTTGCAGCAAATCGGGGCAGGGAGAGGAAGGGAAGTGAAGTCTGTATTATATTTTTTGCTTTTAAATTTGTTTTTTGGGTCAATTTAATTCTGCAAGCACTCTCATCTTTTACTGGAAAGATTTGCTTTGCTGTCTGGTCCTAAACTCTAGCTAGCCCTAACCATCTAGTCCTTTCTTAAGCTCATGTGTGTCAGCAGTTTGAAGTTCCTCACACCCAAGGAGCAGTCTGAACCCACGCATGCTTTTGTCTTTGCTATTCCAAAATGCATTTGGTGGCTATTGTCAGATTTCAGGGGGATTTAGCAGTAGAAAGCTGCTCCAAAATCTTTCTGGTACTACAAAAGATGGTGAGAGTTATCTTGTTAAACTTTGCACCTCTCTGAGGGAAACTGTTATCAGGCAGAATCGTGTCTGAAGCTGGTGCACAAGCAAAGATTTGACTGCACCTTGGGTTTCTTCTTAGCTCTCCAGGAGTGCCCAGTGCTTTATTTTCTACAGAGTATCTAAAAATACAGTTAGGCAGGGTGTGACCTTTCTGAGAGAAAGGACTTCATCAGATGATTGATAAAGGCATCCTGGCACAAGGAAACAGCTTTATTAAGTGCACAGACAGGACATGTTTTGTTGGCTCTCACCTAGACTTGCAGCACAGACCTGTCCTTCAAAATTTTGACAGGGAAGTACAGAGACTTCTGAAAACCAGGCCTTTTGTACCAGGCTCTTTACCACAATGAACTCTAATTCAGTAACTTGGTGTTCATCTGAATGCATACTACAATGAATAGTCAATCATTTTTCATTTAATAATGTAACATGTCGTTTTTCCCATTTGCCACTTGCAGCTGGCATTTTTGCAATGCATTTTATTTTTCAGACATCTTCTAGTGAATCACCAGATAGAGCAGCTGTGACAGCTATCTATTAATTATATCTCTGTATTAAAGTCTAATGAAAATATGACTTTCAAGGGAAAGTCTCCAGTAGTGCCCAAGTAGCAGCAGTTAAACCAGCACTATCTGGTAGTTGAATTGGTGGTTGATTAAATATTTGTATAGAGATTCACATAGGTGTATTAACCTCAAATATTATTTCTGAACAATTTGCCTTTGGGATTAGAATGAAGAAAAGCAATAGACTTTTTATGTCTCACTAGTAATTAGTACTGCCCTGATGCACATTTGCACTATGTGCAAATCACAGGCAATCCAAAGTCACCCACTTGTGTGTCGTGGCCTTTCCCTTGATTTAGGCCAAGCTGAGCTTCTGTATTTCAGATACGGGAAAGTAGATAAGCTGCCTTATTCTATCTACTTCAATTTATAAAAAGTGAAAAGAAAATAATCAGCAAGGGTTTAAAGGTCTTTTAAGATATTAAAAAGTGAGTGATGTGCAAGATGGAAGCAGTTTTTTGGCTTCACTGGAAGCAGAAACTGAAATCAGAAGGCAATACATAAATACTTTCATAATTTTGTATCCCAGCTCTCCCTGGTCCTGTGACCCTTCAGCCAGTACCTGGCTTGTGTGAAGTGAGATAGGATCAGCCTGGGGACAAATTATTGACCCAAAGGGCACACTCTCCCTGTGGGCTGGGGCTGCAGAGACCCCACAGCTGCAGCCATTCGAGGGGGGCAGAAATGAGGGGAGTTTGATTATGCAGACACCTACAGAAGGAATGCTCGGGTCCTGGAGGGATTCCCAGGAAGATACTGAAAAGCCCCATTCAGTAGGTTTCTATTACAATCCCATTCAAGAATCTATAGACTGAAGCTTATGCTGGGGAGAAGACCTGTTTCATTGATTGCTAGAACTTGCTCATCATCTGTTTTGTATGATTCTGACCTTTCCCTAAATGAAATGGAAACTTTTCAATTTTCTCATTGAAAATAGATGCAAGTGGTGTCAGCAGGAACCACAGACATACCATTTCTGCCAACTTTGTGATTTTCCTGTCAGTTTTTTCTTTTATTTACTGGTATGCCACAATGCTGACAGCTTTTATTCTTTGAACAAAGCCCAGCAAGGAAATGTCTGTTGAAATGTGATTATTCCCTTCACTGACATACATTGGGACTGTTCCCACCTCTGATTCTGTAACCACGCTCCTGAAACTGTCACCCTTCACCTTGTTGGGTTTTTTCAGATGCCAAATATTTTCTAGGGTCTAGCAGAATTCCAGAGAAAGTGCTGCTGTGTTCCTGCTGAAATCAGCATCAGACATGATGACCAATACAATCCTGTGTATTTCAGTTGCAGTGCATTCAGGCATAGATTTTTACTTACCACAAATACAGAATATTGCTTCACCTTGTAGTAATTTTTTCTTCATAAGCCACAAAAATGAGCTTCACCATGGCTACATTTAGAACCCATCTCTCTTTAAATGATAGCTTTTTTCTGTTTCTCCTAATGAGAGAAGGTGGAATTAGCAGCATAGATTTATTGCCACCAAATTTAATAGTCCACAAGAAATAATATGTCTATTAGTTCTTCTCTTGCAAGGTTTCAGTGTGCCCCAAAGTCTAAACCACTTAACATTCCTCTCATCCATTATATGGTACCCACTGCATCTCTGATCCAGCAGAATTTAGCCTTCAACAGAGAGATGAGGTATTTTCACCCTGGCCTGTCTGGATGTGCATGAGATTATCTATCTCTCTGATCTTTTCTGTGAACTTGAATTTGTCATTGGCTGTCTGGTTGCATTTAAATGGTGGGGGGAAAAGAATCCATAGAGTTTCTGGCAATCTAAATGGATCCTGTCTGCCTTCTGTATGTGGACTCCAAAGAGAATCCCAAGATCAGTCATATGGTGCATTTCTTTCCCTGTCACTTACCTCAATAAAGATCAAGGAATCCCAATGGAAATAAATCTGAAACAAGTGATTATTATTAAATATAAACTAAGATATATTTCCTCATACACTTCACAAATAATTTCACTCTTCTTTTAAGGAAAATGGGATAGGGAGGTGGCTAAACAAACTGAGAGGGACCTGTCCAAAGGAAGGAAGGGAGTCCAGATAAGCAGAGTACAATAGTGAGACTTAAGGCCTTGGTTTGGGAAATAGCCATATCCATATGAAAGAAGGCATGAAACTTTCCCCTAAAGAGGAGGTGACAAGGAAAGTTTTGTTGCTGTTGTTATGACTTGTAAGATGCTGCCTGCTTAGTGTCAGATGAATGCTAAGAAATTTAATGACCAAAAAATAAGCTTATAATTCAGCTGAAGTACCTCTCACCCCAAATCTCCAAACTGGGAAAAAGAATGTGTATTTTGACTCCTAATCCTTGATCAATGCCCCAGTGAACCCAAATGCTTACCTTGTGTATGGAACATATCATGAACATATCTGATATGTTAATGCAGTCTACTCTACCAAAAAAAAAAAAAAAAAAAAAAAAAAGAAAAAAAAATTGCTGTTAATTTTCTAGAGCTGTTAACACCTAACTCTGCTGCTAGCACCCCACAGAGCATTAACCTCCACCTTCTGCTACTGGAATTCTTCAGTGGAGATGTGTACCTTTTCCCTCTATTCCTTGAGAATAACCAGACACTTCATCCAGCAAGATCATGTCAATATCTGCCAGCCTGTTCTAAGTGACCTCTGGACCAGCTGATACTTTATACTACCTGGTCACCCAATATTTAGAATGGCTCTAATTTTTTTCACTAAGTTTTAACACTGTAGGAAACAGAACTTCATTGAAACAATCTATTTCAGATATGAACATGGGCATTAGAAGAATATGATTTGTATCTCATTTGCCCCTAATATACAGCCACTAATTTATGCCAAAATTGTAACTCCTAATGATCAAGACAATCACCATAGTCATTACCTGTGGCAAATACTATTTTGTGCTACTAGATTTCAGAAAAATAAAAACATAGTATATTCATAGTCTTTCCAGTTGATTCCATAGGGTTTCTAAATAATCCCTAGGCTTCTTTGAATATTTTTATTATTTAAAATCTTAACTTCTTACACTCCTTTAGATTTCATCTTCATCAAAGAACCATATATGAGTATAAGGTGCCTTTTCACAATTCCTTTCATGCTCTTTAGCTTAGGTGAGACAAAATGAATTCTGAAATAAAAGACAATAGAGAAAAATTACAAAGTGTTTCTAAATCCTAGCACTCTCTATGGTTTTAAAATAAGGAAAGTAACATTATTCTTAAAATTAGTTTTCTCTTGTTTACCACTCTTTGTGCTTCCTCTGTCTAAAGAATTAATCCATTCCTCTGCAGAACTGCCATTGAACTGTGGACAGCATTCTGCATTCTGCAGCCAGCTTTGCTAACATTAAAATACATGTTACATGGGCTGTCTGGAGGTGATAGATGTCCTTTTCCTCTGCAGTCTCAGAACCCCAAATCTAATCAAGTCGTGGAAGTCCTGGGGAAAAGGCCAGGATTCAGTAGTGCTAGGGAAGATGATGGACAGCAACTGTGTAAAGTTTATTAGTTAAAAAGACCTCCTGTCTTCTTTTTTAATAGTTTCAAGAAAAAAAATTGGTGCAAAAACATTGAAGGGCTTACTCCAGTTCAGAAAAATTAAAGCAGACTTTCCAATGTGATTTTTCTAATGCTTGTTTTAGATTTTGAAATTTGAAATCTGCAGAGTCTGCAAGGAAGAAAAAAGACTTTATAACTTTTATGTAGATCAGTTCAGAATGTAATGATTCAGACTATTGAAGGAAAAAAATATTTACAAAATAATATATAAATAGATACAGATTATTCATGTTTATGTATACCAAACAAAATATCAAGCTATTTGTCCAGTTGTGAAGGAAAAGCTTTTTTTTGCATAAAAAGGCAGAAAATTTTTTTTCTTCTTTTCTTTTGATTTTATAGAAAATGTATTTTAATTTACTGTGATTTGCTGTAGGATTGAAAAGTGGCGGGTCTAAAATGTCATGTTTAATTGGAAATGGCATAATATTTTTATGAGCTAGTTTAATTCTGTGTGCACATTCATTTTTTAAGGAACTGTTATGGTTCCCCTGTCCTGAGCAGTGCAGAGCAGGCAGACAGCTGGTAGCTCCTGCTGTTTGGATTTTCCCTCTGGGGCAGAGCACCTTGGAATGCCCAGTGAACACTGAGTACAGAGATGTTGACAATGCCAGGTGTTTAAACCACATTGTGCATTCTGCTCTAAGCACTGCATGAGCAATATCAGATTCTGTAGCCCTGAACAACATGTTTTCTTAAATCCTGCTTTATGGACTTTGCTCTCCCTGCCTGGGCATATGGGATATTTCATAACCAATGCTTCTAGGTTAGTTACACATCACTACAAAAGAGAATTCTAGCATTATAAACAGCTCTGGTTTAAGCAGACATCAAAACTGGAAAGTTTTCTATCTGAAAAGCACACCCAGTGGGCTTCTCAGTGAAGAATTCAGTGTGTTTAAAAACACTGTGTATTTGTTAAAAAAAATGGGGGTAGAGACTTCCTTGAGAAATAAATAACTGGAAATAACTGGAAATGGAAAACAAATCCTGTCTAGTTCCTCACTGTGATTTTTAGCACTTGGTGGTATGCCATATTGTCAATAAAAGAGAAAAAACCATTGAAGTAAATGCATTACAAGCATTACTGTTGTGCTTTGGTAGACTTGCTGTATCAAGTTTGGCAGTCCTGTTAATGTACTTTACAAAGCATAATGGTAATATGTTGTCTGAACTTATCACTTAGGAGAATAGAACCAGTTAATAGAGCAAATAAGAATTGCAATTTTCCCTGAGTGATACATGCCAATGTTTCTGCATTGTTAGCTAGTCCACTGAGCAACAGAAGCCATCTTTCCTCACAAAAAATCTTGTCTTTGAGGAAATATTACTGATTTACTGTTCCAAACAGTAAAAACTAAATAGAGAAAAATGCTCGATGGAATTTTTGGCTAAATTTGAGTTTAAAAGGGGCTGAACAAAAATAAGAACATTATGAAGTACATGCACCTTGATTAGAGTTGGTGTAGAGCTGTTCAGCTGTGCAACCTTACAGATCTGTTAGTCTAAGGTCCCCACATTTGCCATATAAAATAGGTCAGTGAGGGGTTTTTAATCACAGTGTGGAAGGTGGTCCTGATGATTTGTTGGAGGACACATGATTTTTTCAGGCACTCCTGACCCAGTGATAATTTCTGCTGAGGGTATGAGACATGAGACTCATGTATCCCATAACATTTATGGCATAGGTGAAGGCACACCACTGTACTCAAAGCCCACCCATTCCAGCACACAGGCTGAAGTGGTAAATGTGAAAGAGCTCTCCACCCATTACAACATCTTCAGTACTCCAGTTCCTCCCTAGAAATTGGGATTTATTCAGAAGTGGCTGCAAAGAGAGTAAAATTACTTATGGCATCACTAGCTCCTTGTTGATATTGGGCCCTCATTCCTCCAGATTCCAAGGAGTGAATTCACCCTGAGGAGTGAATTTTAGAGAGCTGAGGAAAGCAGTGCTCTGCTCTAAGGATCCACATTTGCCTTTCTGGACTTCTTCCCATCATGTCCTATGCACCTTCCTCTCCCCAGACTGAAATATTGATGGCTCAACTGTATGACAATGAGAATGCAACTTGTGTGTCAGGGGACAACCAAATTCACTCAGCAAACTAGATGAGGTTTATGGTAATGTTGTTCAGTGTTTTAACAGTCTCTGCAACTCAGCCACAGCAGGAAACCCTGTCGCTGTACAGTAAACAAGAGCTGATTGATTTTGTAATCTCAAGAGGGACACACCTGCCTTCCCATTTGACTAAAGCTCTCATTTCTTTTGCTCTAGTAAATCTTACAAGCCAGAGAACAAACAGCACTCTAGTACTTCATACATTTAAAAAAAGAAAATCCATTTCCATCTTCCAGAAGACAGAACTGTAGGTGAAGAAGGTCAGCAGTGCAAGTTCTCGTGCACTCTGTAGCACCATCCTCTTGAAGAAGAGCTTTTTCTTTTTGATACAGCTGAGACTGTTTTAGCATCTGTGTGGTATGAACTGTGTTTTCCTCACTGCATGCCTGTTCCTTTTCTACAATTCTATTTATACAAACCATAAGAAATAATTTTTAAAAACCAAATAAAAATAAGGAAACCAGTCTATAGGTGTTAGAGAGTAGTGCAAAATTTATGTATTTAAAATAAAGCCAAGTTTTCCATAAATTATTCTTCATGTGTTTCGAGCCTTCTCATATTGCTTTCTTCTCTGATTTTTTGCAAATTTTTTTTTGTCATACTAATTTTTAGAGGTATCCCTGAAGTTATTTAGAAGACATGTAGATGTGGCACTTAGAGACACACTTTAGTGGTGCACTTGGCTATGCAAAGACAATGCTTGGACTTGATGATTTTAAAGGTCTTTTCCAGCATATTGGAGAGTTGGAAATTGTATAATTCTATGGTTTATATGTCTCTTGAGGCCAATAAAACTGCCTCTTATGGCATGTGCCCAGATTTTAGAAAGGCCAGTCCTGTTTTCATCATGCCTTTTTAATGCTTTGTAATTATCAGAAGTTTGGGGTCTCTTTGCAGTGCTGTGTTATCTTATAATCTAGAAATGTATTTTTTCCATTATTTACTGTGACTTTAAAGAAAATTAGAAGTCTTTAAAAAGACTACAAAGAATAACTTTACAGTAATTCTAATTCTAGGGGAAAAGTATCTGTTTCATTTTCCCATTGAGGGAGCACCTTGTTTATTTCCAAGGAGCTGAGAGCTGTCACAGGAGTCGTGGTGTGGGATGGGAACTCCCAGCATGTTCCTGAGCCCACAGGCACCAAGGCAGCTGGATTCCTGCTGAAACCCCCCCACACTCCTTGGGAATCTGTGCTGTGGGGGAGAAGCCAGTTTGCACAAGCCAGTTTTCTTTAAATTCAATGGGCTCTACCCCTTCAGCAAATTCAAAACTACTCCTGAGCCTCGTTCAGCTCTCCAGGCTGCACCCTGGGCTCTTTGCTGTCTATTTGGAGTAAAATCCTAGTGCATGTTCTGCACACCATGTATCCCAACATTAATTTCAGTTCCTTAAATTCAGGTGGAAGATGTGTCTGTGAAAGCTCTTAGTAAAACTTACACAGCTCCTAAATTCACAATTGTGCCCAAGATAAATGCATTCAAATAAACAAGAGGGTTTTTTCAACATTAAGCATCCAGGGATGAGGAAACACCAAAATTTAGGCAGTATTACCCACTCTAATCCAATCCTTTTTGTGTGAATCAATGTATGTGTTAACTGCATGAGTTTATTATAAAGAATTCCTGGTCTCGTTTAGTATGGCAGACACCCAGCACATAAGTTTTATGTTAAGTGGTTAAAGATTTACAAAATCCTTAGGCAATTAAAGTTTATTTTAAAATGGGATGTCTTAAGCACTGTGCTTTGTGTTATCACCTGCTCAACCCACTTCTTTACCCATAGTCTTCCTTCAAATTTAAGTTCTACTAGCTTCAAGTGACCACTGAAATTGGGTTTTAACATGTTAAATAATTCTATTAACAAATAAATATGTGTGTATTTTAATATGTCCAAGTTCTTTGAAAGAAAATTAATTTTCTAACAGCATTTCCTCTAAGATAGGAACACGTTTTGCTCATTTTAAAGACAAGGAAAAATTCTAATTGTAAAGAGCAATAACTAAATATTGCAAGTTATTTTGAAAGGAAGATCATAGACTTTGAGTTAATTTACAGCTGAGTTGTGGCCAAAGGAAAGTAGCTTTTTTTCAGCATCTAACAAAACTTCCACAGCAGCAATTGTTTTGAAAGATGGTATTAAATTCTTTAAACTTCTAGTCAGCCTAGCAGAGATTTAAAGCTTTACAAAAATGGAGTTCTAGCAGCTGAGGAGCACTTTCTCAGGTACTGTGTAGCCCCTTTTTCTGGTGCCACTAGGAAGTACAATATTTTTCAAAACACTTAATTGCAGTTTGTCATAGAACTGAAGTGCCTTCATGAGTATTTTGTCTTCATATACCAATTACTTCCATTTTCAGTACTGCATAAACAAAGAAAGTGTAATATAAGGAAGAAAATGAAATATCCCAAGTGAGAAAGTATTTTGCAAGTGTATAAAGCAAAAACTTAATATGTAAATATGTAAATACAAAATAAAAAAAAATCTGGTTGGTTGAGGTTTTTTTTGGGGGGTTAATGCCTTTTGAAGTCAATGTCAGTTTCAAAACTGTAAGAGAAGAAATGGAAAATCATCCAGCAGTGCTATGTCCTTAATCTTCAGGTTTTACTCCTCCAGGCTGTCATTACTCATCGATAGTCTGACTGATGTGAGCTGGACAACTTTCATGTTATTCTGAAGTACCCATTTTGACAAGGCAAAATTAGCAACATTTGCAGAGTTCTTAGCAAATACCAGTTATATTGGCAGGCAGCATTTATTTCTTCAGCCTGGAAGTCCTAGAATTGAGGATGCAGGATCCCAAGGGAGAATAATTCCCTTCAGAGATAAGTTCATGTCAGCTTTCCCTTCAGAGAGGTGGGTGAATTTTAATTAGGTGCATCTGGGATTTCTCCCATTTCCCAAGCCTCCCCACTGCCTTCCAGCTCTAGCAGGGTCATGTCTCCCCAGCTCCTGAGTTGCATTTGATCCTTTGAGAAAGTCTCAGTTGAGATTTAATAAATATAGCTGCAGAAAGTGTGCCTCCATCTCCATATTTACAGCTATAACAAAGCCACATCAGAAGCACCAATATAAAACACACCAGCTACTGAAATGGAGAAAGGGAGCAAGTTATGCAACCCTTTATCTATTGAGGTTAGATAGCCAAAAATAAAATCACCATTATGAAACTTCCAAAATTACGGAGAAACTTATGTGATTCACTTTTTTGGGCTATACATACCCAGAAAGGGTTGCAAAAAGATTCATGAGAATCAGAAACCTTGGGCATCCCTACCCCACGCTATGTTCCTGTTCCAGTCCCTGCTAAACTCTATCCCATATTCTCCAAACCCATCAATTAGATACTTCCTGGTTAAAGATATTTACACCTGTCAGTGAATCCAACTTCACAGGAAGCTTTTTCTCTATCACAATACATAACTTGTATTCCAGATTAGCTAGGGTCCATAGTCCTTTCCATGGAGCTGTTAGTTTTTAGGGAAGGTTACGTTAATTCTTTAAAAATTGCAGAATTGCTCCTGTTTATAACAAAAGCAAGGGACTGGTTTTCTTTGAAAAGAAAGTAGTGCTAGTAATGCCAGTTAATGTATGGTTCTGGTTATCCCTGAAAAGGAAAAATTCTTCCCAAGCCTGTGATCCTTTATAGCAGTAAAATTTGATCTCATCTCTTTGCCCTTCAGACAGCCTCACATCACTCCTCTAATACATTAGTAACCTTCCCCACCCAGATCTCAGGGAAATGGCAATAATTATCTGCTATCTAGAAACCCAGTACCCCACAGGAGGCTCGTGTCACCTCTGAGAGTGTCTGGGTGAGGAAGGAAAGCGGAATCATGTCTGACTGCTGCCAAGAATGCAGAGGAAAGTGACACCACCAACAAGAGCTCAGTTTAGTGAGGCTGGAGGTCATGAAATGACTGGACAGTTTAGGTACCTTGCCCTGAAGTCAAGGTCAAGCTGAAGGCAAGATTAGAATTAGTTTTTTGCCTTGATGGGGTTTTGCTACTCTTTCAGTTCATAATATTTTTTAAGATAAATATATCAGCAGATGGAAATGCTGACTCACAGAGCAAGGTCAGCTGCTACCTTAAAATATGTACCTTGGACTATATAATCCATATTCTCTGTCTCTTTTCTGATGTCTTCCTTTCTGACTAGCTGGAAAGACATCTGGGAAAAATCACCCTGCCTAAAAGTTAGGGATATCATCAAAAGAGTGCAAGTGACAAAGATGATGTGAGACATGCAAATTGGAATGTACAGTATAGAAGTTCAACCTGTGTAAGGTTGCCAAATGCTGAAGTTTCATAATGGACATCTAATTAATATTTGTTGTTCTTAATATTCATAAAGTCTGTCTTGGCACTGGGTGCTCATATTTCTCTGTCTAGCTTCATCAGATCTCTGTCTCTGATCACATCTCTAGTGAGACAGACTTTGATAGAAACCCACTAAGTTATTCCACCACATGAAAGTCTGTGTCTTGGTAATATACATTTTTAATTGGTCAGAGCTGTTGTTTATGCTGCACCAGACGGTTCATGTTTATCATTTAATAGACTATGAGGAAGCAATTATCAGGTTGGTTTCCCTTTGTCAGACTGGCTGCAGTGTACTTCTATTAAGGATTCAAATAAGGCTTGAATTGTGTGTACTGCCTGGTTTTCAACTGGTGAAAGTACACAGTAGTAGAACATCCAGGAGTGAATTATCTGTTTGTTCAGGGTACTGAGGAGCTTAATTCTTAGATGATTCCTTATTTCTTTTCATTTTATTTGTGAACATAAAAAAACTCGTTTACTTAAGCATTGTGGTGTGTCATTAATTCTGAGTAGAGTCTGTAACTACTGTGCTGTTCTCATCTATAATTTAAATGAGGCTTTGCACTCATTCTAACTGAACAGAGGAGACAGGTACCATAATAGCTTGCAATAATTGACCTGGCGGAGCCATTTTGGAATCATTTGAGAGTAATATGCTTGACCCTGCAACCTTCCCTCCCACAGACTGTCTACTTTCAATCTTACAGCTCCAGCAGAGGCTATTAGCATGGCAGCATCTCTGATTCATGGGGATGTGAAAAATGAATGCATTAGAAATGGAAGAAAACATTTTGGTCTTTCTGCCATAGTAGGATGTTGTAATTGAGAGGGATCAACACATCATTGTTTGAATCTTGTAGCTGAGATGATGGTGGTGATCAACACAGGCACATAGACAGGATGGATTCCAATAGGTTTCCCAGTTACAAGCTGGAAAATTTAAATGTCTTGCCATTGAGTTGGCCTGACTGAACATAAACCTTTCCTGTGAGGGGGAAATTCTGCTCTCATTGAGGAGTATTGTCCTTTCCTCTCCTTTATTCACTTGGAAGGTGCAGTTTCAGGTAAGACCACTGTTCTCAGAGGAAGCCAATATTGTGAATTTTTGCATTCTCTGTCCTCTTCAGCAAGAATTTTAGGAGCAGCAGAAGAAGCAGAGCTGGGGTCAGAGAGGCAGAGTTGGAGTCAGAGATGTGAACAGCCATGGGATGCTTTTGGTGGGGTACCTAAAGAACAGAGCATATTTGGTGAGAGAATAAATGATTTGGGCAGGAAAAAAGGAAGTAATGATTTGTTCCAGCCCTGCCACCTCAGTCAGAGCTGGGCTCTCCTGGCTCCCCTTGCTGTTCTCAGCTGTGGTGAAGAGACGTGGGGTGCTCCTGCTTGTGTGTGCACAGGCATCTGCTGAGGTTAAATGTGGGAAACAAGTCATGGACTTCCACATGAAATTGCATAACATGGACAAAAGGAGCAGAGCTTATGAATGAAAGGGTGAGATTTACCTCACTGCAGCTGAACTATCACAGAGTAAAATCCCACTGGCCAGTCCTTCCCCACAGGCACACCCCACACCTGGCCTTGCTGTGGCCACTGTGTGCATTTCACAGGGGTGGGCATGCTTGTGAATTGAAGAGCTCCCAGGAAGGAAATCACTTGGGGAAGACCTCTCTCTGCCTTGGGATTCCTCATACTGGGGGCTGAAGGAGTAGAAAAGGCAGCATCCCTCTTAATAATTGTGTGGGCCTTTTGTGACCCAGCAGTTCCCAGGAAGGGCAGCAAACATGTGCAGCAGCTGGAAGCTTTATGGGACTAAAAATCTATAGACTGAGGATTGCTGAGGCAGTCTGTGAGTCAGGCAGGGAAAGGAAGCTGGGCACGAGAAACAGCATTGCCATGGGAGCTCCAGACACTGCAGGTGGTCAGAAGGGGTCACAGGGCAGCCCTGCAGACCCCACACCTGGGCTGGTGAGGCTTTCTGGGGGTTTGGTTGGGACAATAAGACTCATTCCCAGTGGATGCCAGGGTGCCAAAGGCTTTGTTGAACTGAACTTAGTGATGTCATGATTCTGCTCTTTTGAGGGGAGTGGGCAGAGAGGCTTTGGACCTCAGCCTCTGATTAAGTGCTGCTTCCTTAACATCATTTAAGTGGGAGGAATTAGCCCCCACAGATAATATCTGAGGCTTCAAACTCCTTTCTCTTGTCAGAGTAAAAAATAATCCCTGATCCTGCAGGAAAGGTATTAGTGCTTCAGGCCTATGGGGCCCAGCAGGGCAGGTACTTCTCTGAGGACTCTCCTGCTTTTAAGTGGCTCCAATTATTTTTGAACGACTAAGCAGAGTGCTCATTAAGCATTTCCCTTAAATGAAAATAATGACCTACAAGGTCATGTTAATTAAGGAGCACAGTAAGTCAGTGAGAAGAGGTTCAGTCAGTACAAACAGTGGGCCCAACGCTGCATAACACCCCGCTCACAATCAGTCTGGGTTTGTGTCCATCTTTGTAATATGAAGAATTTGTAGGACAGGATCGTTGCACAAATAAAAATTGCTGCAGATCAGTTCAATCTGACAGCAGCCACTGGCTCATTATGTGGCCATGAGCAGTGTCTGCTTTTAGATCAGACTGACCAGAGCACTCTGGCTTACTGTGACCAGGAGAAGTGCCAAATTACCCTATTGAGAAGAAAACTTGACATATTCCAAGACTTTTACTCGCTTTTCAGAGTTTGTCATTTGGACTGGTATGGTGCAGGATCATACTCAGTGATGAAATTTCACAGTTGAATCATCATATTTCAGCTACAAGTCCCATTAGCTGCAGGAGGCTCAGGCTGTCAGACACCCTGTGACTCCAATTAGAACAGCACAGCCCAGCCTGGGCATGGATTTCTCCTCTGTGAGCAGCTTTAGATGTGCTGAGCCTCACATGTTCTTGCCACACATTTACCAACCCTCAGCTCCTCTCTCTGCCTGTCCCAGCTCATCCCCCCCATGTTCCCATGGGAAACCCCCCTGATTGCTGGATCTGGGACACACAAGACCCCAGCACAGGGGAAGGCTTTGCAGCCAGGGGTTCAGAGTCACACACAGCCCTGTGCTGCCCTGAGAACTCCTGGGCAATATTTTGGAGACCAGCCACGGCTGCATCCCTTTCCCTTTGCACAGCATACCCCTCACAGGAGCAGCATTCTGTGTCCATGCACCCCCTTATCTAGCAGCAGGAGCCCAGGAAATTCACAGGATGTTGTAGCACTCACATTCTCTGAAAAAATCCCTTCACCCTGGATTTTTCTCCTGGGAAGCTGAAAAGCCTCAGAGAAATGAAAAACAATTCTTATTTCATCTGCTTCTCCTCTGTTTTGCTCCTTTGGAATGTGTTTGGAGATGGTTTACCCACAGGTGATTGTTTCACTGGATTCTGGTGTGAGTTGTTTTGATTCTTTGGCCAATCAGTTCTGTGTCAAGACTCTGGAAAGAGTCACAAGTTTTCATTACTATCTTTTTTTGCATTTCAGTAAGTATCCTTTCTCTATTCTTTAGTATAGTTTAGTATTCTTTAATATAAAATAGTATCATAAAATAATAAATTAGCCTTCTGAGAACATGGAGTCAGATGCATCATTCCTGCCTTCATCGGGGCATTTCCCAGCAAATACAATAGGATGTGGCACTTAGCATCCCAAATATTTGTACTTTGGGAAGATGAAGCATGCATGCTGTTACCAGGATGGAAAAAACTTAGAATCAAGAGCCTTCTCAGAGGGTATATGGGATTGTTATAGCTGACAGAGCCCTATGAACATCAAGGAAAAGAAGTATTTGGTCCTAAAACTGCAGAAAAATAGCTTTTTAATTGAGGTCTTACTTTATAAATGAGTTAAAAGGTTCATTTTGTAAATGCCTGCACATGCCCATACACTCCACTAAAAAAGATATCAAAGCTTGGTGGAATACTCTTGCACATCCATGTGTAGTAAACACTGGTTTTCTTCTGATTATTAATAGCACTTTGTAACAGCAGAGGAGTGACACTGGGTTTAATGCATTTATATCCTAAATTCTTTACTTTTTCCAGCCAAACAAGGAGTTATGAATTAAAATCAACATGTTAAAAAAATAAAAATTAAAAAGCAGAAATTAAAAAGTCTGGCATTTGACCGAGCAAATTAAGTTACCTCATGAAATATTAGATGTTGTGGTGGAATTTTGTCCAGTGTTGTGGCTCTAACCATTGCTTTTAAGTCACATACATGGATGGGTATTTTGCTTGCTGCTTTTTTGTGTCAGGTAGTCAGGGGCATATTTCTTCTCCTGTGAACTGTGACAGCTCTGTTGAAGCCAGCAGAGCTCAGGCAATGCACACCAGCAAAGATCTGCCCCTTTCTATTCACCCCCATCTGCTGTGTGGCTCAGGCACACCAGAACTGCCGAGCACCTGCCTGCCTGATGTTTTTTTAATGAGTTGAACTCTTCATGTTGGGTTTGTGTCTCTGCCAGGTTCCAGTTTAATCACATATAATTTTTAGTGGGAATTTTCACCTTGGGCTTTGAACTTGTAGACACAGAACAAAAAGTCCTGTTTCTAGTGGAACTTGCATAAGTAGTAATAATAATAAATGCTAGGATACAAGGCAAGTATTTTAATTCATAGGTTATGACATTCAGCTTTTATGAACAGGAAGAGGAATTATCCTCAGTAGACAGGAAATAATGAGGTTGACCCATATTCTGTAATAGTGTATGAAAATTAACTAAAGATTTGTGTAGCTAAGATAATGAGCACTTTTATTTAAAGTTATAGCCTGGCCTAATTGCATAAAAGTTTGTGGGAGAAGATGTGTGTGTACACTAATAGATTAGTGGCTGTCTCTGGAGTTTCCACTCAGCTCCTGTAAAGCAGTTCAGTGTGTAATAAGTCAAACTGAAATGGCTTGCTTGTAAAATGTCTGGCTAAAAGTATCCTAAGATGCATGAGCCCTGCTTTCCCAAGAATGGGGTGTTCTTTTTTAATTTTCAGATTAGAGTCAATACGTGATGTGTGGTTTGCAGTTATTTAAGAAATAAAATGTACTTATTTATCAGGAATTAAAACTGTCACCAAGGAATAAAACCCAAAACCTAGCTCTGTCATCCTGGAACCATGAACATCAGTTTCTAGTGAGCTATTTCAAAATATAAATACTAATATATATTGGGATTTGCAAATTTCTTGATTTGTCCTTATAGGAGAAATTATTTTAGTCTTTAACATTCTGGTTTTGGAAAAACATTGTAAAGGATAAAATAAACAGGCACAGACAAACTTCTTAGTGCAGGTGGTTTGTGAATTTTTTAGTTGTCATAGCTATAGAATTTGATTGGTACTTATAATATTATTTTTGTTGTTCTGTTACACCATTTATCTGGGAATGTGAGTGGTCTATGTAATTTACCAGTGTATAATAGAACATAATAGACTTTCAGTCTGGCTGAATATTGAAAGCTAAAGTACCTTAGAACATCTTAGTGAGATAAAATGTTAATAAAGAACCATTTTTTAATAGGAAGTGAAAGGAATAATGCTAATCTACTGAAATAGTAGGAGGATTTTGGGGTAACAGTGAGTTTTTCCTTTGCCAGAGTAGGAATTCCTCTGAATAATGTGCATGAATGTTGCCGTAAGAATACAAGTAGCCAATCTCCAGTGACTGAAATATTATATATTAATTTTGTTTGAAGAAAAAGATTCTGGAATGTAGTTTCTGCCACTTGCAAAGGACAGCCATCAGGAAGCAACTTCAGTGTGATTATTTAAAAATTGCATACACAACAAATATTCAGCTACAGAACCCTTTAAACTCCATGTCCTGGTTTGTCTAATTTATTCTGAAAATTAAAGGATGATTTCCAGTGCACTGTTGCTGCTAAAGACAATCATTTGTGACAATCTGAGGACAGCATATCAAAGAAACTCAGGCCACAATTCTGTCTTTCGTTTTATTTGCAGGGATGCATCTTGTCTCCCTGTCTGCTGCCTTTCTGTTTTTTCCCACTTGCTGTGACTGGTAGGGTGATACTGGTGAACATTCTTTTTCCAGCCTGGAAGGGAGAGTCAACGAGCAAAAGACTGATACAGACAATCCACAACATGCTGCCAAATCACAGAGTTAACAAAACCACACACACAATTTTCTTAGTGGCTATTTCTTGCAGCTGAAATCACAGCACTTGTACAGAAATTTGTGGAGGGCTTTGTAGTGGTCTTGCTTTGCAGAGTGTTATGAGCATAGGCACTCCTGTTGCTGATCTACACTAACAATGTCAGGTGCTTCAGAGATAAGCACAGGAAGCCCAGGATTGGCAATTAAAGTTTAATTTGAATTAGAGGAAGTTTCCTCTTAACCTTCATGAGCTTGTGATAGGACCTCAATCTGAAGGATATTTTTCCTTCAGTTATTATCCCAAATATTCATTATATTTACAAATTACTAAATGTGTTTTAAATCCTGTTAAGTCTTGGTGATATTCTGTGGTGCTGAGTTAATCAGGTCTTATAGAAAAAAATTTATTTCCATTACTTAAATGCACTGGCTTTAGATTTTCTATTTAAATGTGCAGAAGATAACCATGTTCAATTTATTTTCTGTGTATCCATCTGTAAGAAAAAAATCCCATTTAAAACAGTTCTGATCTTTTTAACCTGCCTTTGTGTAGAATTAATTTACCTCTACCTTTTTATTTAATAATAATTAAATTTCCTAGAATGAGAATCAATGGCCTTGTCTACATCTGGCCTGCACTACTGCCCTGGACTGCAGGCAGACTTTCAAGTTATTTCTACACCCATTTGCACCCATTTGTGTAGGAAAAAATGTTTGCCCATTTATGCTCCCTCAGCACACAGAAGCTGGAAGAAGTGACTGTGAAAGCTCTTTCTCTCCTCTACCTGCCCGCTGGGTTTGCAGTGGTTCATTGATGGGCTTGGGTGTTCCCGGGGCAGGAGCCCAACACTGGCTCCAGTCCAGCTTCTGAGGATATTTCTAGAAGTATTTCCAATGCCTATAGGAGGCAGTGATGCTGGTGGGAGAAAGGCTGGGAGCAGCCACCTGCAGCAGTGGTGTATCCTCAGGTAAGTGCCCTTCCAGAGCTGATGAGCTGCACAGCAGCTGAGGGGCAGGAGAGCTTTCCCCAGCTGGAATGGAGTAGTGGATGCCGTGGTGCTGGGCTCCCAGTTCCATGTGTGCCCAGAAGAGAGGCAGAGGGATGGGATAGAAGGAGGGAGGCTTTACTGTGTCTGATCTTCGCAGGACAGACAGTGTGCAGTGCAGCAGACCCAGAGTGGCTTGGACTGCAGGGGGATGGCTGGAGGCTCCTGAGCAGCTGGAGATCTCTTAAATCTTGTTCCTAAGGGTTACAACATCAGTTCAAAAGCACAAGATGTATCTAAAGCTCCCACTTAGAGCAGTAACACCTGAGCTGCCTCAGAGCAGTCATTTAGAGCATTTCTGAAGGCAGGGAAATGGCTGGTTGGTGAATTCTGTCTCAGACCTTGCCTGGAGCATGCTCTAACACTACATTGAAAGTACAAGTGGCTTGGGTTTGAGAATATTACAGTTTGCCTAAGCCAGATTTCCTAGTAGCTTTTGTTACAGAAAAGTTCTATGTAGCTTTCATTGAAATTCTGATCAACTTCCAGAACAAGGTAAATGTGCCAATGCCCACAGGTTCTCCTGCATTTTGGGTAGCTCTTTTCCGTGGGCCTAGATAAGGCAGCAGGAAAAGAAACTTTTGTTGTCCAAAGCATTTGGTATTTTGATTTTCTTCATAGTGATTTCCTAACCTCTGCAAAAATATAAACTAAAACTCCTTCTACAATTTTCTAAAACCAAATTAACCACAAATATTACTGCCACAGCTCAAGGGAAACTGTCTCATTAATGCTGTGGAAACTGTTATAACTGTATACCTTTACACCTTTCCAGCTGAGAAGTAAATACAATATCAAGAAGACAATTTTATTAGCTAACTGTACTGTGAAATCACTGTTTCAGCCTATACATTTCTTCAGTAGCAGAAGAGCACTTGAAATCGTTTTAAGAATTAAAATAATTGATGGCTGGAGCTACTTATACACTAAAGGTGCTAACTACACTAATATTGTTGAATGCTTGCTGCTGTGTAACTGCTAAGCATATTGCTAAGTGAGATTAATTAGCAGAATTCCTACTCACAGGTCAGATCACCTTCTGTGGATATCAGGCAATAGAATCAGTAAAACCTTGTTATTTAGCTGTTGGGTTTACTATCAGATGGAATCTCTAGAGTTATAATCCACAATCTGCTTTTTAATTTTTATTTACCTGTTTCAACCACTTTGTAGTAGTGTGCTAGTTAAAATTGGTTTAAATCTGTTTAAACCTCAATTTTCAGTTTAATATACACATACAAGGGATTAAGCTGTCCAGTTTCCTTTTCTGTCACTGTGCATAGGAATATACAGCTGTTTTGGTTTTGTCACTCTATTCTGGTCCCTTCAGAGACCCTTCAGGAGTCCTAGGTACCTTGAAAATTTGTGTCCTTGCTCAGACTAATGTTATTCGCATCTTGCTATATATATATATATAAATTAATTTGCAGCATTATCCTTATACCACCAAGTAATCAAAACCAAAAAATAAAATGTTAATCTCACTCTGCATTCCATTTGAGCTTTGAGGAAAAGTAGGATTTTTATAAGTAGGCTGGTTTTTCTGTGATCATATCAGTGTGAAATATATATTGAAATAAACCTCAGGTATGAAAAAATTGCCATGTGGTAATTGTCTTCCTGAATCTTATTATACATGTGGAGACAGAACAAAACTTTGGCCTAGATAATATATTTCAGTCCATGAACACACACAAAGAAAAAGAGGCAGTTAAATAATGCTGCTAAGATGATAGAACCATAGTCCTGAAAATCCAAACACATTAAAATTCAGGTTTCTTGTGTGATTTCAGTTTGGGTTTTTTGTTCATATAGACCATGGTATTGTCTTTTTTCTTATGTGACTATGAGTATCTTTCACTTAGGCTCTTTCTTCCTGGAGTACAAAGGACAGAACTTTGTGTACTCTGGCATGGATCAGAGCTCTGTAGAAGAGACTTGTGGCTGTGGGATGTTTTTGCTTCTTTTGCAAAGTGCTCGATGCAAGGAATTGCAGGAAGAAGTGGCCAACTGGGGCAGTTTGAACCTTGGTTTAACTTGCTCTTGCTGAATCTAGCTCTGAAGACCTGCATTCTTACACTGCAATTTGGTGGTGCTCATTTTTTGAGTGGTGGATTTAAGACTCTGGCACTCAATTATAAATGTTTAGTATTCATTTCCATATTTTTAATTTATTTTTTTAAGGGGGCGGGGGATGGGGGATGACACAGAAATATTTCTGTTCATGTTGTTTATCTGCAATTTTGCAAAGAGCAGCTTCAATAACAGACCTTCCTTCACATGAGAAAACAGCAGAGTTGATGGGCTGTGCCTGTAGACTGCTCTGTAAGGTCTGTAGGACCTTCTTCTAGCAGGGGCTGGACAGTCTGCAGCACAGCAGTGCTCCCAGCAGCCAAGGAATGGTGAAATTCAACTGTCTTGGATTACATGATCTTGGAAAGAACAAGTACTTACAAAGTCTGATATTGGCCCTCTGTTATCTCTTGCAGAGATGTTTGTAGTACAGTTGTGATAAGAAGGTGCACATTTCTCTCTCATCAGCTGACACATTTATGCATGCTCAGAAAGGACAGAATCTGCAGAAATTTTACCTGACCAGGTTTTGAAACATTAAGTGATTTGTTTTTGAGTCTAAAAAAGGCCCTGCTTGATGTAAAAACATTCTCTTTAAGTTCTGTTCCCAAGCAGAAACTTTCTTATAGCATTTCAAAATCAAGACCTACTGATTATTTTTTTTTTTTTAGCATTGTCCCAAATATATTTTTATGAGTCTTTTCTAGCTAGGAAATAGCTGAGCCACTTTAATTTCAATTTTCTACCAGAAGTTCAAAGCAAGTAGAAGGGAGGTTATGAGGGGAATTTTCCAGCAGCCTGGGGACAGTCACTGTGGCCAGCTCTGCCCACAACATAGGGGTCCTGCTCTGAAGCCACTAGGGAGCAGCTCCATGGACAGCTCATCTTCCAGGCTGATGTCCTACCCAGGAGTGTTTGCCTGCAACACAGCCAGGAGAACCACCTGGGTTCTGGCCATAGATTTCAATAATCATAATTGCTACAGGATCACAGGCTAGTTGCTTTAAAATACAGTTGACCTCTGTGAGTGTGACTATGGCCTTGGTAACATGGGCACATTTCCTCATTTGACAAGTTTTCTGGACAGTTTCTCTTTTCCTTTGCTTGATCAGAGAGTGCTGCCGCAGTACTTGGTTTGGTCTGAGACTCACCAGACCTGGCTGTAAGCAGGAGGTACCATCCCTGCTGTCATTCATGTGATCATTCATACTTATCTGACCTCTACTCCAGAATATCATGGGCTGAAGCTCCCATTTTATAACTGTGATTTTCTGCATTGCAGTTTCTTTTTTTTTTTTTTTTTCTCCAAGACCAATTATTTCTCCTTGCTCTCTAAATCCTAAATTGAAGTGAGTCACACTAAAGGCTTTAAGTGTACTTGAGGAAATCCAGCTGAATTTAGTTTAAAGAGACAAATCAGGTAGATTTCTTTCTTCTGAGAAACTGAATTATAGAGATGTTAGCATCAGATACGCTGGCAGGATTTTATTTCTTTTGTTGGCTTTTTCTATTTTCTTTTATCAAAAAGAAGTTTAAAACTATTGAGTTCAAACTCTTTAAATCAGATTGTTTTCTAGCATAGTTTCTCATAAAAAAAATAAAAGACTGCAAAAAGTGAAGTTCTGTTTCTAGCTGAGGTTATTTAAGGTTTTAAAGATGGTAATGCAATGTTGCACCTTTAATATATTCTTCAGTGTGATAGTACAGATTTAGTCACTGCCTTACAAAGATTTTTTTTTCCTTTTAGTTTGGCTTTCCATTTGTTTTAGAGCCATTCTCTGCTATCTTGTTATTTCCACAAAAGGAATAAATTATGTCAGTGTTAAAAGATAATACTGTGAAAACATCCAGTGAATTATGAAATCATGCTTCATATGTCTAAATGCTCCAGAGTGAGCCCTCCAAAGCAGTGTGTGCCTGCAGATGTACAAAACTGGATGGGTGTATATTTGGGTGCCTGCTCTGTTCACACCCAGTCTGGCAGCTCTTCAGTCTGCTCCTGGAGCTGTGTAACAGCATTAGTGGGACACTGAGCCCAGCTTAATTCACCATCATTTGGGTCTGAAAATCTTGGGGTTTTCTCCCATATTTTACATGCCACACTAACAATCCAAGTGCCTGTACAGTTTCCAAAGCCCTTTGAGAAATGAATTTATTATAATACTGTTGTCATAGTTTCCTTGGTCACCTGCCATTCTCCAAAATCTCTGCTGTTTGTTGACTGTTGCTTTATTACATCATTTTGAAAAGAAATGAAATGTCATATATATACCCTGCTTTCAAAGCATCCACCATGACTGCTGGTTTGAAAC
Organism: Serinus canaria; assembly: GCF_022539315.1. Lineage (NCBI taxonomy): Eukaryota > Metazoa > Chordata > Aves > Passeriformes > Fringillidae > Serinus > Serinus canaria. Next base: position 11,486,320 of record NC_066314.1, read on the forward strand.
ATTCTGTGAGGCTGTGTACTTATGATGCCTGTGAGCCAGGAATAGAACATTTCAACAGTTAAGAGTTACAGATGAGCTAAAAAAATTGGACACAAAAGCATTGCTGTCTCTTGCATCATTCAGTGTTTTCAGATGTTGATGTGCAAGTGGTTATTAAATATGCTGGTCAACTTTGCTCAAATTTACAATTTTTATATCCAGCACACATGCAATGTTTCTCACTTCCACAAAGCACTCTAGTACAGCATCACCATGTCTGTAATAGCATCAGTGAAGGATTTATGCTAGTGAGTAATTCACTGCAAATTATAAAAAGTGATTCACATTATATATTTTACAGGGATTTTAGAAAGTAACAATGGTCACAATAGTCTGGGGAAAGGGTGAAGAAGGAAATTTGAGCAAGTATAAATCTTGGTTGAAGCATTTCCACAGTAATGATTTTGCCTACCATTTTTAGGAGAATGAACTTAGAGATCAGAATTAGTCTTTTTAAAGTGTCTATTCTTAATATTGAAAATTTTCAGCTATTTTAGCATCAGAATCAACACAATATATCACTTACTCTTTGAAAGGTTTATTATAAATAATCTAATTGTGGTCCCTTCACCATTTGCTTCTAATGTTCATTTGGACAAACAGATTCTAGTGTAACAAATTCAAAGAATATACAGTAACTAGGGCTGAGAAATTATTACCGTGTAGTCACCAAATATCTAATGATATTAGAGAAAATAACTGGACACCTAATTTAGAAGTTGCATTTTGCTGCTTGCATAATGGCTATAAGCAGTTTATAATTTTTCATGTAAGTAGTCAGGCAAAATAATACTTTTTGAAATATTGTGATGCAGCACTTAGCAAATTTCAGACGTCAAAGTTTTAAAATTTTGACATAGCACAAAAATTTGCCCAATTTTCAAATTTTTACTGATATGATTCCTACTCTGTGAGCAGAAAGAACAGTTTTCAGGAACAGTGCAGTGTTCACTAAATTTTCTCAATTACCTTTCTTCGTATACTCTTCATCCTTATCATTCAGAAAGGTGTTTGTGACTGCTAGCTCCTACAGTGAGAAAAGTGACAAAAAAGATGATGAGAGCATAGAAACAGCACATATTTATGTGTCTACCTGTTCTAGTAATCCTCAATACTGTGGTGTAAGACACTAAACAGAAAATGGATGTTTTGGTAATCATTTCCATCATAACCATTAAAGCCTTGGTATGGGCAAAGGTTTGCCAGATACAGGTTTATGCACCAGACCTTCATAGTCATTGCTTTCTTAACCTGTCCTGTGATTAATCCCTTCCATTTTGTGCACAGCCAACCAGTAAAAAATACAGAGTATGGGTAATTTTTTAACCTAGTGAGAAGGATGCTCCTTTATAGGTAAACATGTGAACTCCAAGTTCTAGTCTGTTAAGCAAATAATCACAAAAATTGAAAAAGCAAAAGCAAATGAAAACAGTTACTTTTAGACTGAGAACAATGGTAATGCTTTACTTCTGGGAAATGGTGAATTTCCTTCAAATCTTCTCTGAGCATGGAGGCCATATCTTGATTGGAAGTATTGCACACTGCTTTTAAATTAAACGAGTATTATTCTTATGAATAATAGAAAAAATATTTTTAAAAAATCAGCGGAAAAATCTATCCTAAATCTTATTCCCAGTTCCTGAATAGTTATAGGTCTGTAAGTAAATTTGCTTATCATCCAACTCCATTCAGAATAAATATTTTAAACATAAATCTTTATCATATTTTGGTCTCTGGTTATGGATTTTTTGTTCTTGTAGCATCACTCCAACTTTCAGTAACTAAATTAATTCTGTTTTAATTTCTCAATTTACAATACTATTGCCCGTGTTATTAATTGTAGTTAGCATTATCTGATCCATAAACCATGTTTGGTTGAAACTCAAGGCTCTCAGAAGCTAATCCCCAAACATATTGTGAAATCAAAAATCTGGGAAATAGCATGAGTGGAAAAATTGAACTTAAAAGTACTGCACGTGAAATCCAGCTGAGAATCTTTTGCAAAATTATATTTTACAAAGCTGTCTTCTGAGACTGAAGGTGGCTCTTTAAATCACGCTGAGAGTAGTGTAGTGTAGTGGTTCACAGAGAATCAGCAGTCCTGGACTCTGTCCCATGCACTGCCAGGGATTTAATGTGTGACTATGGGAAATTGCACCTTTTTGTGTGTGTGCTTCAGCATCCCCGTCTGCAAAAATGAGCATAATATCGTTTGCCTAATTTATTTGATATTTTTAAACATTGGTATATTTTGAAGAAAAGATATTATAAAGCTACTGCTTTTCCTGTGAAATAAAATTTTCCATCTTTTCCTTTGAGTATTTCTACCCCCTTGCATGAGCAAAGCATGTTATTAAAGGGCATTATCAAAGATAATTTCCTTAGGAGCAAAGGACTTGCCATTGTGCCTTTGAAAGTATCCCTATGTCTGCAGCCCAGAAGTTCTTATGACAGCCATTGCTTCTGTAGGCAAAACAAGCGTGCATCTAGGAAACTAAGTAGACAATACATACAATTTTGCTAGCTCTAAATGTCACAAGTTCATTTCTGATTGATTTCAGTGCAAGCAAATCTCCTTTCTATTGACTTTAATGTGCACTGGCCCAGGTCCAAGGGATTCAGTACAAGCTGTAGCTACCAATCTCAAAGCAACTTTAGCTATGCCACCAGTAATAACAGCTCCACATTCAGAAGCAGGTGCCATTATTTTGTCAGATTTAATCAGCTAATCTCTTGGTTTAAATATCATGAATCAAAAGCACCATTTAAGCTCTCATATCTAAATGCTTCTTAACATAATGTTATTGTACTTTGTGGATATTTTGGAGTAGGGTGTAAGCACATATCAGTAGTCTTGTGAAAAAAGAAAGCTGAGCACAGAAACCAGATTTGGCATTTGGTAAAGATTCTGCTAAGCTGTTGGAGAATTAGTTATTCAGCTACATATTGGGAAAGCAAGTATTGCTTTGAGCAAGTAATTTGAAGAACAAACATAAAATACTTCAGCAGTGAGGATGATGCTGCTGAGAATCATGATTTACCTGAAGTCAGCACATGAACTCTTGAATATAAGGATCCTTGCAATTCAATAAATGCTGAGTTGTAACTGGAGGCAAATTCAGGCTTAATTGAATAGAAACATATCTGCATATCCTGGAAATCTCAGAAAAGCAAAAATGCTCAACAGTATGGCTCAGAAGCTGAAATGCCATCTATCCCATTTTATCAATTTCTCCATCTGCTTGCATCTCAGCCTGCTAAGAATATAGAATTCTTTTCTAATTTGCTGTTTGTCATAGATTAAAAAAAAATCATTATTTATCACAGATACAAACTTTTTCAACAGTCCTGTGTGTCTTTATTGTGTTTGCTTAGAAGTTTTACGGAATAAATAATTTTCAGTTACTCTGAAAACACTGTTTTGCCACTGCTTGACCTGTTGCTGCTATAACTTTATGATTATTAATATGAACTGTCACATAGTACAAAAGAGAGCCTTTTTTTAGGTTACCAAACAAATGGGTATTAGCTGATGTCAGCCCAGAATAACTTATTATCTGAGAAAACTCTTGACAACTCCAGTGCAGCAAAGAAATTAAGGATCAGCTTTCCAAACACGTTGAGGGGATGCTTGACTAGCTCTTAAAGGTCTTATTCTGCAAGAGATGTAGCAAGATAAATTTAGTTTTCTTGCAGCTCTGTGCTGCCAAGTCTATTGCTAGACTGTTTCTGGGACCTAAGTTGTGTAAATGTGGCTGCAGTGAGGGCTTGCACACAATAAACTGCATCATTTAGTCCCTTTGGTTCAATAGAAATCCTGCAAGTACACCTCAGTTCACAGTGAGGAAGAATCTGAAGGCTTGGTTGGACCTGAGAAGAGAACTCAGAAGAGAGAATTTAAATCAGCCATTTTGCTTTTCTGAATTTTACACCTTTACACTTAATTGGGGAGGAGTGGGGGGTTGTTTGTTCACATTCTGCTCTTTTCTTAAGCATCAGAACAGCTGTGTTTAATAGGCTTGAACTGAAATAGGTCAATAAAATGTTGCCTGTGTGATTAGAGAGAAGTTACTTGGATATGTAAATATGGTTAAAAGTCCTACAGTTTAGATTGGAATGTGATAGCGTGTACTATGTAGGATTAAGGGAATACTTTAGTGAAACAGGAAAGCAAATTTCTTTAATATTCAATTAACTTCAATGCAAAGGATTTAGATTTAAAAGATCTAGGCAGTAAAAGCAAACACCTAAGCATTTTCAGAAGGTGTGTGCCTCCTGAGTAGTCTCTGCATATGGACAAAAGCAAGAAAAAATACAGAGGCTAAATTTATTCCACCATTATACAGCATTGTACATTTCGCTTTTTTTGTACACTTGTATTGTCTTCCTTGTGCCTGTTTCTATGCAGTTATTTAAGCTATTTTTCAATACTTTTGGCAAATAATTATCCACTTATCGAGGCTACCTCAGATCTTGTAGATTCTGCCAGTGTCTTCTGCCCTGAGAGAGACAGTCACAGAATGCTTGATGGTGGGAGGGACCCCTGAACTCCCCTAACTCATGGTCACTGCAGCCAAGCCTGGCTTTGACCTTCCCATCCCCAGCCAGTGAGTATGACATCCAGCAGATCATTTCTCCTCTTTGTCTTCACTTGGATGAGAAAGTTCCTGCTGCACTCCAGGAACCTCTGCTGTGTTGTCCCTTCAGCAGATTGAAGTCCCTTCAATCTGTACCTGTCCCTTCAGGCTGGTTGAAGCACCCCATGATGACCAGGGCCTCCAAATGTGGGGCTGCTTCTCTCTTTCTGTAGAGAGTTTAATCTGGTTCTTCTGCTGAGGCTCTAATCCACCTGTCCTTCCAGGCCAGGCAGCCTGTAGAAAACACAGACCAACCCTTACCTCTCTTTGATCCTCATCCACAAGCTGTCAGTTGGCTCCTCATCCATCCCCAGGCAGAGCTCCATGCATTCCAGCTGTTCTATCATGTGAAGGGCAACTCTACCTCCTTGTCTTCCCAGCCTGTGCTTCCTAAGGGATCTGTAAGAAGTCCTCCTTCCCCACCTAGAATATTGCTTTTTGTCAGGCCAGTCAGGTTTGCACTCTGCACTGGATCAGTTCACAGACATTCAGATGCTCTAAGATCATTATTATGGGGGAAGAATGCCATATAAATGACTGATGTATTACTAGACTTGTGTCTGCTTCAAAAAAAGTAGTGGCAATGACACCTTGCTGGGCTGAAAAACCCACCTACACCACCATCAAGAACCAGTAGTCCTGAGAGAAGCCACTTTTTGACATATTTTGTACAAGTCACAGCACTTCTTAAGATTTCTGATTCATTTTGAAGGCTAATTTAGGGTGAATCAACACAAATTATTAGCAGCAATTTGCAGAAATAATTATTAAGAAAGGAGGGAACACATTTGTGAAAAGATATAAATTGGAACTGAGGATCTGGAAGAAGTGTATCTGAACTGTGACTGGTTGGAAGATGTAGAGAGAAAAGAGGGGGTGGAAGAAGCAACATAAGAAGTAGATTGTATGCAGAGAAATTGTCATTTCTGGAGACAAGTTGTCCACATTGCATGTCACCAATTATCCTTTATATCACAGAATGGTTTGTGTTGGAAGGGACCTTCAAAGATCATCTGGTCCAACCCTCCTTCCATGCATGGGGACATCTTTCACCAGACCAGGTTTTGCTCAATGCCCTTCTCGTTTCTCCTGAAGATTGCAATTCCATTGGAGTTTTTAATGTGATTATTAGGTCGTAGGTAATTATTCCTTCTTCTGAAGATAAAAGGGAAACTTAAGAATCCAGTAATCTGTATACTTGGAAAGCAGAGTCTTGAATACAGGAACTTTCCTTCCTTTTCTTATTTCCAGCTCCATGCCTGTGGGCACATGAAGTGTTCAGAACTCAGCTGAAGGTGAACCTAGGAAAAGATACCCTCAACCCAGAATGATACCCATGCATAGCAAAAACCACAGACAAGCAAAGCACAGCCCACCTGAACCCTAAACTTCTTTCAAGGGGAAATACATTTTGATGGGAAAAAGAGTGTTGAAATGAGAAAATCTAGACTTGTATTAAAACACAAAACTAGACAAGTCACGCGTTTCAAGTTTAAAAAAAAATTTGACAAAGCAGCATGTATAACACTAGGATTTGATGCTCTGAGGACCACTAATGTGTGGGCTGAGATTTTTTGATATAACAGATATAAGAAGCTTACATATTCTTAAGCTATTCAAGCTATAGAAGATTTAATTGTAAGAAAAAAATAAATGTGAAGCTACTGGTCAAAGATTATTTTAAGATCTGTAATGATAGTTGAGAGAAAGTACTGAAAGAACATGTGACAATATTAATAATGGGAAGAAAAGTGGAAAAAAAAGAATAGGGATGTTGAAGGAAAAAAGGGGCTAAATTGGTTTATTTAATTTAAAACTGTTACCCATATTTTAATTCTTTATGTAGTAGATTTTTTTAGGGTACATTTATCTTTGCTGCCTTTTTATATGACAGTGATGGGGTGTTGGTGTACTATAATTTGCTTCTATACTGGAACATATGGCAACACTGTCTGGTTTTGATATCTTCATCTTTTTTGTCTTGCATCAACTGAATAGAAATGGAGTTACAAATGTGAAAAATAATCTGTGGATGTTGTCAGTCTACACTATAGTTTGGAATGGACATCAGAAAAGAGACTATCCTTACTGAAAATTGTACTTTGACATTTTAGAAATCTGTTTATGCACATTTGTTTTATTTCTGTTCATTTAATTAGCCTATATCACTTCAAAAAGGAACATAAAATGCTAGAAGTAGAACCATTAGCAGAAATTCCCATTTTCTGGCCTCTAGATAACACAGAGGTTATCCAAAATAGCCATTAAGATGGAGGGGGGAAATAAAAAGAATAGGCAAAAACTGATCTAGGGAAAGCATTAAGGACCTTTGTGTGCTATCCTGAAGAGATCAAGATATTATTCTGGAAGAGAAGAGGAGAAGTTATGCAGTTGGTTTTGCTCTCTTTTCTTTCTTTCAAACATTTTCATCTATTTAAAAAGATTTGCATTAGACATGAGTTTAAATCAAAGACTGCAGACATACACTTTTAGATGGATTAAAAATTGAATTTTGTATTCATATTTGGCATCTCAAAACCATTCATATTGCATCAACTGAATTAATTTTCCCTTTCTTTAATCCAATATTTTGTTCTCACAGATCAAGTGCCAAACCAAGGTTTTGATTTTTATTGTATATTTTCCTTTTACTGTCACAGCCTTTAATTGTCCTTAATATCAGAAATGTTTAGCAATTTATCAAAATTAGAAACGTAAGTGGCCTACATATGAGGCAATAACAGTAGTTTCCCTTGAGCAGTGATCTCCCTCTGACCATTAGATTAGCTAATACAACAGAAAAAAACCCTCCACAAATAATTTCTTGCTTTTAAGATATGACATGGGCAATGGACAGTTCCCAGGGGTTAAACTCTGCTGCTCCCCATCAAGTGGTGACAGTGGTGCAGGTTTTTGGGAGAGGAGCCTGCTGTGCTCCAGGGAACAGTCTGGTTCCCACCAGGACTGGGTGCAAGGACCACCCAGGGCTGGGAAGTTAGTGCCAGTGGGAGATGCAAATTCATGTGTCCATGCCCAGAAATGTTCCTACTGCAGCAGCTTCCACATTATGTTTCTCTATTTCCTCAGTCCTTTTGCCCTGCTAAATATCCCTTCCTTCTCACTGCTATAAAATTACCCAGATTATTTCAGGTTTGCACAGTGTCATGAAAGAAAGGTTTTGGCTTATTTGTGTAACCTTGAATTGTAGAAGACTTTAAAAGTATCTGTATCAAAGTTGTGTGCTCTGCTTCACAATTTGAGCCCTTTATTAAGAGCTCCTCCTCATGAGAGACTAGTGTGATTACACAAAATAACATAGTCATCAACAGACCCACAGAAAATTTCCAGTCCTTTAAAGGTTTTTTTAATTTTTATTCTTGTAATAAAAAGAAATAAACCTATTGCTATTAGCACTTAGGAGAAAGATCCCAAAAGGCTTTGGGAAACTTTCATAAGAAAGAGAACAATGTAGAATCATGAGCAGGGCTGAATATAATCTCCCATCAGTCAAGGATAATTTGATCTGGGAAATGGTTTAATTGTTGTCTGGTTGCAGTGAATTATTTTTGCTACAGCAAAGAAGGTGCTGCTGCCTGCCATTTTTAGGGCAAAACAGCCTCCAGACTTCCAATTTTGCTGTGTGAACACACTGAATTGAAAACTGATGATTTCTGGGACCTTGATACTAATAGAGTATTTTTCATTACTTTCATTGGCTATTTCAGTATTTTGCAACCAAGTGTGGAGGGGAATGCCTGTGGTTGATTGCTATGAATTGCTGCTGTCTCAGTTCACTTTATTAAATTATTTCAGAACCTTGGAAATGTCCTGACAGCAGAAGCCTGACCTGCAAATCAAAGAGTAGACAGAGTTTAGCTCAGAGACACTGACACCAGTTGCTTTTAACTGCCCTGTTGTGAAGGGACATGAGAATGACCTTGATGCTTGTAGTACTGCAGTTGCTCAGGAGACCCCCAATTTTGCAGGTAATTAGATATCATCATACCTAACACAAGAGTGCAGGATACTGGAAATCTGAGAAAACAATGTGTATTGGGCTCTCATGGCAAAGTTTTGGTGGCAGATGGCTTCTCCCATGTCCAATGGCTACAAAATGGACCCACTGCTGGCCAAGGCCAAGACAATCAGTGACAGTGGCATCACCTCTGGGATAGCATAGTTAAGAAGCAGGGTGGGAAGGGAAAAAAAGCAACAGCTATATGACCCAGAGAGAGAAATGAAACAGACCTGTGACTGAAACAGCCCCCCAGACACCCAGGTCAGTGCAGAAGGAGGAGCAGGATGTGCTCCAGGCTCCAGAGCAGATTCCCCTGCAGCCCCTGGTGTGGCAGCTGTGCTCCTGCAGCCCAGGAGGTCCATGGGGAGAAAAGATCTACCTGGAAGCCCTGGAGGACTCCATGCTGGAACAGAGGAAGACTTTTTTTATACTTTCTCTGCCCTGTCCAGCTGAGGAGGAGATTGAGAGAGTGGCTTTTATGGGCACCTGCCATGCAGTCAGGGTCATCCCATAACAATTAAGTGTTGTGAACATCAGACTCTTTGGGACAATGTAAAACTGACAGGCCTGGTACAGCCTATATTTATCCTGTTTACAGTGTAGTCCTAAAAAAACTGAGTGGCATTATTTACCTTTATTATAGGAAGAAAAGGAAATGCAAATATTCTCAGGAGGACCTTAGGCTGACATCTAAATGAGTTTTAATTTTATGAAATCCTTGGGATGTTAAACACTCACTGGTGAGTTATATATTTGTATCACTGGGGCCTTTGTGTTTAAAGGACAATCAGCATATAATTTTAAAATCCTACTATACAGCCCCCCCCTTTTTTTTACACTTTGTACAGATATGCAGACTCAGCTTCTGCAAACTCAGAATTTGTAAACATAAACATTCTCTCTTCTTTAGGCTATGTGGTACAAACTGAATGAGCAGTTTCCTTATTTTAACTTGCAAGAGACACCCTTGTCTTCTATCACATTTAGGTGACCAAAGGTTATCCTGCTTAAACAACAGACAACAACTGACTCAAACAATTTCAAAAAATAAAAGGGGAAAAGAAGAAGAAAAATCAAAAACAAAAACAAAAAAAAGAAAGAAAAAAGAAGGAAAAATTGAGGAAATAGTACTGATAAATGAGAACAGATTGACAATTCAAGGAGAGACATAATACATGGAGGGAAATGAGCAATTCAGAACCAGTCCAAGCAAGACTTTCCCAGCTATCATGTCATGTCTTCCTCCCCTCACAGGCACACCATTGCTTTGTCTCAATATCTCCACCAGTCTTCCTGTCCCTTAGTCCTTTCTCCTCTTCTAGTCATTTTAAAATGCTGGAAGGAAAAAGGAGATTAAAGACAAAAATGAGTTTTGAAGCAGCACCATGTTCCCTCCTTCCCCTTAAACTCCTTTACTGTTAAACAGTACAGATTTTCCTGCAGCACCAGCTGCCTTGTGTAATTAGCACTGCAACTGAAAAGTGGAAAGCTAATACATTTTTGTCATTTCACTGTGTACTCTGAGGCTGGCAGAGCCTGCCATTGCCACAGGTGTTAGAAGTGTTCCAACCCAAGCAGTTTACAAACATGGCACTTGCACAACTATTTTTGTCAGTGGAGCAGAGACAAATATGCACCTAAAATACATGTAGCATTCAGTTCCCTGCATTTTTAAGGCTTCTGATAAAAGATTTGAGGCTTAATTTTTTTTCTCATGGTACAAAAATCATCTTTTCTGTGAGCACAGAGCAGTGAACCAGATGTTAACCAAGCCTGTGAAATGCAAGCACCTAAATACAGTTTGAGGAAGAATGTAATCACTAGTTTAAATCCACAAGTCTTCACTGTAGCTCAGCCCAAAAGGCAAACTTAGGAACTGAGCACCCATATTCAGTAGGTATATAACATTTTGCTCAAAATAATTGAAGGTTGCTAAGGAAAAACATAACTAGCTCTTGGAAAGTGCACTCAGTGGATATATCATAAATTATAAAGAAACATGATCTTTTCCCATTCTCCTGCATCTGAAAGCTATGGCTGATAATTTCACCATTACTTTATGTATCAGTAGAGTGCCTATCAAGAGAGGTGTAAAATCAAGTCCCTTCCAACTCTGCTTGCCTTTAAGACAATAGTCTCTACACCTGTCCAATACAGAAGTCTCAATAAATTTTCTTCCTCTGAGTTCTGTCTGCAGATGGTCAGTACAGTTTATTAAGTTTCATGAAGACTGCAAATGACTGAAAAGAAACATAATCAGCCAGGAAAAGTTGATCTGTTCTGTACTTATTTGCTCTTCCCTGGTTATTAAACAGCTATTCATAGTTACACACAATGACAACAAAATCAATCTTATCATTTCTTCTGCTTGCAATTTCTGCAGTTTGTTTGTCTGATGTACTCAGACTCTTTTCTAGCGCTTTAGGGACAGCCTTGGTTGAACAGCAGTTTTTATATTATCTTTCTAGCCCTCATCCATGCATTTTTGTAAGTAACTGAGGCTGCACACAGTAAGGTCATGCTGCTGCCTTTCTTACTGGGCTTTCTAAATGTGTTGACATTGAGGGGACCCAGCCTAATCACTCTGAATTTTTATCCTGAGCCATAGGAAGAAACCCTCAAAAAAATTCCATCAAGTGTCACTAGGTCAGTCTGTAAAAGATGCGTCTTTGTAGGCCTTTATCTGATCACTTCTATGCTGGTTTACAGAAGAATTAGAAAAGCAAAAAATAGTTAGGCAAAGCTAGGCTGAAGTGAAATACTGCAGTGGGAGATCTGTTTAATGTTTGTGGTTTTTGTTCCTATATTCTGTAGTACCTTTGTGGCAGACCATACAGCTTTTGGGATAGTTGTAGCAGAAGCAGTCTGGAAGTCTCTTTTATTTAAAGAACTTGTAGTGACCTTGATATTTAACAAGCTGAAGGGACTGGAGTACAGTAAAGAGCAGAGATTAAAAGACTGGCAGAAAATGAGGAAATCAAATTGAAATTTGTTTCTTCTGCCACTGATTTGGTACAGCTTCAGTTTGGAAATTTTACTTCAACCATAAAATGGGATTAAAATTAATCAATTTCATTTAAATAACCAATTTCTAAAATACCCATGCCAGGGCATACACTGGGGAAAAGGTTACTTTCTGTTGGAATTAAGTAGATCAGTTGCTGATTCCAAACTTGCATGTATCAGTAAAGTGAAAGTCAGATGCCTCATCTCTCTGGGCTGATGTTTATGATAAAGGCAGCCATGACTGAGTAACCTGAAGAAAACATTGCTAGATCTTTATTGTATTATCTCCTACAGCTAAAACTATTGAAGGAAAAGTGACTTAGAAAGCTGATTAGTTTGTCATTGACACAAATAGATGTATTAATTCAACACTGAAATTGCAAAGTGCCCTCATGAATGCAAGCAAATTGTGTCTGCTACATTAACAAAGGACCACACACTTGTTTCTCATGCAAAGTTCCTTCCTGAGGCTGCCACAGAACCATACTGAGAGTGAGTTTTGGCAGATGGCATTACAATTCAAATAAAGAAAAATAAGCTTGTGAATTCATATATATTTCCTTGTCACTCAAATGCCAAGGGATTTTTTAACATAATGTTTAAAGTATGGAGTGAGTGTCCCCATAAATATCACTAATGCATAACAATGAATAAGTTATAACAAGAGGTTTCAGAAAGCAGTTCCATGCAACCAAAGCAGATTTTTATTGATTGTACAGCAAAGCAAAAAGTAATAAAAAAATGGGCCTTTAAAGTTTTCACCCTGAACAAGGCAATGATGCCACTGAGAGGAAAAAAACAGCCTCTGATCTTATTTCAGTAGTATAAATGAAGAATTGCTGCTTCAGCAGGTACAGTGTTAACATGAATTTTCCCCAGTGCAATGTAATCTCTCTCATCAATTATATTGATTTATCTATTTCATCAAATACTACTTAAACAACTACTGTATCTGCATTATGTATATGCAGCCAAGTTCAGAACTGTAAAAACATGTTATTAAAAAGCATGGTAGTCATGGAAACAGATCATATAGAAAGCACCTCGAGGAGGATTCTTCTATCTGATTGTATAGAACTTCACTGGCCACTTTATAAAACACAGAAATATAAGATGCCTTGTACTTGATCACAGCTCTAGTTTATTTAACCTCCTCTCAGATTTCTATCCAAGGTCATCTGGTGACTCTGAGGCAGTTGCAGCTCATCACAAATAAGTAATGTGCCTTTGAAATTTTACAGTCTTGACAGGATAGCTTTTTATTTGTAGACCACCCACAGATAATCAGTTCATTGTAAGCATTCAAATTATTACTTGGCTATTTTATTTTTTTTTTTTACATTATCACTACAGATGCTATATTTTTCTGTTTCCTTATATAATACATCTATCCATTTCCACCACTGTCCTGTCAAATAAAATCAAGTAATTGTCATTTGTTGTAATAACAAGGCAGAAAAAAGCCACCAGAAAGCCAGACAGCATTATTCTATGTGATTTATTTTGAAACATTGACTTGAGACTCCCAAGGCCCAGTGAGAAAAAGAGAGTCATGAAACAAATGTTTTCTAATGTTGATTGAAATTTTAATTAAAGTTCAGTGTTATTATTTTAAAAATCCTTCAGAAACAAGGCAAAATAACATTTGACCAGGAAAGAGGTTTAGAAAAGATGAGGGAAAAGTGTCTTCCTCCATGCGCAGGAGCAGCATGGCTGTATGGAGGTCTCCTGAACATCTGGCTGATGAAGAGTCTAGGTACAGTCTGAAGGAGGAAACAAAGTCAGCTTTGCACCCATCAACATGGCCAAGGGCGTGGCTGCACTGGGACCTAGCCAGGCTGCTGGACTGGCCCAGCAGAAACCTTGCCAATTTCAACAAGGACAGGCGCAGAGCTCTACACTTAGGTAGAAACAAAATCTTGCAACAGTACAGGCTGGGAACTGATTTGTTAGATTGCATCTGTAATTCTGAACCCAGTTTTTGGGCCCTATGATACATAGGAGTTCAGCAGAGGGCAACCAAGACAGGCAAGGGCAGGGGCACTTACCCTGTGAGCAAAGGCTGAGGGTGTTTCTGTTTCCCCCTTAATAAAGGCACTGAAAATAGCACTGAAATGTGCCATTTGGGTTTGTTACACAATTATAAATGTTTTAATTTGTAAGACTAGAGGTTAAGTGGTGAACAGGTAACTAAAGTTGTTGAATTTGAGTGACTAAATACCTGGCAGCCTCCCATAAAATCTGGCCTGCACTATTAGTAGATACATACTTTTATATGGATCTTTTTAGGTCAGTAACCAAATTTGAGGGTTAAGGTTTTATAACAACAGTAAATTCAGGAACTCCACAAATTTACAGGGTATGCAGTTGAACCTATAACAAGAACACAATGAATATAAAGTAAGAGACTGGAAAGCAAATAGAAGAAAAGCCTAACTCCATGACATCATGCATTTGTTAGATAGAAAACATTGGTTTGCAACAAGGCTGGATCGATACAGTCAGTAATGAGATAAAGCACTGAAAGATTTGAACATCCAAAAGATCAAACAGAGTGTTTCTTTTCAGTCTGGTTTTTTTTTTTTTTTCAAAGTCTAAAAAATATAGCATAAAACAGCTGGGTTAATAAAATCAGTTTCAAAGGCAAAATCTTCCACATTGCAGGTCTATGTGGCATGAGGCAAATCCGCTGAACTTCAGGAATACAAACTGATAATGCAGTGTGCAGTTGATGTACTTAGGGCTCCTCTTCTGCAGGCAAAATGAGTGGGGCAGTGCCAGATCATCTGATTGCAACCCCCCTGCCACAGGGATGCCTTTCCCTAGACCAGGTTGCTCCAAGCCCCATTTAGCCTGGCTGAACCTTGTTATAGATGGATAATGAGATGATTGGCTCTCTGGAATATTGTGTGAATATTAAGAGACGCTTTAGTGATGTACAGTTATGTTATTGTAGTTTAGATGGCCTCTGTTCTCCCCATAGTTCCCTTTCCCCCCCTGTATTGTTGCCATCAAACAACCAGGGTTGTCTAGGACAGGTAAAAGAGAAGGCTGTACATGTGTCCCTTGCATGGGGCAGTTGGGAATGGAAAAGCTTGGTGCTTAGGGGGTGTGGCATGGCAACACCTGACCTCCAAACCAGTTACAAAGCAGTTTCCAAATGGCAAAGAAGAGCTGACTGACAGACTTTGGGAGGGGCCAGGGCTGGTGGATGCAACCCCCAGGGGTATAAAAGACTGAGCATCCAGCTTGAGGATGAACCAGCCACGTGGTATCCATGAGATCAGTTCCCAGCACTGTGAATTTTTCCTCATTTAGTCCTTTTGTTGTATTTTTGTCAAGGTTTAATAAACATTTTTAAATTTTCAAAGTGAGCAGCTGTTTCTCACAACCTTGCACCAGCTGGAAGGGCCACCTGGGCTCGTGGGCACGAAGCCCACCAGGGCACAGGTCAGGCTTCTCCAGCGAGTCGGCATTTGCAGAAATGTCCCTCATCCTGAAGGAACTTCACTCCTAGCAGTGCCCATGTCAGCTAGTTTAAAGCTCTGAGCTGTGACTCTGCTTATGTGTACCCTTTGTTATATTAAAAATGAGGTGGAGCATCATTCGACGCAGAATTCAGAAATTTTACCATGCTCTTCTTGGAAGCGAAGGCACACTGCTGCTTTAGTATTCCAAGGAAGCCTGGATGCATTCCTATCCAGGCTTCTGAGCAAGAACTTGTAGCTAAAATGTGAGACATCTCTGTTTCCCCAGCAACATGCTGGTCACTTTAGTGGGAACTTTGAGATCAGCAAGGAGCTGGTTTATGCTTCTCTCTCCACAGAAGTTCTGTAATATGAAGCAGGTACATGGCACAACTAATGCAGGAGTAAGGACAAGAACAAGATAAAAGGGTAACAAGATATGATGAAAAAAATTGTAACATTTTAATAATCTTTTTTTCAATGTTTCCGCTTTCCTCAAATCTATTCTTTATAACTACATGGAAAACAGGATTTTGCAATTTGTTTGAAATCTTTTAAGAGAAACTCTTGGCTTTCTCTTGAAAAGGCCCATGGAAAGTACTTTTGACCAGCTTATTGCCCACTTGCCTATTAAGTACTGAGTTCCTTATTAAACCTTTATTAAGGAAACAACCTCAGGCACTGCCTACAGTAATCTACCTAAGTTCACAACATGTAAGTTATTTCCCCCTTATTTATTTCTACTTGATTGGAGGTTTTAATTTTTATTTGACTGAAAAGCTAACAAGCCTTTCATAGATTAAATAAAAACAAAACAAAACAAAACAAAAAACAAGCAAACAAAGAAACCCCAAAACAAAACCAAAACAAAATACTAGTAATTCATTTAACACTTTGTCACTATTAATGCAAATCTTAATTAGCATTGCACAGTTCTTCATGTCAGAGGAATCAAGAACCTAATGTTAAAAAATGTCACCACTGCTGCCAATATTTCACTTGGTAACAACGCTGGGAAAAAATATTATTGAATTTATAGCAATATTAAGTAATCTATGTTCTACATAATTAAGGATGTAGCATGTCACAATAAGCTGCACAGAAGGAAGAAGATGCATTTATAAATGTATTACTTACACATTTACTTCCATTCTGCAAGGAGAAATTTTGCATAATGACATTTTATTTGTGAGAATAAATTGCACATGAATGTTTTTTGATTGCAGACAGAACTTAAACAGTCATGATTCTGTGAAGTTTGCTGATGAGAATGGCAGTTGGAGAACACGAGTTTCACTGAAATTGAACTTTTATGGCTTGACTTGGAGGTGGTACATTCACTAGGTTTTCCAGATCTTCCATGAAAGGAATAGTCAGTTTGGGTTTTTCTGGGAAGGTGGAATTGTCAGTCCTACCTTTGTTGTTATTTTCATTGAGAGAGTGAACAATTCAGCTTCCATTTTCATTTAATTCTTTTCTCTCCCCACCCACTCGGTGTTACCATAGCATGTACCTGTTGATTTGGTTCAGTTTTTGAGCTCCAGATGGAATGCAGATAGGTGACCTAGAAAAATTCATATAGGTATGGGGGTAGTAGGTGAAGTCTTGATTTTCACTGGGTAGTGTTATCCTCTCTTTCCTCATGGCAGCCTGTATCAGAGGTTTCAGGAGCAGCAGCACAGCCACAATGTGTTTCATGTATCATCTGGACAATGTGGACTTGCACAAACAAAAGCATCCAAACAAATATCTCTAACCCTGAGCTCCTGAGGGAGCAGCACAGCCTGCCTGGAGCAGCATTCACCCCCTGGGAACCTGTGTGCTGTGCCTTAGGGTATTACAAGCAATGGGAGTTTTTTGTAAGCCATGCAGTGAGGAACACTGGTTTAGACTTAGAGATAAATATTTGCAAATACTGTATCTCTTAGAAGAACTGGAAGATTGTGCCACTGCACTGGATTGTGGGGCTGCATGCTTTTAACTTTTATTCCAACTCTTTTGATACCCTTTCCAGTAGGTAACTGACCTGAAAAGGCAAAACTGAATTTGAAACAGGGATAAAGAAAAGATAAGAGAGAAAGCAAGAGATGAAAAAAAAAACACAGGCTTTTGAGTGGGAAGATACAGTGTTTTTTTTTCTGAAAAATCTTCTATATAGGTTAGAAAATGATTCCTGGCCTCTGCCTCAGTGTTAACAAGGCAGGTGAACCAAACTTGTGTTGACCTCCACAGCTTCCACACACTCATTGACAGTATTTTCAATAACAGCAGGCATTATATTATTTTTTTCTCTCTCATGTTATATTCCTTTGAACTAAACAAATATTTTGATTTGCAGCTGAATATGCTATCATCTTTCTTTCCAGTCTGTCAGTGGGGTAATGACACAATGCTGTCTGTTGTTCTGAAACCTTGAGAAGTTTTTATGACTCTCTTTAACTCAGTAAATTATAAACTTCAGAAAAATTAATCTCCAGGCTTGGTATTATGCTTTTTCATCTTGGCACATCAAGATCCAAAATGTACACTTTCCTCCATCCCTAGAGAATGTTAAGTGGCACCATTAAAAATCATTCTGAAATGCAACAGCTTTCAGAAGACAGAATAAGAGCATCTGCACCATTAGCATAAGCAGTCTGTGATGAGAAGGCACTACTATTGATTATTAAAGCAACCTGCTCAAATTGATATTAGTCTTTCCTCTTTTCCCTTTCTTTCTTTTTTTCTTTCCTTTTTTCTTGCTTTTTTGCTTTCTTTTCTTCTGACTTTCATTATCACTGGGCATTTAACTTTTAGGAAGGCAATTCGGAATTAAAAGCTCTCCCAGATGGTTACTGAGCAAAGGTTGTTTTGGATGACTGGTGTTGGCTAGATGCTGCTTCTCTTGTAAGGAATAAAGCATGCATTGCAAAATCTGGAGGATATAAATATGCCATAGAGACTGTCCAGCACCCTTACATCCACTCATGGTGTCAGCATTGCCAATCACTGCACAAACTATTACTGATTTTTAAAATATTATTTTATAAATATTCCTGAACAGACTCTGCACTGGATGATAGGAGGCTGTTAGATATTTAAGATTTAAAAATAAAAAGGATTTTTAAATTTTTTTTCCTTCTATAGAGAGAAAGCCTTCAGCAGTCTACAGACTTGGAGGACAAGAGTGGTAGAAGTCTTGAATTCCTAAAGATGAAGATGTCTGTCATACTATAGCACAGTACCCATGAACCAGTGCTTGTAAAAATTGCACAGAAATGAGCATGCTGATACTACCAAATGAATATCAGCTGAAAGATGTAGCTCCTTTCCCTATTCACATCCATTAGCAATCTCCTTCACTAGTCTTGTACAACAATTCTCTTTTACAAATATTTAATGTTCACTTTCATCCCTAATGATCATCCCTGGGTACAGTGAAATCAAAAGGAGAAACTGCAATGTCCTCACCCCTAATCTGGCAAATGCTAAGCTTCCTGTTTTATAAAGCAGTAAAGTATTTCTGTCCTTTAATCTTTCATTTCAAGAGTGAAAAATGGAATAGATGCCACAATTTAATCTAATGAAAAATAATCACAGTGCTCCTGAAAGCTAATGTAGCAGAAGATTCTTCTTAGAGAAGCTCTGTAGTAAACTACACTCCACTAATCTTATTTGCCATTCTCAACAGGCAGGGGCCTGGGGTTTGTGCTCTAGCAATTCTGTTTTACTGGTCAACACAGAATTTTAATTAAACACAGCTTATAGGGCGAATCTTGAATGGAATAATAAAATCAGAGCATAACCTTACATGGGGTGTATTATGGTACACAAAGGTAATCTTGTTTTTCTTTCTTCTGAACCCATGGCTGTCTTATGATGTTAAATAATCAGTCGTTCAATCCATGCATTTAATAGTGGGTTCTCCTTAGTGTGTCAAATACATTGAATTTTTACAGACTTTTACACTAGAAAATGGAATTTTTGTTTTTCCTTCTCAATAGTTGTGCCAGTTGATAAGTACAATGAAATATTACCTTAGGAAAAAATAAGTCATTAGGTTAATAGTGAATCCTCAATTATTTCAGATTTTTATAAATATGTAAAATTAAATATGTTATCTGCATCTGTATTCTTATACTGGATATACTTACATAAAAATACTCACTTTCAAAATTGGACAAAATTTCTCCTTGTTTATTTATTTTTTTCATACTTTGAAAAAATGCATCTACTAATGGACTTTGGGAGAGGAGCCTGTGCACACCTGTGTGTGCATGTATTTGGTGGTGGTGTGTTTGTGTTTACTTTTATGTGTACAGGTCTTACTGGTACCTGTCTGAGTTTTCTTTACAGAAATATAATTTTAGATGGACAGATATGAAAGCAGCAGGAAGTTCATTAGCAGAAGAAAACTGTGCAAGGTTACATGAAAATAAAATGTACTAATAGTATTTAAGCTAATATTTTATATTCATCCTGTATCATAGTGTTTGGTAAGAGCATAATATTTCATAGCAGATTTTTGCCTTGCTTATCATGCATGAGTTGGCAATGAAACTTTCTGTAGGGGCAGTACAGGATTTGTGCATCAGCTGATTTCTTTTTGAATATTTATGGATTACACTACACAATCTTGTCCCAAGATACAGAGGATTTTGCGAGAGCTGTTGTAGGGTGATTCACCTTGTTTTACTCAAGTTCTAAGATCTGCAAAGAGCATCATCAGGGCTTTCTAATGCTTAGAGCCTTGACATGCCAGTGATGTGTCCCTGCAACAATGTAGGTCAGCAGCCTCCTGGGCTGCACTTGGCAGAGCATCAGCACCAGCAGACCAAGGAAATGATCCTGCCCCTCTGCTCAGCACAGGTGAGGCACAGCTGGAGCTGCATCCAGGCCTCCCACTATAGCACAGACATGGACATAAAGAAGAGAGTCCAGTGAATGGCCACTATGACTATTAAGGATTGGAGCATCCCTCCTAGGAGGAAAGGATGAGAGACCTGGGACCTGAACCTGGGATTGTTTAGCCTGAAGAAATTAGGGTTCAAAGGAGATGTTCTCAGTCTAAATAAATACATGAGGGGAGGTGCAAGGACAGAACCAGGCTCTTGGCAGTCGTGTCTGGTAACAGGACAGGAGGCAGAAGGACACAGGCTGAGTCACACAGAAAGGTTGTGGAGTCTCCATCCTTGGATATATTCAAGTGCTGACTGAAGATGGTCCTGAACAATCTGATCTGGCTGACCCTGCCTTGAGCAGAGGGTTTGGGCTAGACAACCTCCAAAGTTCCCTTCCAACATCAACTATTCTGTAATTCCAAGACCAGATTGAATAACTTATGCTGCCTTATTCCTATGAAAAGACAATAACAAAATAACCCTGACAAAAGGAGTTCAGAATGTGGACTTAGGAAGATTTCAAAACTAACAATATTCTAAGAATAATAGGAAAAATTGAGTATCAACATTAAGCCTTCTGTTTAAAAAAAAAGGTAATTTGGAGTTTCCTCATCTGCCTGTCTCCTGCAGAGGGTTGTATCCTTCACTGCAGGACTGGAAGAGGCTGAGCAGAAACATCCCCTGGGGGCAATGTGACATGAAGTTCACAGCAATCTAAACAGTTTCATTCAAGAAAGGATCAGCTGCTACAGATGCATTTAAAGGAGAAGTAACAAGAGGTTAACATGGCCTTTTAATCCTTTAGCCTTCCTTTTGCCACTCAGGCTTTACTTTCCTATTTGCCCCTTTGAGCAAGTTAATAATTGTTTATTCATATTGTCAGTGAAAAAGTAAGAAAAAGCTCAAGTCCTCCAGGAGTACTTCTTTATGACCAGTGTAATGACTGTTCAATGGGAGATACATCAGTTCTATTCTGTCTAGTTCAGTACTCATTGTCTCCAAGGAGTCAATTTAAAATAGTATGACAGAATTTAAAAGGGAAAAAAAAAAATCTGAGATAAGGAGTTCCAGAGTCAAATTTTCTCTTAGAATCTCAGCACCACTCCCCATACATTGTGTCATAGTCTTTAACTGCACAGAGATCAATACCTGTTCATAAGGGGAATGCCCACCCCTTTGTGAATTTCCTCCATCCATGTCACCACTTGGTGCTAAAGTTTTTACTCTGTTCATGTCAACTGAAATGCTTGTTGCCTCTGTCTGGTGCCTTTTAAACACAAGAGGAAATTCTGTTGGCAGTATAATATTTTTTTAAGCATTCAGTGTCAGTGATAATAAAATAAGTATCGATGTACATGAATATATGGCAGTTTGGTTATAAATGAATGCAGGTTGATTTTCAAGATTGTTGAATTAATATTTGCAACAGTTTCATTTTTAAGACTAGAATGTTTTAGGGATCTCTCTCTCTGAAAAATATAGTTAGCTTTATGTCCAGAGGATGCTACAATATCTTGTTTTGGTTTGTACTTTCATCTACTGTTCTGTGCTCCTGTGTTCCTTATATATAACTTCCCTTTGGAACAGGATGCCATTGGAGATTGTGGAATTGCTGTCCCAGTAAGAAGAATAATGCAAACATTTCAGCGTACTAACTGTACTTATATGGCAGGAGACAAACTCTTTTCATTCCTTCTAGACCAACTTTTCCAGGATTCCTAAGAAAAAAAGCTCAAAAATCAAATTCATTTTTTGTGTGTTTTATTAATGAAAATAGAATGCCCTCACTTCCTCTGTCAGTGATGTCACACAAGATGTGCTACAATTGTTGGCTGGAACAATAAAGAAGTTCAACAAAAATGTGTTGCTCTAGAAGCTAAGAGTTGGTTGTACATGCAAATTTCCAAGCTACTACTACTTGTGGCTGCCACGGGGTGTGTTCATGGTTTGGCTTTGCTAAATAATTTCACTATTATTTCCCTCAACACCCAGCAAAGATCCACAATTTTGTTAGTAGAAGTCTTTGCATTCTGTACTGTATATACTGAGAGGGATTAACTCTTTGTTTTTCAGAGCTTCCATATGGCTGGGAGAAAATTGATGATCCCATTTATGGCACTTATTATGTTGAGTAAGTTCCTAAGTTCAATATTAAGTTGCTATTAATATGTCATGACCTAATACTGGTATCCTCTACTGCAATGCTCAGCCTGGCAAGGAATGGGTACAATTACTTGTTAAACTAAGGGTATACCAGGAATTCTCAGTCATAAAGGCAGTTAATATATCCAGATATTATCAAGGTGTCCCAAATCAGTGACTCAGGCATTCAGTCACTCTCTTTAAGCAGGGTCTGGTTTCATGGTACCATTCCAGCTGACACTTGTACAAAGAACATATCAATTAAAGAGACATTGCATTTTCTATCTAAGCTTTGGATATCCAGCAAGGTATAAATCTTGTTAATCAATGAATAGAGCAAAGCATAATCATTTTAGTTCAGTTAAAATCTTTTTCTGGGTAGTCCTCACTTGCTGCAAATCAGGTGTTTATACTGGTTGTACCACAAGTCAGGTTTTTTATACACTTCATATAAAATTTTATATTTTATTTTGTATTTAAAAGTGCAACTGAAAACAATATAAATTCTATTTTCATAGCACAATCCTTGGTTTAATTTTCTTCAGATTCTGTTTTAGTTATGAAACAAGAAAAAAGCTTCTTTCTCTGTGCAAAGGCCAAAAAAAAAGCTTTTGTTTGAAGTAATGGTAGAATCTGGCCAGTTTGTACATAAAATAAGTAAATCTGAAAGATTATTTCCTCTGTTTCTTAACTTAACATAGTGAATGAGACTTACGAGAAATGAATCTAGATTCAGATTGTGATGCCTGTTTGGAAGGGGTCTACTTTCACTCTGCCCTCTACAGATAATGTGCAATTGAGGAGACAGAAAACCACTCCTGTCACTGTGCAGATAGCACTTGGGAGGTTGAGAAACAACTATCCATTAGTTCCTTTTTTTAAACAAGAGAGATCTTTAGAGACTATTGCCCCTGACCTAAAATTTCATTTCAGATCTTGACACTCAAGCAGTATATTTATCTAGTTGTTTCATAGAAAATAGAAAATTTCCTTTATGTCTCACATTTTTCCCTTGGTCTCTTGAATCCATACCAGCACACTGACTGCAGAATTGCCCTGGACAGGTATTGGAGATGCAGTCCAGGCTTCAGGATATGCTGCTGTTATGCAAGGGTCCAGGTGTGCAGGGAGATCAAAAAATCTGGTGGTCTAGATGTAAGATGTCCCTTTCTTACCTGCTGTCACAGCAGCAGCTTTTGAATGGCCATGCATGTTGCCCAGCCTTCTACAAAGCAAACAATCAACAGAAAATGGTGTTTGTTCACTGCTCTGCTGATTCCTTCTGTCCTATTCTCCAAATGCCAGAGCACCTGCTCTCCTTCTTTGTTCCCAGCTTGCTTCCTGCCCCCAGGTGAAAGAGGCAACAGCTCCATCTACTTTGCTGCTCAGCTCAAGCCACCTCAGTCAGTCCAGACTGAAGCAAAAGGATAAATTTTGAAGTCCCTACATAATACCATTAAATTAGTCCCCCTGGTGATGCCTGAGTTCTTTTATGATGTCCCCAGGTAGGTAGGGGCTGCAGTTCTCGTCTCATTTTGTACTTAACCCCTGCCAAAAATTTCTGCACGTGCACTTATGCAGCTGCTGGGTGTAATAAAGCTTCTGCCCCAGTGGTTTTTAGTGTATTTTGGGGTGGAACAGGTGTTGTGCAATTTCTGTGCAGTAATCTCTTAGTGAGACTCCCTTTGTTGGTGCAGCCTGAGGCATTCTGGCACCAGCAAGGCTCACACTCCACTGCAGTCAGAAAAGGAACAAGTATTAATCTGCATTTCATGTCCAACCACAGGTAAACAGATGCAAGGCACCAGGCCCAGATGTTATTGTGCAATTACATATTTTAAGGCTGTTAGAGCCAAATTTATTAATCCTACCACAGATAAGATTTGTGGACAGATACATCAAACCTACTGCAGTCTCTGAGGTTTTTAGAAGTGGAATGGATGCTCATGGAGTGGCATTAAAACTGCAGCCCTGCTAAATTCACATGGAGTTTTATAGTCAGTAAAATGTAGCTGTAGTTTAATTTGCTGTCTGAGCTCAATAAGTTTGAAACAAAGATTGCTTTCCATTTTTCCTGCTACAATATATAACAGTCACAGCTTTTTTATTACCAGTACTCAACAGATGAGTTCATTTTTAACTAGATAAAATCAGATGAAATAAACTGTCTTAATTTTGTCATAAAAGTAGGTAAATTATGAGAAGCAAGATTACAAACTTCTACATATTTAGGTCCAGTCCAAGTTTACATGCAGGCCTACAAAATCCTCATAAATGAAGGGTTTGTACTCTCCTCACTGAGATGCTTGTATCCCATGGGAAACTTGTACAGTTGAGCAATGAGGCAGACAGACTCCCTTTCACCTTAAAAGGAGCAGCCATGTTCAGATTAAATATTCTGAGACCAGAGAAAAAGCTAAAAAATAAAACAAACTAAAACAAAGACACTCAAACCTCTTGCTAGTCGAGTTACTAAAAATGAATCACAACCTATTTGCAAATTCTGTTAAAAAAAAGTCTCCAGTATAACTACCTCTCTTAATCATGCATTAGCATAGGTGTGAGAAAATATTATAATTTTATTTGCCTTTTTATGCAGGCCCAGGGTTCATTTGTAAAGTGTAGACATTTGACATAAATGAGAAGTGTTTGCTACATGTTTGTTAACTTTCATGCTATCTGGTCTTAATTTGTAAACTAAGAACTAACAGCACTGAGCTGTGCAGAACTATGGAGAGAAAGTGGTCATTAGTGTGCACTGAGTCTTTCAGGATTCTAATTGGCAAAATATTGTTTTTTTCTTTAAGGATGACTAACTACAACACAGAGCTCAATTTTCAGACATGGGCTCTTTAATAAAACAGTTAAATTAGCCATGCAGGTATTTATCCTAGAAAAAAATACCTCCTTTATTTACAACTTCTGACAATTCTCTGCTCAAATAGAAAGTTATCTCAGGTCTTTTTGTCATTATAACATGTTATCAACTGAAAAATGAGAATATAAAGAGTAGATAGGCACTAACAAGTTTTACATTAGAATATCCATTTTGTAGACATTTTGATCCCCAGAATTACTTTGTTGGGTAATAGCCATTGGGTAATGGGTAATTTCAAATGCTATAGGCAAAAACTGCAAAAAACCCCATCTCCTACATGAAAGTAGTTAAAAAAAGGAGATAGGTTAAAATCCTTCTACTGATGCTCATGCTCTGACCTGCTACCATTTTGTCAGAGCTCAGTGCCTTGACCATCAACTAAAGTCTGCAAATTAGGCCCTACAGCCCACAAACCTCCTAATGATGTGTTTCAGCTGTCTTAAGTGCATCTAACCTGAAACTCCTGACAAAACAACCTAGCCTGGCCCCACTGACTGCTGAGAGGGCAGAACTGTGTCTGTGTTTTATAGACTGGCTGGTGGTGGTGGTACCTCCCCATCACACAGAGACAGTATTTTGACATCACAGGAAAACTTAGCTCAAAAAAAAAGAAATCCTACCTCTAAAGGTGTGTGTCCCCAGTTGAGATACAGAGAGATAACAGGGGCAAGCAGCACCAGCCACTCCTTCTTTTCTGCACAGCCACAGTGGCACTAGAATAAATTAGTTGGATTAGGTATTGGATTAGGATTTTTGATTTAATATATATTGTATAAAATAAAGGAAGAAAAATTAAGTTAAAACTGTTTATTGAATTAGATCCTATGAGCAATAAGCAATATATTTTGGCTACCATCCAAAATCTGTTTTAACCACAAAAGCACTTACTTGTAACCATCTCTAAAACACATTTGTCTTGTTTTATGAAGGCCTAGGCTAGTAATAAATATTGTGTATGCTGTTGAAGTAGCTAGATGAAAAGCTAGAATGTCCTTTCAAGAGAATTACTTAGTTTAATAACTTCTTTCTCAAGTAAACTCATCAGGAGCACTTTTTCTGATTTAGCCAAGAAGCTGTATAGCACTTAAAATTGCATAAAAGAGATATGTTTAATGTAACATCAGTACAATATTACTGACTGTTAAAAATTACTAATTATAAATATAACTTTCTTTTCTTTGAGTCCTCTTGGACACAATATTTCATGCAGTTTTTGGGTTTTTTTAATTAGTTGGAAATTTCACATTGTGCTTTGGAGATGGCACACCAAAAGCAGTCAAAATATGATAATAAATTGGATCTTAAAATTATCAAAGTTGCACCAACAACATGAGGTGCTTCAAGAACCTGTTAGCCTTCCTATCTGATAGGATGAAATGTCTTTTTCAGCTGTTATTAAATATATTTTTGTTTAAATGGACCAAACCACAACTTAAACTCTACCTAGAAACTGTAGGTAGGCAGTAGAATTAATCTTTCTTGAGCCATGAGCACAGATTAGCTAAAATCCCAACTTCTCTTATATCACAGAGCCACATATAAGTTAAATCTTGGGTCTGCAGGGGCCCTCCTGCAGCTCTGACGTGTGCCCTGCAACTGCAACGTGACACTAAGCATAATGCAAGTTCCTGAATGAAGATTGGAGTGTGATCCTGGATATCCATTACATCTGCATGATACGGCACAAAAGCCATGGGAAATCTCTGCTCTTGGGGAGGGCAGCTGGAGAGCAGGGCAGGATAATTTAGAGCCCCTTAAGTAAGAGATGATCTCTATGTTAAACAACTAACCCACGTGTATAGCAACCCTGGTTTAAACCTTATCAAATGCCAACATAAAACAAGCTAGGTATTGTACTCCATACCTCCTACTGGAAGCTGCTTTCTAACTTCACACTTCCCTTGTGAGAAGCCTACAGACTTCAAGTCTGAAATCCTGGCATCTTTAATACACTCTAGTATTTACTTCCAATGTATTCATAAAATGCAATTATATATCAGAATTAATTCTGCTTGAATAAAGAGCTAAAACTCCTTTGATCTTCTATAATGGAATGCTCCATTTCACTGGTCTTCTTGTAAAACCTTTCATAGAGATTCATTTCATTTGATCATGGGTGCTCAGAACTTTATGTAGTATTTGAGTTTCATCACTGTCTTGTGTAAAGGCAAAAGCAGTATTTCCTTTAAAACATGGAAATGCATCAAATGATAAACCCATCACATATTTACTTTTTTCATGCTTATGTTAGTAGTTCACAATTACCTTTTTTAAATGTACATAACTCTTGCTTTCTCCATTTTTAACTAGTGAAGTTTTTCTCCCTTTATCATAAGTTTCTAGGTTTTGCAATAGAATAAGGTGCTGAGGACCCTGACAATTACTAGAAATAACAGAAAGCAAAACTCAAGGAAAGGAATAACTACAATCTTAAACAGCCTGTCTGCAGAATGGAAGGAAATGAGAGGGACTTTCTCTGTCTGCAGCATAGACCACTGAAAGCTATTAACAAAAATTTTAAAGTATGAGAGTAAGCTAGCAGCCCCTTGAATGAGTTATAGCCACAAGAACAAAGTAGCAACTTAAGGATTTATCACATTTACTTCATCTCATTAAATCAAATATTCTTTCACATGACTGAAAGTCTTTTCATTTCATTAGCACTGGCCACCAAATCCTATTTTGCAAGTGTATTGCACTCCCATGGGACTTGCTGCCTTTCCTCTACCTCACTTCCAAATTGCAATTCCACTTATCTTCTTTGAAGCTATGGTAAAATCAAAATCTCAAAGGACCTGAAAAGTGCTTGATGTGGCACAAAAGGTCATTGCAATGTAAAAAAAGACCCTTTTAGGATCTTAGTGCTGTGAAAGTTACCAGGTAACCTGTACAAGTGCTTAAAGCCATGATTGGGATTGGATTTTCAGAAGACCTCAGTAGATGGTTACCCAGTGAGAACAAATAAGGAGTGACAAAAGCCTGCCCTTCTGTACATACGTATTTGATTCCCCAGAGCAGTGTTGGAAGCACAAGCCCCTTCTCTTTGTTGAGATTTTATTGTGATTCTATCTTACAGCTATGTTCCATGCAGCCTACTACATTGTTTTGCCTTCTTCGGAAAACATGCAAAACATATCCCAGGACAGGATTGAAGGATAGCTCAGCAATTGACAAAATGTGTCCTTTAAAGAATTAAAATCAAGGATATGGTGACAGTAGTAGTAAAGATCATAGTCCTAAACACAATGCAGAAAAATAATGGTGTCATGCCAGAGATGGACTTAATGACCTGTAGTAGGAAATGTAAAACATCAAGAAAAAATGTATGTACTAACTTTTCTTATATTTCATATATGATCTGTGTAGTTCTAAACTGCCATCTAATTTAGTTTCTGCATCTGATTTTTTCTGTGCAGCTGAGCAGATAGACACCATAGTACTAAAAAGGAATAATCTTCAATTTATTACCCATTAGATTTATTTGTAAATTACCATCATAAAAGCACTCTGTTGTCTAGGCTTTTTTTTTTTCTGTAAGTGAGTAAATCCACTTACAACTAATTGATAATAATGCATAAAACTGGTTGAGATCCTTTGAAGCATACACTGAACAGTGGTCATGCTGAAGACATGAAAAACTGTTGCTGTAGCATGTTTCAGCAGTGCTGCTGTTTAATATGTGGTCCCATAGATCAAAACCATTTTTATGTAGCAGATTTAGCATATTGAAGTGATACAGGGTGCAGCTCAGTGCCATTCATTACACAGGGCACTGTTTGTATATGCTCATCCCCAACATAATTGTGTGGAATGCAAGGGACACGCTCAGGCCCACTGGGGCCTACAGCACCCTACTGTGAAAACTATCATTTCACCCAACGGAGCCCAGTTTTTAATCAAAACCAATTTTTTTCCAGCCACATAAATAGAAGAACTCAATTTGAAAACCCTGTCCTAGAAGCAAAAAGGAAGCTACAGCAGCATAACATGCCCAACGCAGAACTTGGAACAAAGCCTATGCAGGCCCAAGGTTTCCGAGGTACAGTACCACGTCAGCTGTCTTGGTTAAGATGAAAGATCCTGCTCTCCTGTTTATGTGACAATGATTTTGTCATAGTCTGATTAAAGGAGTAGTGTTGCCAATGCTCAAAATATTATCACCTATATCTTAGCAATTTTCTCCCTTAAATGTCTGGGTTCCAATAGTTGCAGGATTCACCAGCCAACTAAAACTTTCAGAGGTGCAGAGAAAAAAAACAGAAAAGTTGAATCTAGTGTTTCCTAAAGGCTAAGAAATTGAAAGCACAACAAGAATCCCAAAGTAATTTTCTAAATAAAATCATAAATTCTGTTCCTCGCAATGTACAACTCTCTCTTGAGCACCCAAGGTTGGCAACATTGAAATACTTAATTGTACTTTCTCTAAATTACTCTTAATTGATGTTTGGTATGTTTCTAAGCTAGCTCATCTAGCGAGCATCAATTAAGTTAAAAGCCTCAAGCACAGTGTTATAGAAGTTTACAGGGATGCAGCCACTTGGTAACACCAAAATTAATGCGCTCAAAAGGAGCTGTATAAGCATCAAGCAGTACTGGTATCGACAAATGAGCTTCAAAGTGAGGTTATAGTCAGAGAGTGAGGCTTGTTCTCCTTTGTAACAGTAGAGAGCTCCTCATCAACCTTACCCAGACCCAAATTTGCCCGCCTGCGCCCCGCTCCCAGGAGGTCCCGCAGTGTGAGCGACCTGTCGCAGGGCCGGCGCCAGCCCGCCGGGGCCGGCGCGCTGTACGGTAGGTCCAGCTGCACGCCAGCCCTGGGGCCAGCTGGGCTCACCAATCTGCACCTTCCCCAACCCTCCCTCACCCACTGCAGCATGGGACAGCAGCACGGGGACCCCGGCACCCAGAGCGCACCCCGAGGCACGCGGAGAGGGGACACGGAGTTTGCACAGCAGTCATGTGTGTCACTTGTTGGATGCCTAAACCCCGTGTGTTTGGAGAGAAAAGCTCGTCTAGAATTTACCTCTTCTGGGTAAAAAATGGAATGAGACATTCACAGGGGATGTTTTCCTCACTGTGGCTGGGAGGGAAATTATGAGAAATGTATTACTTTGTAGAAAAAGCTGAATTTATAGGTTAGGAAAGAGGTTTTAAAATTACCTCACAGATCATTTTTATTGTTGAGATTATTTTAGCTACGCAATAGCCACTTCCAAATGGATTTCTAATATCAAAGGATATTTGTAGCTTTTCATTTATGGCTGATCTGCCATAGATAAGAAATATGTTTTAAGCTTTGTATTAGTACAAGAACCCACAAATATTTTTCCTGGAATGCTGCACTCTTTTATTTCCTTGCCTTTGATACACTGCCACTTGGTGTCAGCCAATATTGTTATGTGCTGTCCCTGCTGTGTTGTGAATAGATCAGAACTTTTGTCTTTCTTGTCTGTGTTGACTGATGTAGAAAAACCACTCTTCACCCGTGATGCATCGCAGCTGAAGGGGACTTTCCTCAGCACAACTCTTAAGAAAAGCAACATGGGTTTTGGATTTACCATCATTGGTGGGGACGAGCCGGATGAGTTTCTCCAGGTGAAGAGTGTAATTCCTGATGGGCCTGCAGCACAAGATGGGAAAATGGAAACAGGTAATTATGAAAGTTCATCTGTTCTTTTATGTGAGAAATAGATTTCTGAGTCTCACTCTCTCCATGAATACATACATTTTCCATATGACTTTCTGTGTTAATATGTAGAAAAGGTAAGTTTCTTAGTAAAAATTTCTTCCTAATAAGTGCCAAGTAGATATTTTTCCTATTTCACAATATTTTAAGGGACAAAAGATCTCTGCATTTCCCTACATAAAAATGGGTTATGGTTTATAGACTGTTTACTTAAGGGAAGTCTACATGGAAAGAAAAAAGAGAGCACAGACTACTAAGTGCAAATTTATTTCTTTAGAAAGGATGGTTTTGCAAAATAATCAGTTGAGTCTCATCCAATACTGTTCTCATTAGAACATCATAACAAGAGTTTTCAGTGTGGCATATGGACACACAGACATTTGTGTCCTATTTAAAAAAGAATCTGTGAAAACTCATGAAATAAAAGAAACTTCTGAAGAGATTGAAAGCTGCTCTGAAGATCTGGACTACCACTGCAAGCATTTTCATGTTCATAGATTGATAAAGATTGCAAACCACTGAAGGATCTGAAAGATCACATCAGGTCTATGTATGGATGAAACTTTTGGAGGAAGATGAATTCCATTTCCAAGCAGTTGTTATCTTCATTAGGAAAAGACAGTCAGAGAATAATAGAATTATTTCAGTTGGCAGGGACCTTCAGTCACTAGCCCCCTGCTTAAAATAAGGCTAACTTTGTGCTTGGATCAGGTTTCTCAGGGTTTTGAGAACATTTTGTTAAGACACAGGTTCCACAGCCTCTGTGGATTCCTGTCCCAGTGTTTCTCAACTCTCATGGTGAAGACTTTTGCCCAGAATTTGTGGATGCCTCATTCCTGAAAGTTTTGAAGGCCAGGTTGGACAGGGCCCTGAGCAACCTGTTCTGGTGGGTGGCAAGGGAGGTAGATGATCTTGAAAGTCCCTTTCAACACAAACCATTCTATTGTTCTATGATTTTTGTTCTTTAGGTCCAATGGGCTTTCCATGAGTACAGCTGGCTACCAGGGACTGTGTTACTGTGTTTATGCAGCCCTGTACCATCTCTCCCCATCATAATTTATTCACGTGTATAATTTATCCTTCCATTTCTCACCAAGACATTGAAATAAAGAAATGCTAGTATGGAATTGTTGTTGCCACTGTAGAAAATCCATTTCATGGTGTCCAGAGTCACTATGAAGATAATTGTCTAAATGTTGATAGCAGACCCATGTGGATGGGTCACATCAGCAGAGGAAGATCCTTTTAGTGTGGTACAGTGCAGGGAGCAGACACAGAAACACATGCAGGCACAAATGATACAAGTGGACTAGTCTGAAGTGATTTTTCTGGAAATTTCATTTCATCTTGTCTTTTTTTGTAGTTTTTGGTTTGTTTTGTTTTTTTTTTATCAGAGTCACATTCGTATGTCAGAATAAATCACCCTGGATTCTAGTTTATTTTGTTGAACTCTCCAGGACTCACCAACCAGGAAGTGTAAAGGTTATAAAAAGTATTATCTAAAGAAACCCAAACAGGATTTGTTTCAAAACTTATATTCTAGCTGGCATGATGGTTCTAATGCCAAAGAGATAAACAGAAAATTTATATGAAGAAAAAAAAAATGTAAGAAAGAAGTAGAATATAGAATTTTGTACTCAGATATAGTTACTTGCTAATCCCTCTGAAGTGCGGGTTGGTTATTAGTGAAATTGGTCATATGGAGTAATTTTCTCTGGAAAACAGGGTATCCTTTCAACTTACTTGAATTTTTATGCTGAAATTGAATATGGGTTTCACAACACTGTTGATGGTCATTATTGTAGTCATGGATTGTGCTGAGAACATGTAAGAAAAATTTTAGCCTCAAATATCTTTGTTTTTAAGAAGAGTGACAGATCCTGATATAAAGTAACTGGAGAATCTCAGACTAATGATTGTGACATCTAACATTGGTTCTATGAATAAAGTAATTTTAAAATATGTTAATGGAAAACTGGAAAAATATATTTAAGTTCAGAATGTTTATAAAAGCATTGTTCAGCAAAGTCCTTGCATTTCCTGATATCAAATCCTTTT
Source organism: Serinus canaria (assembly GCF_022539315.1). Taxonomy (NCBI): domain Eukaryota; kingdom Metazoa; phylum Chordata; class Aves; order Passeriformes; family Fringillidae; genus Serinus; species Serinus canaria. Next base: position 11,519,131 of record NC_066314.1, read on the forward strand.
CACATTTCCTGAATTAGAGTTTCTCTCCCTCTTGAGCTATTGTACAATATAATCAACTGAAGATATGAAAGCCTCCCAGGTTCCATCAATAGCTTTTTGTTCAAAAAGGTGTTAGAATCTTACTTTGGAAAACTACTTGAAATTACATCTGTTTCTTTTTATTTGTTAGTTAGGCATCACTGGATATCACTGGATAATGAATAGAGCTTTTAAAATATTTTATTTATTCTTTTGATACTGTGTGTCATTGTTCAATTTATGTGCACTCCATATATGATCAGAGTCATGGGAAGCTTTGGTTGTAGATCAAAACATCATACTGTGGCAGTAGGGCATTATAGTAGAAAGTCTGAGGTGATCTGTGAAGCAACCTGAGTGTAAGGAATAACCACAGCACTGGTGCACCCAGCTCTAATATGATTCTGGACCCTGTCCCTTGACAGCTGATACTATTTTTTGGCTAAGTGGTTATTAAAATCTTTATACTTCAGACCTGCATCAGATCTGGGGGAGATAAAGAAGAAAAGCACCATCTCATTTATGTTACCTAAACTTTGACCACAAGCTGAAGACACTGAAGCTGTACTTCAAGCTAATTGTTAAAGAAACAAGCTCATAGAAAACTACTTTGGTTTATTCCTCCACCCAAAATCTAATGTAGGGGTCAGAGACAAATGCTGTTCAAAGAGTCTATGTAAGACATTGTCACCCTTAAATGTAAACATAGCAACACAGTTTGATCTGAAGGTTTCAAAATGGAGTAATTTTGGTTTTCATCCTTTGGAACGTAGAGCCATAGAGTGGCTGGGGTTGGAAAGTGACTACAAGATCATCCAGTCCCACCTCCCGTACCAGAAACAGGTGAACCTTCCACTAAACCTGGTGGAATTCCAGTGTGACCACACAGCTTCATATCATCTGCAAGCTTGTTGAGGGTACACTCAATCCCTGTGTCCAAATCACCAACAAAGATGTTAAATTGTGCATGTCCCACTACTGACCCCTGAGGAGCACTGCTGAAAGCCTGGAAGCCTCTGGGAACACAGAAGCAGCTGCCTGACAGTGACTTGGCATTGCTGTGAAACAAAGCGATGAGGCAAACCGAGTGCACTGAGATGCAACAAGAGATGTCTGAGGTCCTGACAAGCTATCAGAACCCCTAGGTGCCCAGTGCTGGGCACTAAGAGGTATTTATATTTGTCCTAGACCCACAATAAACCTCTCAAGCAGACTCAGAGGAACCACGTCTTAGTGGATGAGTCAAAAACAACCGAAATTGCATTCCTGATCCCATTTGCCAGATGTTTCAGAATTTGTAGGGGCTATTATGCCCGCATGTAAATCTAGCATCTGTGTGCTAATGGTTGTTAATAATCCTGAAAATGCCTTTCTAGGACATGTTTTAGCATTTGGAGCTCAATCAAGCTGCTGGATATGAACATTACATTCCACAGCATCCCTGACTATATCAGGACAACCTAGGAGCTGATACCACATTCTTTTCTGGGAGGTTACATTGCTTTGTCTTGTCTGAGGCCTCATGCAGCCAACAGAAAACTGTCTGTATTTAAGATGCTCCTGCATTTGATTAAAATGCTGATAAAAGACTGCATCTACATGAGAAGGTTTTTATACAGGGAGTGATTTTGACTGGCTGCTGTTCTAAGGCAAACAAAGATTTAGGCCTGCGGCTGAGTCAGACAAAAGCTCAAGCTGCAGAGGCAAAGACTCTCCTACAAGTCTCAAGGTTATTCAATGGACTGGATAAACCGAAACCCTCCCACATAATCAAGCTTGGGGAAAGATTCTCACTTTCCCCATTTCAGCAAGCTCCATTTCCTTTGGTGAAAATTTCCAGGAAACAGCTCAAAGATGTGATGCAAAAGTGGTTCTTGGAGTCTGGGGATGACCCTTCTGACTGATGAATATCTTTGGTCACTGCAGGTTGAACTTTCCAGAGGCATAAATCTGTTGGGAAATGTCATAGCTCAACAGTGTGAATCAAGAATGGGGAAATACATTCTTTCATTTCATCTGCCAAGTATGCACTTGGCCAGCTTTAAGATGCTAAATCATCTGTAAACAATGCAAACTTGGACTTTTTTAGATGTTGTTCTCTCAGGAATGGTAGATTTTCTATATTAGTTGATCTATTCTAGAGATAGAAACTCATAAATTAAAGATAAGGTTCAGCTAACAGATATACTTGCCTACAATTCAAATGTCTACACCTACCAAATAAGCAGACATCCATTACTTTTGTATGACTGTAATAGGATGAGGCCTAGAGAAAAAAGCTAGAGATTGGCCCCACATCTACCACTCAGAATTTCTACTGCACCTTAGAGATCTCCAAAGGGAATGAGTTGCTAGAAATGCTGGAAGGAGTGACCCATTGCCTTGCTTCTGTCCATGGACATATGTCAAGACCCATAACAATATTCTGCATATGATGAATTTTTAAAGAAGCTGAAGTTACTTTTAATGTAAGAAAATTGGAGAAACCACACTTGTTGTTCTACAAAACCATTAATGTTATTATTTAAGTGAATAAGAGCAAACCCAAAGCCATTATCAGGTGGTTGAGCCTATAATGTCAGTAGGCTTAGGAAATAATTATCTTGTTTCATTAATGCATATTTTTTCACAGTAACGCTTATATCTTACAACCTTTATAAAAAGTGGAGTACTCAAGACAGAAGGAATTGGGGACATCTACAAAAGCAGGCATTTTTACAAGTTCAAACAGATGCTTAATTCTGTTCCCTGTTTATCCATTGTCAGATTATGTGAACAAACCATCATCTCACCTAATGTGAGCTCAGCTGAGATGCAAGCTCTCTAGTTTGAGCAACAGAAAAGATTAACTATGTACCCACAAAGAATGACTTCAATCCAAAGAATCAAATATGTTAACATTAAAATCTATGTTTGGGCAGTCATTTGGAAATGTTAATAATTTCAGACCATCACTCAGTGTATCATGACCACACACCACATTACCTATAGTCATTTCCAGACTGGTCATGTCTTTCTGAAGTGCTATCAGTCAAAACTCAACCAATAATCTTCTCTTTTACAACATTCCTTTTCCTCAGTAGCCAACTGTTTACCACCATCTCAAGAGGTGCACTGGCCAGGAGCTGGGCACATAGATGTGAGGCTTGATTTCCACAGTGCCTAAAGATGGCTGAAGTTTAGTTCTCTCACCTGCCTGACACCTTCTCATCCAGTGGCTCCAGGAAAACTGGCTCCCAAAGTTAAGGCATGGTGTTAGGAAAATGAGAAGCTGTGCTACTAGTGGGACCACTGAGGAAGGACTATCTTTTCATTGGTCTTATGCATCTCCAGGCAAAAACCTCTTTTAATATGCTCCAAGGCCTCATGAAGTGTCAGTCTTGCAGCTGCAAGTTGATGCCAGGTGAGGCAGGACTGTGAGAACAGAGCAGCACATATAAAACCAGCTTGTATTATCTCTTTCCCTCACTTCCCCTGCTTTATTCAGAAGATGGGATATTTCACCTGATGTTTTAGTCAAGCTGGTGCTGCACATCTCTCTCTGTCTCCATTTGTGGCTAATCATCCCATGGAGTTCAGAGAAAGAAAATTACCTGTTTGGAAAGTAACTATCAGCAATAACAGAAATTACTTCAGGCATTGTGGAGAATGATTTATCCCACGCACATTAGGCCAGTTGGTGTGAATTTGTATTATATTCACTGCTTGTATTCCAGCATCCTCCAGGCTGGTGATGAAATGGTGCAAAGCACAGCTGAAGCACTATATTTGCATCAGGTACAACCAAAACTGATAGTCCCTTCCACCAGCAGTGCTGGTTACATTCTCTTGTTTGTGAGACATATGAAGAGTAGCTGTTTGTTAAAATCTCAGCCTTTGCAGGCTAAAATCTCAGGTTTTGCAGTACCAGCCGTCTTTCATTTCACAAGTTAATTTGGCTTTTTAAACCAAGGCAATTATGAGTGTCTGGAGAGTGGAACCACAAAGTAAGTGCTGTGGTCTCTGCACCAGACATGAGGACAGAGTTAACAGATGCCCTGCTAGCTCGTAGCTGAGATGAACTGATATCACCTTTTGGTTTTTTGGGTTTTTTTTTGTTTTGCAGTACACAGCATCCCATTTAATTTAATCCACTTTATATCTCTCACCATAAAAACTTGCACATCACATAACTAGTGTGAAAACGAACTAGTGCAAGAGGTGTAGAGTTAAAATTAACCCTGTTTTAACAATCTTTCAGTTTGCTAGTCATCAAAATTTTATTCTGAGTCTCTAAGTAACCAGAATTCTTTAACTCAAAACTCTTAATTTTTTTTTTTGTTGTTTAAAGGGGACTAAATCTGAATATTTTCTTAAATTTTACAGGGGAGATCTTCTGTTCCCCTGTCACAGAGGAAAGTGCTGCAGTATGACAACATTATATTTAAGGGGTTTCAAGCACAAAGCAAAGGAAAAAAAATGCCAGTTTAACTATTTATTTGATACCATATATTAAGACTCAATTTAGCTGGGGAAAGGGATATGACAGGTGGTTTTAAATGTGTGATGGTGACAGTAAAACTAATACTTGCATCTTATGAATATTAATAGCAATTAAGAGACTCATTTTCAGTCCCCTATTCTTTCAAATTTGAAGGCAGGCAATTCACTGAGCACTGCATGCAAATAGAAAGACAAGAAGGTAGTACTTAGGTTGCTAGAAATCTTTCATACTTGTGTTCTTTCTTCTAAGAATAATTTTTCATTGTATTTTTTTGTGTTTCTATGGCTTTCAGATAACTTGAGACAGTAGTCACATTAATATCTGTAAATGTTTCCTTATGTTGACTAAAGGACTAGGAAAGGTATCTACCTTTGTCTCAAAGTTACTGAATTTTAATCTCCATGAGATTCTCATTTTAGTGTCTTCTTCATATTTTTCTTCTTTTGATATTCACTATATTATGAGGTACTCACTGAATAATAACCAGGACAGGGACAAGCCTAGACTAAAAAAAGTATCCATATTTTGTATACCATACACTATTGCTGTCTACATCTGAGGTCTTTGTGTGCACCTTGTCAGATTTTTCAGTTGTCTGGTGTGATATTCAATATCCTTGTGCTCTCTTGAGTTGCAAAAAATCCATTTGGCACTATCTGTTCTGCCTGATAGGGATTTAGAGCTTGAGCCTGTGCTGCCCCTCTGAGCTACTGAGTATTTGTTAAGTAGTGCCTACAAACAGACATTCCTCCAGCTAAGAGAGCTTTTGATGCTTTTTAGCCCTGTCATTTGTCTATTCCTTGAAGTCTTCAATTAAAATCCTGATGCAAACTGAAAGAGTAATTGTAGCAGAGCATCTAAGTTGGATTTCAAAATGCTTCTGAAAATGGACAGTGTGTTGTTTAAGTCACAGGAACAATTAAAAAACAATCTTAGGAACTCCTTGTGTCCAGATCACACGCTGTTCTCACTTCATGAGATGACTCTGGGCTCCCATTATTAGTACAAATGGAACTCAGTGGTCCCTGACTCCGTCTTGGGGTTTAGCCCCAAAGTCTGCCATAACACAGACATTTTGGGAATCTTCTATCTCATATTTTACATTTGGTGCCTGAACTCTAGGTGGTTCAGAGCAGGGCACTAAGGAAGATAGATTCCCAAGAAGGGTGGCGGTAGGGAGGAGAAGGGAGGTAACTGACTCTACCAATATGTGGGTGCAATTCAGCTGCATAGACATAGGAGTTCAGTGCCTTTAAGAGTTCCAGGGATCCCAGCTGGCCTCCACCTGCCTTCCCAGGCAGCATTCTCTTGTAAGTCCTGTGTGGTACCTGAAAGTCACATACAAATATCTCAAGTGGCAAAGGCTGTGACAAATCACATTAGACACCTACTTAAACAACCTCATTCCTCCTTCAGCAAGGAGTCTTTTTATAGACTCCTTTGGTTTTCCTTATCATCTATTAGACCAAGCAGTGATTGATTGATTAATTACAGTAATAATAATCCTTTTCTGACAATTTTGAGGATGTTTGTTTCCCCTAGCCTAATTCAAAACTCACATGTGTGGTTTTATGAATGCTTTAAAAAGGCAATAAAAACCCTTTTTAAATGAATAGGCTTAATTCTCTCTAACTGTTGAAACAACAACATTATAAGAAGTTTGATGATTGAGTTCAACAATATACAGGGGATTATAAATTCATTTCCATCTCCAGCACTTACAATACTTTACTGCATATTGGTACCCATAAAGAATATGCCAATATCAGGATTGAATATTGTATATGTAACTTGTTTTCTTTCCTATGGTGACTTTTCTTCAAAATTCAATTTGGAGTCACTTTTTTTTTGAAGTCCACACACTACACAGAAATTAAGAAAGAATCTAAAAAGAACACCAATTTTCATTTTGCTTTGATAACATCCATATTTATACACAGGAAACAGCTCACAATACTCGTGGTTTATGGCACTTACTTAATTTTGAAAGAAATTCACATTTGTTGACAGTACATTTTGATCTGACCCAAGAATGACAATGTGTCCTTGTTACTTGTAACAGCAAAATACTGGACATGTAAATAGGTGAAATTCTGGGTTACAAAAGTGTGCCACATGATCTTCTGCAGGAGAGAGTATATGAGCAGGTCTGCTTATGTGTGGTAAGTGTTTTCTAATATTTAAGCCATTAGAGCAACTCTTCCAAAACCATCTATAGAAAGCTGAAGATATTTGATTAGAGGTGGCTGAGGTCTGAACATGCCCAGCCATGCCAGATTCCACATGTACAGCACTTACTGCCTTTTATCCAGCTGTTTCACCTTTGAACAGATTCTGCCTTCAGTTATGTTTGTGTTTAACCCAGAAACCAATGATGAAGTAATTTGATGGGAAGAGAGGGTGTGAGGGAAATATGATCTATGATAATATAAAAATTTTCTCTTATGGACAAATGCAACACAAGCTGTAAACACAAGGCACACACACCCTGTCTAACCTAAGACACTGGCCGGTCTCTTCTAGAAAGAGTAAATGGAGACATTCTGGTGCTCAAAGGTGCTATATCTTTAGCAGAAAATGAGATCATACAGAAATCAAGAAATATGGTGAAGTAAAATGTGAAAGAGTAAAGAGAAAAGCAAAAAGATCATTTGGACACAAATTATTCGAGTATGTCCAGTCTCATATTCTTACTAATTCAAGGTCTGACTCCATGGAAAAATGGCCACAAAGGGCAAAAGTATAGACAAGGATACTAAAACTATGACATACTTATTTCAGTATAAATAACTGCAAAATATAAAGGCATAAAAAATGTTTAATTATTTATTCTCTCCACTATCCCATTCTGATACGCCTTTATCCAATTTGAGTGTTCATATTGAAATAAACACTTGTTTTGTGTATGAAAGTTCTAGGAAGCCCATAAATTCATTCTTCAGTCTGCATGTCATCATGTAAAATCTGCAGATTCTGCTACTAGGACATTTAAAATAGACCAGGAGGTGATAAATATATTGTCATAATCCTCACATTCATTAGGACAGTTTTTGTAAGTTTTGCATGTTGTCACTTGAGTAACCAGCATGCACTGAACTGAGTAGCTGCCAGAAATGCTGCAGATGCAGAAATTACTTTTCTTCTATCAAATATGATTAACATCTCTCTCACATGATTTGGCTATTTGTATGAACAGACAAAAATATACATTGAAAATAATAGTCATCATCTCCTCATGTACTATTTCATTCAATAAATAATGATGCTTTGTTTCTTTAGAAGAGTGATCTATGAGGTCAGAAAGAGATTCTCGCTATAGGAAAACATGACAGGGAAAGTGAGAATTTCATATTGCATGATGAAAATGATCTAGAATTGTGCTTTTCAATATTGTCAGCCATGCCACATTTGAATTTTGTTTGTTTTTGCATACAGGGCTTCCTAGAACCTATGAATTGAATGGTCAAATATCTTCCTAGATATTTGACCATTCAATTATCAAAACAAAAAGTAAGTATTTAGCTGAGTTTCAGATTTTTATTTTACTTTTGTGTTAAAAAATTAGTAGATTGATGTATATGCAGCTCTGACTCCACACTTGTGCAACCAAATACAATTTGTACCTATATTAAAATCTGAGAGTTCAAAAATTCCACTCATGTTTTGCCTTTAACCACTTTTGAGAACAAATTTTAAATTCTTCAAGAATTTAAGAATAAATTAAAGAATTAATTTTAAGATACAATTTCTGCTGTACATTTAGAATGGCAAATATCTGTCTTGACAGTTAGTAAATATTTTGCTTTAACATATTAGTTTACATCCGTGTACCTGAATTTCCCATCCAAAAGGAGAAATAGTCTGTTTAGAACTTAGTAAAGTCCAATAATTACTGAAGTTAGCAACTCCCATCAGAACTGCAAAAAGCATAAATGAAGAGAAGCCTGATGGAGTTCACCTTAAGGCCAAATACTCTCAAAGTCCAATTATGCAACATATATTAAAAGAGAAATCTGTATTCAATCACATATGGATCAATATTTTTGTCAGAGCTCTGACTTGTATCATTTGATGCATGGCATGGAGTGAAACTATCCAGAGTTGCATCAGAGATGACAAAACATTTCCAGGCATATAAAACATATTTGAGGAGTTTACAAACCTTTAAGTAATGGGGAGTTACAGAGACATTTGAGGCCATTTTATTAGAAGTTCACTTCTACAAGCATCTTTCACTGTCTGTTGCCAGAATCAGGATATTAGCACAGATGCACCTCTCACCTGACCCTGTTTAGCTGCTCACATGGCCTTTATAAGAAGAGCAAGGTTTATTCCAGCACTTATGCGACTGCCTCTTTGTAATTGATGACTCTGACATTTAAAAAATGGCTTGTTTGTTTAAAGACCTGTAATGAAAATTTCTCAATGACATAAGGAGCACTTTTCCAACCAGGAGGTGGGCAGGAAGTGAATCCTGATGGAAAGCGAGAAACCCTTGGAAAAAATTCTTCCGCCTTTTCTCTCTCTGCCCCACAAGTCTTCTCCCCTCCAGCAATCACATAAGTGTGGTGCTGTCCCTGAGTCAGTGGATGGAGGTGGAGCTCAAGGTGCCCTGCTGCTCCCAAAATTTCTGAGTGTGCAGCAGTGGGAGCTGCCTGGGCACCGCTGGCTCCTCCTCAGCTCCTCCTTCAGCAGGTAGCAGAGGGAAGCAGAGCCAGGGTGCCCTAAACACTGCTCCGATGCCATGCCCAGATAAATGAGGGCTGTGTGCAGAGCTTAGACAAATTCTTGGCATCTGGGTCTTGGCTGTCAGCCTCAGGGGGTGACTGGCTGGTGGAGAGGGGAGAAGAGGGTCCAATCTCCAGAGACTGGGTGCAGAACAGAGAGAAAACTGACTGCAATTGGATATGCTGGAGCTGAGGATGACATAATTTGTTTTTGTTCTGCAGGGAGGCAGGGAGAAAAGGCAGTAATTTCATGCTAGAAATGGCTGAAGAGTGGGTGTTTCTATGCATGTGTGAGTGTGTAGGAGGCAGGAGGGGGAGGGCAAGGTTCTAAGGAAAAGAAGAAAGGAGCTCTGCAAGAAAGGTCTGAGAGCACTGATGTGAGTACAGATCTTTTAAACACTGGCAGTTTCACTCCTTTTGATGTTTTTCTTTCTTCTTTAGCTCCAAATGGAAGTAAATTAAAATTCTTTGTATTAAACTAATCCCTTCTGCATTACAATCAGCACCATTGTATGCAGTATTTACTGAGACTTTCTTTGCCAAACTGAGCATCACCTGTAGTACTGCTGGGGAAAAGTCAGATAATACTGGACACCCTGTCTTGATAGGTGTTCCTTGAGAATTTATTCATAGGCTAAAAGTTAGTCATGAAGCATGTTAAACTGTGCTGCTGCTCTGTTATTTGTGATTTCCTCTATTCCACCTTTACATAAATGAAATAGCAAGTCTCAATAAGCAATGGCTATCAGCAGTTCATGATTGTTGGCCTGAAATCTGCCTTTGAATCCTGCAAACCCATCAGTTCTGAAGATGCTGTCAGAGCTAAGCCTGTAACATAGTGAAGGGCTGAAAGAGCACTGAAAAAAAATTATTTATTTTGCAATGAGGTGGTTGAAAAAATGCATCAGAAAGAGGAGGGAAATGGGAAAATGTGGAAATTGAGGTAATGATGAGAACTTGACAGTGTAAGGGGAAAGTTGAGAAGCATCATTGTGTGGAACTGCCAGACACAGTAGATGTGTGGGGCAGCATTGATCATACCCCCTCACTAGCAGGTTACCAGGATTATTCTCCTGGTGTTGGGCAGAGCCTCAGCCAATGCTCTTGGTGCTTGTCTTTGTTGGAATCTGGTTGACTTCTTGCACTGAAACTTCCACAAAAGTTTATATGCCACACAGCAGCCTGGTGTGCTCAGGCAGGTTTTCCTCAGGCAGCTTAAGAGGAACACATCCATCCAGAGCAAGGACACTGCCTTCTGTCAGACTTTGTCCCTGGCACTGGAAACCACACATGTATCCAGCCTTGTTTATTTGACAAGGGGGATTGAGGGTGGATTCATCTGTCAAATTCCACTGGAAAGTCATGCAACACAGCAGTGCTACACGTGGTGTGAAAATATTGATCACATTTCTGTGTTTGTACTTTTAGCATCACTTAGAAGTTTGTTTTATTTTAATGGGAGGGAGTTGTTCTAACACAGATGGGAGAAGTTGAAAACACTCGTGTCATCTCTGGTCATTTTCTAGACAGGTCACAATGGCAGCATCCTTAGTCAGAGTTCAAAAAAACTTCATTTTTTTGGCAGTTTTTTTTTTTTAATCTCTTTAGTCTGTCTTGTTCCAATTATTTTCTGCATATCAGACCAGAGTGTATTTTTTTTAGGCCAAATTTGATTGCATCAGAAGAAAATGCTGTTGACTATTATATAAGAGATTCAACTGTTTCTAGCACAGTTGAAAAAGTAGCTCTGAATTGTTTGGGGAAATAGGGGTAAAAAGAAGAAATATACTTGAGCAATTGTTTATCCCAAAAATTACTCTCCAGCCAAGACGCTGAGTGGATGGATTTTTATTTTAAACTGTGCACTGTTGTAAATACTAACTTTCAAAAGTCCATTCAGTTCTGAAAGCAGGATTATGATACCTTAATCATTTCTTTTGCTACAAGAGTAATGAATTCATCTTTGCTAGGGCATAATACTTGTAATCTCCAGTCAACTGAAAGTAATATTTTTCAAAAAAATGTTGGGGCATAGTAAAAAAAAAATTCAAATTGAAAATATTATGAGCTTAAAAACATTTAGTGAAAAAACAAAATCACAATATTTCCTAATTTTAGAGGGTTTTTAAATTTACCTATTGCAGAAAAATTGCCACAGACTGGGAAAATCTTCTACCTAACCCCAACTAGGTGTGATCAGCCTGATCCCAGGTATATAGGAATTCATCTTTTCAACATAAAAATATAACCACACTTAGATGTTAGTTTCATTTTGCCTGTATGTGTCAGAATCAGGTGCTATTTTTTTCTCTAATATAAATTCTGTGTTAAACATGCTTTACCACAGGCTGGCAGAAAAAGCCAGGCTTTCCCTGATTGGGGTCTCCAGTTAAGTTGTGCAGTACTGGCAGTGGCCATAGCAAGCTACATCAGGCTGGCTCTCTCTCCCTCTCTCTCACAAAACAGGAAAACTGTTGTAGGAAACAGCCAGGCCAAGTATGGGGAAAAGGAGGGGCTACAACAAAGCCCCTGTAGCAAATAATAAAATACAAAGTGTGATCTCAGTAAAGATTGTATCAAAATCTGTTTGCACAATGCAAACACAATCAAGACAATGTAAACAACCTTTAATCTATCATTTTCCAAAAGATCACCCCAAATTTGGAGTATATGATAGAAATCATAAAAGACACTTGAAACAACCTCTCTCAGAGTCAAGACTGGAGGGAGAAAGTCAGTGTGGTTAATCAGTTTGTGACAGCAGTCCCATGACAATGCAAGCAGCCCTGTCCAGCTGACAAGCAGAGTGATGCATGATACCTGTACAATATAATTGCATCCACTTCAACAGACTGCAGTAAGATTTTTACTCTTTCTTGCAGTGACAGCAAGTTCTTCTCCCAAATACTAGAAATTACATGAGATACAACGTTTTTGTGGCCTCAGTTTGCATCCTGCAATAGCAGGGTTTAGGGACAGGCTAAATATCAAACTTGTTCCTCAGAGTAATTTAAATTTCTCATGCACCATAGCCTTACTATTTTATTGCTATTGGTGATGGAGTTAGATATTCTTTTATATCCCATTTTTTGTGTAAAAGAGAAAAATCACATTAAGCTCATATAATTTCCATTCCTGTTTCTTTTATTTCTTTGCATTTCAGTCAATTTGGTGCAACAGTATTATCCTTCCATTAGGTAAAGGCACACCTCGTATTTTTGTGTCTGAATTAGGCAATGCATCTGTCTTCTAATTTGGGAGAGTGAGAGGTTTGAGGAAATTGCAGAATGCTCATGTAACTAATTTCTCTTTTAATGGAAACAGTTTTTAATCTCTTTCACTTGTCATGTTGATATCTAAGCACATCTGGGTCTTACTTAGGTATTCAAAGTCCTTGTTATGCCTCAAGAGCATCCTTCCCAAAAGGATTCTATTTGTGCAAGTGAAAAAGAGGAATATATTATCATTCATCTTAAACAGTCTTGTTTTTGCAGATTCCCTTTAACTACACAAAAATAACTATACAGATCAGCACTCATTCTACTTTTTATGGCTGGGGGAGGGCAAGCAAGAATCCTTCAGGAGAAGAAATGTGGGGTAAAGAAGAGTGGGTAAGAGAGAGCTGAGAAAAAATTTAGCTCTGATCCAAAGTAGAACCTGCATAGACTCCAGTGGAACAGGAGCACATCTGTCATGTGCAAACAGTTCTTCCCTGGGCCTGCAGAAGGCTTGCCATTGGACCTGAACCTCATGTGTGCTATTACTCATTTTAATGATGATATTTTTCTGAATGACAGGACAAAGCCATTAATTGGTTTGGGGAGAGTGCTCTTTGTAAGATTATCTATGGACTGGCAAGGGCTGTGCAAATACAGAAATGCCTTCCAGCTGTCTTGGCCAGCATGGGGGACAGTAGGCACTGTCAGAGGGATTTGTCTCACAATTTCTTCACATCATTATATTCCTCCTTCCGTTTCTGCTAGAATTTGTTTTTTCTCTATTTCCATCACTTAATTGACACTATCAGTTCCACTACTCCCTTGTGATAGGCTGGCTTTGAGGGGTCTCTGATGCTATGGGGTTCTTTCTGATAGCAGCAGCCTGAAACTGGACATGTGGGCAGGTGCTCTCTGCTCTCTTACAATGAAGGTTGTCCTGTGCCTTCAAGCCCAAGTGAACACAGCTGGAAGAAAATGTGCCACCTCTGCTTATCAGAAGCTCTGCACCAGAGAAACAGCTCTGCTTGCTGTTCTTATAAATTCCAGATTGCCTCAGAATCCAGAACATGCTCTCCATGTTTTAGAGTAGATGGACCACTTATTCTCCTGCTAAATCAGTACTGGTTTTGAAGCTAGCTGAAGATATATGAATAAGTGTGAAAATACACATACTTCTGTTTTCAAAAAGTACCTTTTAGATGAGTTCTACTGGGTGGAACTGTGGCATTCAGCATTTAGTTTGCAGCTCATTGCAATAAATCTGGGAGGACAGTAAAGTCAGAGAATGAAAATGTGGTCACTGCTAATATCAGAGTTACTGTCCTCTCTTTTTCTGGTGTCTATCACATAACAAATAAGCATGCTGAGAAGCATTCACACTAGTTAGCCCAAGCACATTGAACAATTCATAGAAGTAGTGTTAGGAATCGTGCTATAGGGACATTACCAACATGGTATCATTTTTTTTTTTATAAACCTTTTCCACTGTCCCAGTTAATCAGATTACTCCTTGCCATGGGAGTGCTGTTACAATAGTTTTGTCATAACAGATAAAAATATATGTGCTTTTGGAGGGATAGTGAAAAGACTGGATAGTTTCAATCTCAAAAAAAAATAAAATTATGGAACTCTTCAGAATTTGTTTCTTCACAGTGTTTAATTGTAATTTTACTTACTATTTAATGCTGAAAGCCTTGAAAATGTTTCAAAAGCAGTTTACAGTATTACAGGGTCACTAGACATTTAATAGATTGATTGATTGGTTCATCTTTATGTATGTAAAATTTCTCAAGGCTAAACAATTTGAGGCTTCCTTGCTGAGAACAGCTAAAGGACTGTCAGTTTCAAAATTATGCAAAAAACATAAGGTATCAACTATTAATGTAATAAAATTGGGGACAAATTTTATTTTGTAATTAGAACAGCAAATTTTTATCAATCATTGTAAAAGCTTGTTCTATTTTGTGGATTGGTTTATTGTTCTTTATTTTCTATTGTATTGAACTGGTATAAACTGGTATACTCTTTGGTATATCATCATAAAATCCATGAAATCAAAATGCACTAGGTCAAACAAACACTGAATTCATTCACCCAGCAATGCTTAACTTTGCTGTTAGGACAGTATTATTTATGGTGATGTCTCTCTTCTTAGTGTCAGCAGCCCCATCTTTGGTTTGAGTGGTTCACAAAGACAATCCTGAGGTTTTTTCTGAGCTCATAGTTTGTAGTAAAAGCAGAGAGAGCTAAAATAGACAAGAAGCCATACTTTCATTTTATACCCAAAGTTGTTTGCATTTTTTTTAGTTTGATCTTAGGTACCTGAGTTTCTCTGCTTATAATCCCCATTGGAAATAATGACTGTGTAATTTAACTGTATTTCTAAGAATTGTAGTTGACATATAAGCAGTTGACACCTGACCATGTCTTTTGTCTGGAAACCATTTTCAGGTTGTGCCTGTAGGTGAGCACTGCTTGTATGCAAATCTGAAAAATTAATAATTTCGTACTTAAAATGACATAAGAAGCAGAAGGGACTAAAGAAGTTTTAATATAAATTGCCCTCCATTTTAAAACCATCAACTTTTGGAGCAGGATTCAGTAGTATACTCCTGTCTGTTTGTGCCTTCCTGAAGCAGAACAGGGCTGGTAGAGAGGCAGGAGTTTGGGTTTTTTCAAAGACAGGGAGGAACAAAGCCCCCAGTGCACTGCAATTTCTGCTTTCTCTCCCACTCTGCTACTGGAATTCATGTCCCACATTCCTCCTGTTCCTTCCATTCCTGAGCCCCACATCACACACACTCATCCATTGCTCACCCTTAGTTATCCCCTGTCTCCAGTGTGCTGCATCCATTAACACATGGCACTCTTGTCCTTCTCTGTGCACTTCTCATGCAACGTTTCTTAGAAGGAAGTTTATGGAGTGGCAGTCCCACTTCACACCATTTTTACAGGCTTTTCCTGTAAAGAGGAGGAATATAATATGCTTGAGAGAACTTTTCCAAGAATCTCCTTCAAAGACTTTGGCTACCATCTCCAATAGGATGGGAGACTGCAACTGGATCTCACTTTCTGATGGACACAGAAGCAATAACTCTCAGGACTGATGGTGCCACCTACTTTGTCAGGAGCAGGGTAGAAATATTGTGTGGAAGCAAATGACATGAAGTGGCAGCCTTCTGAGGAAAAATCAGATGCAATGATAATTTTGGGAAAGGGTTTTTAATTACCATAAGGTGATTCATGGGAACATTGGGAGATGGCAGACATAGTGTGAGACTGCTTTTTCATGGTCTGAACAAATAGTCTGATGTGGCATCACTGTCATTCATAATAACACATTTTAATTTACTTTTATTCATTAGCTAATTTAAAAATTAATAAAGATAGACATCCAGAAAATTAAGTCTTTGCTAAAGGGGAAGATATGGCTGTTCTCATACACAACAGGGTTAATGCCCCTTTATATATAAATCTGAGATTTGACTACTGAACAGCAATTGATGTATCCATATTGCAGCAGTCTGGGGCAAGTTCTGGAATCCAAACATTCAGCCAAACCCCTACATTGCAATGGAAAATGATGGAGTATTTGCCCTGCAATGGTGTTGTAATTGGTTAAATATTTATGATATTGGAAATTAAATTCCAACAATATTGTGACTTTCAGTATTATAAACCATACTAGAGAACCAAAAAGTCTCTTCTCTCTCAGAAACCAAAACACAAAGTAGAGAAGGTAGATAAGACATAAAAGGAGGAAGAGTAAACTAGTGGGAGATTAGATAATCCTCATAAAAGGGGAATGTGATTCTTAGCCAAAAAGCTATAAGTCTAGAAAGTGACCTTTTCCTAACTATTATAAGGCTGGAGTTTTCTGTCTGTTATAAAGCAGTTTTAAAGAAAGACCTTGGTGGGAGTTGTGTTAATGATTTTGCCTCTTTACAAAAAAAAAATATTATGCAAGCTGAATTTTGCAGTTTATACTCAGTGTAGTATTCAGAAATGAGCCGAAAGTGAAAGTATAATTACTCAGTGGTGAAGGTGTTAAATTGTTTTGCAAAGAGTAAAAATATATTGTCCTTGAAAATGAGTGCTTGGCAGTGCAAGAGGCTCTAGAGATATTAAGGCAACCAACATTTGCTTGGAAGGAAGGTCAGTTTGATAATACATTACCCTCTATTAACCTGGAAAAATACTGTAAAACCTTAGAGAACTTAAAGGAACTCCACTATTTATCTTTACCATGCAATTTTAAAGCAAGTAATATATTCATACATGCCTGAAAAACTGTTGAGTAGATCTTTTGTTACAGAAATTATGTGAGAAGCTCTCTGAAGTTAAGGTAATTATTTTTGTAGATAATTCTACTATCAAAAAAAAAAAGAAAGAAAGTATAGAAGTAATACATAAGGTAAGCCCAAAGAAACAAAAATTTTAATGACCTTTATAAAACTTAGGAGTAGAAAATTCGTTATATATTAGCCATGCATTTGTATAAGCATATGTTAATGAATCAGTAATCAAATATAGATCCATTACAAATGCACTAAGTTATTTATATGTATTAAAATATCAGAAAAATCCCTTTATTTAGCTGGAAATTACTTCACTGTTTTGATACATTTAGTTTCTTCTTGGTAAAATGCTTCTTGTCTTTAATTTTGATCAAAAGCATTAATCTGTAGTGAACCAGACCTCTTTTGAAATATCTGCTTCTGAAAGGTGCTGACCTTGGAAACCAAGTTGACTACTTTCAAGATAGAGCAAGATTTGAGGATTTATATATATCTACATAAATATATTCTGAATTTCTGGTTTGGCATGACAGGAGAAGCTCCAATAACTAGGGTGAAGCAGTGAATGAGCACACACATCATTACAACTAATGGCATGATTAAGATGTTAATCAGTCAGATTCTTCAGCATAAAGTTTGGTAGTGAATTTTTAGCATAAAAAGTAGCATCAGGGACAACAGCAAGCATTTCTTTTGGGAAGAATGTGGATGTATATTATTATTATTGTAGATTAATGTTTCTAATCAATACATCAGA
The DNA here is from genome assembly GCF_022539315.1 of Serinus canaria. Lineage (NCBI taxonomy): Eukaryota > Metazoa > Chordata > Aves > Passeriformes > Fringillidae > Serinus > Serinus canaria. Next base: position 11,536,632 of record NC_066314.1, read on the forward strand.
GCAGCACCTTCAGATTTGGTGCCTGTCATTTGGCTCCACATCCATGGTTTGGATCTGAAATAAGGACACTGACTGCTGGCAGCTCATGTTGATCTCAATCAGCATAATGTGGACTTGAGCAATGCCCACACAGAACATCCACAAATCAAGTCTGTAAGTCCTAGCCTTAAATTAAATTAATAACCTGACTGATAGTCGAATCAGATTTGTACTGGTCTCAGAGTCAGCTGGGGAATTAGGCACCTGGAGGGGCACTGTGTGAGTGTAGCAGGAAAAACAAAGTATTCATCAAACAATGATGAAAATCATAGTTTTACCAAATAGATAACAGTTATAAAACTGACCCACTTCTGGCAGTAATGCCCACTGCAGTTACAAGGAATCTCCTTGGAAACCATAATATCTCTAAAATAGAAATGAATTTTCAAGTTGTACCTCTATAGATTTTAAATAGAGATGAATCCTACTCATCTATCTTTGCACATATTTTTTAAGTGTCCAACAAAGTGCTGTTGCTTTCAAAAATTACTAATTTAGTGTGTGGCTAGTTATTCTTGTCCTCATGGTGCTAGCATTACTCAAAGAAATAAAATAGCTCTATTAACCATTTCAGTTCACATGACTGCCTATTACTAAAAATTCCCAGTAACATTTATATTTATATTTCAACATATGAAGGCATTTGTCACTGTGCTGCAGCATCTTTATAAATGTTCCATCTAATTCCCCACCTCATCCCTCTCCCTTTTTGCTTCCTGGCAGTTTATGTCAGGAATATCAGCAGTGGCAATGGTGTGCAGTTGACAGTGCTGCTGAAAATGTCTTCCACCAGGGACAGGTGGCACATGGCCAGGATTCCCAGTGGGGCACAGGGGCTGCTTGGTATTTACATCATGCTTTTCCATACCCTTCTGCCTTTAGGCTGCTGGGATGCTGGCTGGGCTACTTTCCTCCTCCTGGGAGCCATTACCTAGATAAATGTGATGCGCTGCCTACAGAAATCAAATGTGCCTACAAAAGCAAATGTGTTGTAAATTCTGACCTCCTTTTTCTAAAGAAAAAGAAGGGTTTCATTTCTTCATGAGCCTCTGCACACAGTGACACCTTCCAAAGTGATCCCAAATAGCTATGCAAACATGGCATACATTTTTTATCTCGCTCTTCAGATCCACTGACGCTCTGTCACGCAGTTCATTCACACCAGGCATTTCAGGATGCACAAGTAGTTCCTGCAAGCAAAGCTTAGACAGAACATGCTTACATAATTTGTAAATAAGAGGCTACCTTGAAAATTGGACCTTTTTCTCTTTATGTGGTCTTGCCTCCAATATACTTGCCATCTTTTAAGTAATTAGTTTTTTTGAAAAGTAGCAGTTTTAACATCCATGCTTTGCTTTCAGATGCTTGAAGAAGTGAAAACTGTTTCTAGGAAGAAAATTTGCCTACTCTTTACTGCTTTATGGCCAGCATTCATTTAAGTATGCTTTTGCTGTTGCATGACTTACATTTTTTAATCTACAATGTTGCATGTTTACTAGATCAGCAGATAATCAAGGTCTTTAGATTTTTCTGGAATGTATTTTATTTCTCTCCCAAATAAATGTCTCTATATAAATAGCTTTTACCACTATATGCAAAATACAAATAAAATGGAAATAGTTTCTTCTACTAATCCACATCTGCCTGAGTGTAATTACATGATACATGCTGGTTAAGCACAAAAATTTTAAATAGACAGCTTTTTAATAAAGCATATGCATTGGGTCACAGTAGAATTAAAATGGGTTCTAAAAAATTGCTTGTATAAAAATGGCACCTGCTTACTCAACAGATCTGAGTCTGGGTAAAGTTGCAGACAAGTGTCTGTGTCACATATTTGTGTTGGGCCCTGAAGCAAAGTTCAGAGCCAGTGATTCATGATGGGAATGGTGAAGTCCAGTGATGGGAACAGATTTTAGCCCAAGTTATCAGCCCTACAATGCTGTTTGTACAAGTACTGGCTCAAATCTGACAAACAGATGATTTATATCTGCTGTTCAGGTTTCAGAAAAAGGAAAATCCAAACCTATTTTATGCCAGTTTGACTGCCTGAATGCCTAGGAATACATGTTGGTTTGAGTTTTGTCTGATTTAAAGAAATAATAAATTTTAATAATAATAATAATTAATGATTGATTGAATAAATAATAATTTTTATTATTATCATATATTATTATCATTTTCCCCCTGAACCAGAGTTCAGTGAGTGAAAGAAGGAGCTGTGGAGAATGGTTACTTGTCACACACAAGTAAAACTTTCTGTATGTGATGAAGCCTGGGAAATGGGTCCTCCATACCAGTATGAGCAGTGATATTTTAATGGGCTATTTAGTGTTCTCACATACCAGCAAGTGGTCCTGAAACTATTTCTGAATGCAGAGGCAGCTGCCCATTATGTCTCCCAGCAGCTCTTTTCATTTCACTGTGGCTGCTGCAGTACTGTCTATCAGAGAAGGTTGTTATAAAGCTGATATTAACGTGGTCAGTTTTAAATTTAGCTCTTTTCATCAGTAGCTGTATTTATTGAGTTATTGAATGCATGTACTTCTCCCCAGGTTGCCTTTTTGATATGTTTTAGCAGTTAATCCTATGTTCCTCTTTAGAAGTACTAAGTAAATATTTTCTTGGCAGGTTTTAAGTATTTCAGTACTAATAGGCAATAGTCATCTTACACTGCAATCTCCTTTAAGAAGCTGTTGCATTCCAAATTTCTTATTTAAAAATAAGGGTAATTTTATACTGAGTATTAACAAAATTAGGGCCTTTTTTTTATTTTTTTAAATTTTAAGACTAATCAGGCTACCATGAACTATGGGACACTAGGCTTTATCTTTTGCCCATAAAAGTCAGACCATCAGATCTCAGCAGCTAGAACTTAGCTTAGGTTTAAACTTAAATAGGTTTTACAGGGTTCTGTGGCAAGTCAGAGTACAAGAAATCAGAGGTTTTCTGTTTATGCAGAACTTTCTGGAATCTTTTACAGCCAAAAAAACCACCTCTAGCCATTTGTAATGGAAATTATTTATTCACACACTGGACTAACACCTATGGCAAGTGGAGGGAAGTTGAGTCTCGAAGTTTCAGAATGTAGTTTGCTACTGTTTAACTAAAGGATCCCTCACACACTAGTTCTCTGTACTGCTGCCTGTAAGTGTATGTGTGAATGTGAAAATGGCTCATTTCTTACAAATCTTTGCTTCTTTCATGACCATCAGTCACATGCTGTTTTTATTAAAATTACCCCCATGTTTCATATTTTGCTACTGGAAACGTGCTCAGAATTTATTATTAACAGGCTCCAGTGCCAGCAATCTTGCAGCACTCTGCAGAAAGAGAAGACAAGGTCACTGCTGAGAAGTGACAGAAATATCTGGTAATGACAGTAGAGAGTGTGGGTGGGCAGGTGAAGGGAAAGCTTCAACGATGAAGTAATCATGTATTGCTAGCTCTGAAACTGATGCAAAGTATGCATATGCAGCATTTAGATTATATGGGTGAGAAATGCAAGTGGGAATAAGTAATGCTGGAGAAGTTAGCAGAGCTTATGTGGGCTATAAATGCAGCAAAAAATTATGCTGCCCAAGTCCTGCAGAGCTGATGTGTCCTGTGCTGACTTGCCAAACCATGAGCTGGTTTTAGCACCGTTGCTATTGGCTCCTCCTGGCTGCAGGGGGGTAGCAGAGCTGTCTCCACCCCAAATCACAGCATTCTGTCATATTTTAAGCACATAAACCCAGCACTAAGAGCATGATCAAAAACCTGTCAGAAAGAATGGAGACATTTCTACTAAATTTCAATTGAAGATCTGATCTGCACTTTTTTCTCTGCATTCATACTTCAAAATTTAGTGAATTCTAATTAATAATGAGAATGACAGTCTAGTAGGCAATTAAATTCACTGAAGTACAGCCAGAAACCTGAGTGTACAAGAAATATAACTAGAAGAAATATACAAAATGTTTGTATTCAAATAATGGGAACATAGGTAAGAAAATGGACAAACTTTACCAACAAGATGTTTACACAGAGAATCTAGGGGTAAAAAAAAACATATCGGAAACAATAACTGGAGTCAAGTGAATAGTACAGGTTCTTCAGAAAGGAGGCAAATAGAGCTGGTAGCATTGCCTGAAAATACAAGATAATTTGTGATGAAACAAATTATGTCAATAAAACAAATTCTGTTTGGATCATGCACTTCAAGCATGAAAAAGGTTGGGGTTTTTTTCAGAATTAAAGCTTGTGGAAAATCCCCAGGGTGTCAGATTTAATTCTGAAACATTATTGTAGAGACAAATGTAAAACAGAATCTGTCATTAAAAGATGTTGAAGCTCAGAAATTTCTTCACCAGTTACTAACCCAACTAAAGATAATGACAGTGCAGATCTGGTTTTTGCTTTGAAATACAAAATGGAAGCAAAATGGAACCTCTAATCAAACATTCAGGCACTGAGTCAATTAACATTACATGACAATAAGTAGTGATCAGCCGACTTTAATAAGCAAAACCAGCTCGTTAAATATATGAAATATTATGGGAGTTCATGATTTTTTCTGTGATGAAGACATCAAATTTCATCAAGTGTAAGATCCTGTGTTGTGTCTGACAACAGAGGACTAGGTTCAGACATCCGGGAAGTCCCCTCCAGACCCATTTTCCTAAATTTTTCAGTTAAATGCAAGAGCCTTAACTAAATCCGAGGTAACTTTAGGACAGTTTGACAAATTTGCTTGCTGTCAGTATTCTTTAAGATTCTTCAACTCAGTGCTGAATTTAGATATTGAAGGTTCCATTTTTGTGGCAGTGTAGATTTTTGAGAGGTAGGCCACTGTATCTGTTGTCTACTGGGTGTCTGTCAAACCTGCCAGTTCATCTAGAGAGTCTGTTCAGATGCCTTCTCCACAGATCAGATCTGGGCCCCCTCATCCCTGAGCAGTCTCAAGGAAGATGAGGTTGGGGTGACATGTGTACAGTTTGTACAGGCTAGTGAGGAAGAGGAAACTGCAGAGCACCTGACAGAGAGGATGTCCACCCTGGAGAAGAGAAGGCTCAGGGGGATTTTATCAATCCACATAAATACCTGTGCAAAGAAGCTGGAGCCAAGTTCTTTCCAGTGGCAAGAAAAGAGGCAATGGGCAAACACTCAAACACAGAAGGTTCTCTTTGAACATCAGAGAACACTTTCCTGCTGGGAGGGTGACTGAGCACCGACACAGGTTGCCCAGAGAAGATGTGAAGTCTACCCCTTGGAGGTTTTCAAAAGCCACCTGGACATGATCCTGGGCAACTGGCTCTAAGGGATTCTGATTGAGCAGGGTTTGGACACTATGACCTCTAGAGATCCCTGCCTAGCTCAATCAGCAAGCTGTAAGCAAGCTCCAGTCATTTTAGCAAATTTAATTTTAAAAGTCAGGCAAAGTTTGATGCTTAATATAAATGTTCTGCATAACTTCAAAGATACCCACTCACTGTGAAACTGTGATTTCTGGAGGCAGACTATGGCTTGCTCAGAAAATCAGACAGGAGATAAAAAGTGGATCACTATTATGCTTGTCCATATGCACCCATTATTATTAGAAGCAGCAGAAGAGAACAGGCAGAAAGGATGCTACAGGAACCTTTAAGGGAGGTTTCCTAAAGAAGACAGGTTTTGAACTTTGCATTAGCATGGCACTGGCTCTGTAATGCTCTTAGCTTATCTGTCTCTTCCTACCAAATGCTGAGTACTTCTCTCTGTGTCAGCAATGAGGAACTCTCAGCCTGGAAAAATGAGTTAGGTTTGGAGAAAGTACAGCTGAGAGATTAATTTGAAGGATTTCTGAAATTAACCCCTTTTTTACTCCTTCCTGTCTCGTGATCTGAAACTGTTTCTCCCCCCTGTAACTCCTTTTTTGGGGAAGAATTTAGTAACTCATGCCCTTGTGTTTATCACACTTAACCTGTGGCTGTCCATTCTCCATGTGACAGTACAGCAGGTGCGTCCCAAACAGCCCCACTGTGACTGAGTTACAGCTTCAGCATCTCTCATGCCTACCTCAGAAACAACAAAGAGCTTTAAAGATATTGATTCAGGAAATGCTGAAGGATTTTCTGCTGCCTGTGAGGGATAATGGAAGGTTGTTTTATGAAGAAGTTCTTACCCAAGATCTTCTAGTGCTCAGTTTTGCCTGTTTGGTGACTGGGGAAAGGGACTACTTGGCATGTATGTTTCCTGCCAGCACTCCTTCTGCAAAAGCTAATTTCTTTTCACTACAGCTCTATATAATGTCAACCAGTTTATGTAATTTTCTGATATATCAAAACCATATTAATTTAAGTTTTATATCATAGCTAATCCTGCCCAAATACTTAAAGTGAGGGGCTGAAAACAGGCACGATTTACTCGCCCAACACAAAAATTGCATTTTTCATTTTGCACTCTGCTAATGTATTGTAAGAGAGGATGAACAAACAGATTGGTCTCCTCCCACCACATAGCTGCATTGCCAGCACTCAGGGAAATAAAGACTGCATGGATTAAAAAGTCGCAAGGTTACTATTAAGGCATAGTTACTGAAACAGCAGCATGCACTGAAGAGCTCTCAGCTCAACAGAAGCAGTCCTGTTGTGAGCAATGCCAGCCTCACTGCTAACGGGGGAGCCAGGGATGAGAATGCAGGTAAGATCTTTCTATAGCAGGGCATGAGCAAATCATGATGAATTGCAGCCATTGCCACAGTAATTTGTACGGTGCATATTTTCTTTTAAATTCTGACTTTTGAAAATGGCTTTATTTTCAGCTGCTTGAGACAAAAGCATTGGAGTTTTTTCAGCAGTGCCTATGAAGTGACATTACTGTTTGTGCTTGTTTTGGAATCTATTTATGGTGCATATTTAAGAAAGCATTTGCAGCTCCTAAGGTTTATGTGTGTAATACTCACAGTCATTTAAACAAACTTCCTTAGCATTTTTTCCCTAGGCAGCCTCTGAAGAAATCTTCCTCTGAATCACAGTTTGTGCATATGCAATTAATTACTGTCAGGCTGTTACACAGACTGATCATGTGGGAATTGACCATTTCATTTTCACATAGAAACAGCCTTTGCCTTTTGCTCTCACTTAGAAACAGCCCTTGCATTGGCATCTTGATGATGCTCTTATCCTCTGTTTGCTGGATTAGATATTTTGATTGAAGTGCTTGAAAGACATCATTTCATAAATACACTTGAAGCAATTCCACCCAAACCACCTCATTCTCCCTAAGTCATTCTCATTTTCTTCCTGAGTTTTCAAATACCTTTAAAAAGCTTTGTGTTGTGGTATGTAAAATTTTGAATTGTGTGCCTTGTAGACATCTCATAGTATCCTGGTGATTAATGATAGGATAATAAGACAGTCTTCATTTAGAAAAATACTTTAACTTCTAGAGTTCTCTAATGAAATATCCTTTTCTTTTCCTGTAAAAATGTAAACTTTTTTAAGAAAGTGAAAATTGACTGTGGGTCATCAAACTATTCTGAATTATGTTTGCAATGATTTTTATTTAATATGCACCTTAACAGTACGTTAAAAATTATTTATAGCTATAAATATATAGATCTATTCTAACACCAAAAAGAATCTTGAACTTATTTCTGAGCATTTCAGTAACAGTAGGTGGTTGGTGCATGGGCAATATGGAGACCCATAAATAGCCTGTTGACTTAAAGCATTCTGCTTCCATATGCTCAGACTGGTAGGTCTGCTATGCATAAGACAAGATTTGAAGGTGAAGGTAGTATCTTTGGGTTTATTTGACCAGCTGCTTAGAAAATATTAAACTGATTTTCATATATTTGCATAGCTTTTTCTAATGTGAAGCTATTGAACCTACTAAAAAATTTGTTGTGTCATTGTCCTTGAGTCCTTTGGCTACAACAAAATGCCATGAAACATCTCTATATTATGTAAGATAAATAGTTCATGCCTAGAGTAGGAAAGGACAGTAGCAGTTCTGAATGGGTGATGGCAAGTAATCAAATTTAACAGAAAAGTGTCAATATCATAATCAATGCAAAAACTGTTTCCTTATGCACATGCATACAGATTCTTGAATTGCTATTCATTGATTCTGAAGTCCAGGAATACTTACTTTTTTTTTCTTTTACTCTTCACCAAACACTGGTATTTCTTGACAACACAGTCTCCAAATAATCGTTCATTTTACCTTATTAAAAAAGCAATCTGTAGAGACTGCCCTGAAAGGTGTTGGAAAAATAGGGAGGAAATGTCAAGAAAAAGTGAATGTCTGGATCCATCTAAATTTTTCATCTGTGAGCTTACAGAGAAAATAACTGGTATTGTCATTGTGTCTTTGTTTACATTTACTGCCAGACAAATTTTACTTTTTTGTCTCTCCTATATGAGTCAGTATGTTGATTAAATTTATCTTTTTTTTTTAGTAGACTTCTATCTCATTTTTAAAAAAATGCACTGCATTTACAACTATTGAAGTTGTCTCATGTTGTCACTGTTTGTTCTTCTCGTTCTAGGTGATGTGATTGTCTATATTAATGAAGTTTGTGTCCTTGGACATACTCACGCAGATGTAGTCAAACTCTTCCAGTCTGTTCCTATTGGTCAGAGTGTCAACTTGGTGCTATGTCGTGGATACCCTTTGCCCTTTGATCCTGAAGATCCTGCCAACAGCATGGTGCCACCCCTTGCAGTAATGGAGAGGCCTCCGGTAGTGGTAAATGGAAGACATAACTATGAAACTTATTTGGAATACATTTCTAGGACTTCTCAGTCTGTTCCAGACGTAACAGATCGACCACCACACTCCTTGCACTCCATTCCAGCAGATAGTCAGCTTGATAGCACATTCCCACCACCTGCCCATGATGATAATGTATCAATGGCTTCTTCTGGGGCCACCCAAGCTGAACTCATGACCTTAACCATTGTGAAAGGGGCCCAGGGCTTTGGCTTCACTATAGCAGACAGTCCTACAGGACAGAGGGTGAAGCAAATTCTAGACATTCAGGGATGTCCTGGTTTGTGTGAAGGTGACCTCATTGTTGAGATCAACCAGCAGAATGTACAGAACCTGAGCCATGCAGAAGTAGTGGATATACTTAAAGAATGTCCTGTTGGAAGTGAAACTTCTTTGATTATCCATAGAGGAGGTAAGTTTGGAAAGTCTGTACAATTACAAAAATGTGTGTAAAAGGTTCTAAACCATAAAGACATACATATACTCACTACATCCTTGTTTGCTAGATTGGAAATTAATTTCCATGTTGTGGGAAGTAACACCATTGGTTCTGGAGAAGTGTGTCTGTAATTAAGTATCCTAGGCAAAATCTTACAGTTTGTTGTACATTCCTTTATGTGTTTTGAGTGTCAATGGTCCCATCTCTGTATAAGGTAAAAGCTAGGCCAGTTCCAGACCTTTCACCCCATAATAGTTTGTGTGGTGTCTGCAGCAAACTCATGTAGTGCCAAAGCAGTGCTGCAAGCTTTAGATATAATTGTATGTATTGACTCATTAATGTAGATCAAAATCAGAGCAATTTATTTGCCCTTTACAAGGTTACTGGTCTTCCTAGGCCATTTTGCCTCCTTTTCATTCATTGTAAAAATTTTGTACAACAGTTGTTTGGGTTATTTTCTTTCCTGATAAGACAGATCCATGGTATATATTTCTCTGATTTAAAAAAAAATAGCTTTAAGCAACTTGTTTTTCCTTACCAGCCTGACACAGTAAGTTTGAATGTTCACCATTGGAAGGGGAGAGTCGACATCCATAAAGAAGCAATAAGAACAGAAAAAGAGTGAAAACCTTTACAGGGATTTCATAGCTTTTATTATTTTAGCCAAACAAAATTTCTTTGGTGGTTTGAGGTGAGCATCCATCCTAACTTATTATTACCTGAAGTAAATAATGATTGGATTTTTTAAATTAAAAATCGTTTTTTTTCTCTAAAGGCATTCATATGTCACTTAATGTACATTAATTTGTGCTTCAAAAGAAAAAGAAAAGGATTCTATGCACAAAGATGCAAAAATACTACCTACTTTCCAACTGAAGAATTGAAATGGGGAAGTGAAGCTTTAGTGTTTGCACATGCCAACTGTTCACCATTACAATACCTAAAAATCCTTAGAATAAGGAATATAGTAACATTATATCAAATTGCAGAAGTAACAAACATAAGGTGATTATAGGAGATCTATAGTCACAAAGTCAATAACGGCACACAGCCAATAAAGTATTTTTCAGGTATATATATATATATATATATATATATATATATATGTATATATAAATTATTTACAAGAGACAGAATCTGATATTTCTTTGGAATGAAACCAAATTAGGATGATAATTAAATTGGACTCACTATAGTATATGGATTTGAAGAAAGTTAATATTGTATTCATTGGTGTTAAATCTGGTTCTCCTTAATGGCCATTAAGAATCTTGAATGATGGAGTAAGCAATATTTTTTCTATTAAGTTGACAAATTAGGGAGCATTTCATAGCCGAAAAAGAGAATCAAGAGATTAGAATGGTTAGTGTCACCCTAAAAAGGTGGAATTTTATTTTGAAAAAGGTAGGATAATCACCCTCAAGAGGAAAACAATTTAGCACACCAGTCTTCAGAGAGAAGTGGAGTGTGAAATCCAGCATGCTGAACAAGCCTGAGTAATAATAGACCAAAAAAAATAGATATTTCAGCAATCAGTGCAGGACAGTAGAAAAAAAAACCTGAAGCAGCAACATACTCAAGCCCTAGAGGATAATTGCTCTCTCTGAGGAGAATTTCTTTGTAGATCATTGATTCATGATCAAAACATGATAGTTTAACATTGATCAACATGATAGTTTAACAAGTTCTGGTACATTAACTGGGCTGTGGTTGTTTTCTGCACATGGCTGTGGCAGGTAGGAGATGCTGCACTGAGCTCAATGCTCGATAAAGGCACTGTGAGTTTACAGCATCTGCTCTGTCTCAGGCCAAACACTGAGGTACAGCTCATTCCCCTGCCTCAGTGACACAACATCCTAGGTCCAAATGCAGTCACATTTAACCCTCTGCTGCTGGGGCAGGAAGTGTTTGGTTGCTTTAGAGAAAGCAAGGAAGAGAAAGAGAGCGTGTTTTGTTCATGGTAGAACAATTACCAAGACTAAAGCAAATATTTGGAAATCCTACAGTGCCATTAAACTTAATGGGATGGTACAGAACAAATGTGAGTTTATTATCATAAATTTTTGTACATCAGAAATAATGAGTATACCCCAAGATTGTGAGACTAAAAAATTAAAATTTTATAAATTTCACTTTTTTGCATGATTCAAAAGAACTGAAAAAAATAGTGTATGACTCAAACCTACTCTACCTAAGAGATGGCTAAATCATATCTTAGCACAAGTATGAGTGCTTTTTTAAGATGAAAACCAGGTTTTGTTTCTTTTTTTTATCTATTCATAGGAAAAGGGAGTCTATGTGACTAACTATACACCCAGAATGCAGTTGTTATGTCTGTGTTAGTCATCATGTCTCCTTTTATAGTCCCTGGGCAGAAAAGGACTTTTCTATGATGTAATTCATGTAATTCCACTGTAGATGTTTTAAATAAGTCAGGTATATCTAAGTACACCTTAAAACTACATTTGCTGCTTGACTGATTATAAAGGGAGTAGAGGATGACTGATTCAGGTGTATGTGTCTATCCAATATGTTATGAATAATAAACAGGTGGTAAGATTTGGTCGTGTGAGATAGATAATCTAAATACAAAACCAAATACTTGGAGAAACTTTCTTTGACTCAAATATTTAGTCAGTGAAATAAGTAAAGCAAGGCATACTTTCTCATTACTCATGGATCCAAGTTTTAGTTCAATATCTTTGATGTGTAATGACACTTGAATTATGCCATCCTTTTCCATCATTACCCTATGCATCCTGTCTTTAATGTCTCATTTTTAAGATTAAGACCAAAGGGCTGTTCCTGCCTGTGGAGGAAGGCTGTGTTTTGCATAGGTTTGTGTGTTGCCTTGTAATGTTTCTGTCTCTGATATAAATATGGCCTGACTGCACAGTAATTGTAGCATTAGGTATGCCACAAATCCATTTCTGTAAGTGACTTAATTTATCTCTCATCCAGCAATCTTATCCACATTGCAGGCAAGAAACAGGTTGAAATTGACTGAGATTTATTCTCACTATAGGAAGTAGTATCTCATACTGGAATACTCCCTTGGATGCACACAGTATGCATGCTACAGCATTTTAAAAACCATTGTCCCACAAGCTTAACAGGTCAACAGCCAGAGTATGCAGGAGAAGAAAAGGTCTGCACGCTGACTGCACTCAGTACTCAGATTTGAAGAGGCCACTAAAATCTCTCTCACCACCATCAAACAGACTTGTCTGGAGTACAATCCAGCTGGAGCAAGTCCCACAGCTCAGTCAACACATTTTAAGATCTCTAAAACAGAAGTAGCAATGTATCTGCTTGTTAAAAAACAAAATGGTAATGGAAATAATGCACTTGTCTATCAAAAGAAAGAATCTCTCTAGCACTGGCCAGACATGTTACTGTCTTTTTCTTGTTTATTGGAAAAGTTCTTTGCTCAAGAAATGTACTATAATAGTTCAGTATCTTTACATCTGTTTTTGCTGAACAGCCATTTTGTTTCCATTGATTATTATGAGCTGACAGATGTGTTTGCACTGAAAAACAAAAACTAAAATTAATGGAAAAGTTAGTGGAAAAGAGTTAACAAAAAAAAAAGAAAAAAAAAGGAAAAAATTAATATAAAAGAAAGAAAATAACATCCAAGGAGATTTACTCCTCTCCAGCTTTGCTTCAGGCTTTACACTTTATCTGCAGATTCTGCAACAGATTTCATTGAGTATAGGCTGCTGAAATAGTGTGGAAGAGCTCTCAAAAATCAGTCTTTCTGAATGTAGATAGAGGATAAATTCTGAATTAGTCCAGTACTACTGAAAAACAGCACTTAGTGGTTAAAGTGGTATGTAGCAAATTTATGTAGAATAAATATTCAGTAACGAGGACTTCAAAAACTAGGCTTGGCATGTTCTACTAATTGAACTATTCAAGTATTTGACATATGCCATCTCATTTGGAAAGTACCTTTGAAATATATGGACCTATAGACAGCAGCCCAGCTCCAGAAGTGTTCCTGTCTAAAAAGGAACTGATAGATTCAAATCTAGATGCATCAATACTATGTCTGAAATACTGTTGTTAAGGAAACCTGCAGACAAGCCAGGACTGATTCATGAAGTTATAGCAACTCATAACAGGTGCTGAGAGTGAAACATTAGATGCAAAAAGTGGGAGGCTGACAAAATTCCTACATCAGATGGCTATTTTATAATCATAGAATCAGAAAATGGTATAATCCAAACTGGCTCTGAGAAAGTGAGAATGTTGGTATGAAACTGAGCCAGAGAACTGACACACTGTCAACACTGTTCAATTGTTAGCCCAGTCCTGGTACCAGTGGGACTGGACTGTCAGCAGCCAGGGTCACCATGGCATGGGAAATACTGAGGGCCACATGAAATGCACAGCCAAGGTAAAGAGAGAGAATTTAACTACATGCTTGTCGATCGTGTGAATAAAAGGAAGGCAAATTAGCTTTCTCAGATACTGTATACATCTTACTTGAAGTGTGTAGCTCCTTAAAATCACTAACAGATACCAGTTCATCACAAGCAGCATCAGCAATTTCAAAACCAGGCAGAAATTTAACCAGCAAAATCTCTGAATATTCTAGTGAAAAACACTAACCCCTCAAAATAAGAAGATTTCAGTGGAAGAAACCCTCCATCCTCAGTACCCTTTACGTGGACTTATTTCAAATTTTCCAGTTTTGCCTTTCTCCCATAGAGGTGAGGGGGCATTTTTGCTGGGTTTTTTTATTTGTTTGTTTGTTTGTTTTGGGTCTTTTTGGCCAGGATTGCTGTGTGTTTCAATTCCTCTGATCAGGAAAGCTCATGCTTCTTTATCTCCAGGTTGTTGCCTTTTGGGAAAGCCGCACAATCTGAGGCAGCACTAGTCAGGCCCAGGAAATTCTGATCTCTTTGTTCCATGACCTCAGCCCACTGCTGAGGTCTCCATGTCTTTTGTTCTCATTCTCCAGTTCTTCATACAAAATACTAAGAGTGCCTGTTGGAGACCCTGTATCTCATGGCATGCTCATCCCCAGTTCAGGACTTTCTAGTCAACAGTCCTGAGGATTTAAAGAAATTCAATTCTTGGAAGTATGATGTAGGTTTTTGATTTGGGGCTTACAGAGTTTTTCCATCATCCTACTGTCCTACTGTTTTACATCCCTGAGTCATTGGCAGATTTTTCCTTTCCAGTCACTTCCTAAAGGAACCCAGTCTTGGCTTATTTGCATCCCATTGGTACTCTAAATTAACAGTAGTCTATTCATACTTGTCTTGTTCATGAAGTTCTGCTTCTTTTATTGTTTCTGAGAGGAGATTTTGGGACAGACAAGGTTTCACATCTCTTCCTGTTTCCTGATTTACTTTCTCCTCTCCAGATGCTTACTTCATCAACTGTATATTTGCTCCTGATCCATTTCCTCCTATTTCCTGAAAGCAGTCTAATGTTGAGAGGAATATTTGGCAATATCTGCATTTTTAGCCCTCCTGTGTTCTTAAATGTCACATGTATTTCTTGTTTGTGGGTTTAAGGGACATTTTATCACAAAAAGGGAATGTGCACATGAACCTAGCAGTGAACCACTGACCCACTTGCTGACATGGCATCCTCTTACAATTTTCTCTTTCCAATTTGCCACACCATTTTGCTTTGTCATCCCTCCAAGTGCTCTGTTGTTCCTGGATCCATCTGCTTTAAAAACTATGGAAAACAAAGGTTCATAGCTGACCTTTCGCCTTTCCATCTCAAAATTATGAGTTTTTATGATATCAAAAATTCAACAGTTTCCTCAGCATGATTCCTCTGTAAACATATTTTTCTCATGCTGGCTTTTGGGTTGTTTCCCTTTTTTTGTGCTCATTTTGTTGCTATTTTTAGCTAGTGAAGCCAAAAACATTTAATGATCAAAAATCTTATGAGTCATCTTATATTGTCCACTTCACTGACTTTTTTGTTAGATGTCATGTTGCCGTTTTCCCAGCCATGGACACTTATCCCTTCCTACCTTCCCTAGATAGAAATCAGTATTTTGTGCAAAATATTTTCCTAACAGCCTTGTGAGAAGGACAGTTGTATTTCCTTTGTTAATTCCAAGACCAAAATTTCTGAAAGATTTTTAGAAAACACCGTTACCATGCAAAAAAAAAAAAAAAAAAAAAAAAAAGCTGCTGTTAAACTAACAAAATTCCTGAAGCACTGCTTTCCTGACTCATTTTTACAAGGTATGTCTCACCTTGCAGAGTATCATATTTTTACCTGTGAGATATGTACTCTCCTAGTAACCTTTCAATTATTTGCATCCTTTTTGCCCTACACATTGAGACTGTTTTATACTTTAGATTCACCTGAAATACTTTTTAAGCACCTTGTTGCAATTATCTGGTATAAAATCTATTTCTGTAAATATTACACGTTATAGCAGGTAAACAAAAATAAGTTACATATAGAGCCTTGTTTATGAAGGGATTCAGTCTACATCTTTTTACTGAGAGAAGTTTTAACTTTTCATTAACACAGGGAATGACAAATTTGAACAGGAGGAGTTAGGGCAGGAGACCAGTTATCCTAAAATTTGCACTAATGAAACTTTCATATCTTTTCTCGTGTAGCTCTGATTAGCTGTGAAACAGTGTGCAGTGCTTCCATATTTCTGAATAAAAGATAAAGAAACCATAAACATCCTTAATGAATATGGATTCCTGGAAAAATAGACATTAATAATAGTTAGTAGCTGTTACACTGTATTACTATAAGTAGTACTAATTGCATTGCATTTCAAAGTGGTAGTGCTATGGTTTTATTTCTTCTTTCTTATTAATGTTTGTGTACTGTGTGGTACATTTCTGGATAATTTTGCAAAGCATTAGGTAAACTCTTTTTACGTATATTACACAGAAGGTTTTTAATGACTATTAGAAAGCATTTTGTTTCAAATTGCTTTTATCACTGGTGAAACTGTTTTCTAATGTAGGCTTGTATGGTCTGTGTGAAATTTGAACAGTGCTTCTATTAAAACATGGGGACATTTCTCCTAGGGATATGTGTGCCTAACTCTTGCTGACATTGTGAGGAATTACTTTGCACACTGGAGAAATAAGTCCCTGTAGAAAACCTTTTAGAAAAGAGAAACACAAGTATATAAGCATATATTGTCATCATTGCATGCCACAAAGAGGTAACCACCATTGCTCCAGTGGCTATTCTGCCATTCAATTCTTATACAGGAGGCTACAAACAGTGAGCAGTCAGACATTAGAGTTATTAGGACTACAAAGAGACTTACTGTGCACACAGGATTTGTGCAGAGCTGCAGGAACTCTGCCTTCAGGACAGGCAATTGCTCTTGAGGAGTAGAGGACATGTTATTGTCTGCTACCTGCAGCCCATGTTGCTCTAGAACCCAAGAGCTCCACTGGCAGGACTGCAGACTGGTTTCAGCCTTACTGGTATTATTTAATGAATTCACACAAATTGAAGAACAGTTTGTTTGAGAAAACAGACTTTTTGGCTTGTCTACCTTGGAATCTGGCCAGGCCAGAGAAGTTTCTCCTCTGCACTTGGAAGTAGTGTAATGAGAAAACTTACTGGTATTATTTGGACTGTGCATCTCAGTGAAAGATGTCATCTTTTGAAGCCAAATACCTCCCAAGCATGGTACGTGGGAGAGCCTACTGCAATACTGAGGGATGAAGAAACATGGGGTTTTTCCCCAGTCACCCCTAGTCTAGTTTCTAAGAGAATCTCACCTTCTTCAGAGGAGATTTGGGAGATTTCAGCCTAAGGATGGAGAACTACAGAGCTGGACTCTAAAAAGTACCATTCAACCTGTGCTTGTGTACTGAGGCATGTCTAAAGTTTAGTCTAAATGTGTTGAACAATGTTTTTGTTGGTTCAGTATAATGTAATGTCCTATTAAACAGCATTTGTTGGGCTTCCAAATCTGTTGTCAAAGTACATTGTGTAGATGTTGTGATGTGGTGATTTGTAAAATAGTGCAATATTTTATAGTAATAAAGTAAGCAAATACACTATGAAACAAGTGACTACATTATCTATTGTGCTACAGACCTGAGACACAGCACTGGGGAGATGGAATGGTGTGCTTTCAGGCACTTCCTAAGCCACGAAACCTCTTGGCCCCTATGGTTTGCATATCCAGTAAAAATGCAGAAACTAAATTAGTCTTCTAAAAGAGGTGTTAATCCCTGTAAAATTCTTTGAGTAGTTTTCATTTACATTCTTAAAAAGGGAAGGAAGGCTTTAGCAATGGCTATGCTTGCCCTCTGTGATTCATGCTCAACATTTTTTTTTAATTTTTTTTATAAACCAGGATTATAACATTTAATAAATACAACACTGAATTCTCAGGAACGCTTTGGCTGACTCATAATTCAAACTCAATCAAAACCAGCACCAGGATACATACCCCTTTGTTGTGTCACCTTCAGTTTACAGTTTTAAAAAAGGACATGGAAGCCAAAGCTGCCAGGCACAAATTCTGAAAGTTGACTCCCAAGTATGTCCAAACAGATTTCTAAAGGAAATAAATTGCTTTCCAAAGCCAAATTTTTCATAAGTTGGAACAGTATTTCAGCACAGAATAAACATACTGTGCAGTGTTCCTGTTTGGTAAATGAAAGAAATATTGACTTTTATTTCTTTGTTACCTTTTAATACCATAAGCTAAAAGAAGGCAAGCTTTCTTTACACACATTCCCAGGGTCACCTTATTTTTAATGTGTATTTCACATTGCAAATTATAGTCAATGGACTTATTAGAATATTTTTTCTAAAATTTAAGCATTTTTAATTGCATTTCATTTGTTCTAGATTGAACTCTTCTAAAGATTCTCAGATAAGAAGAAAAATACTCTCTATGCATGAATACAAGCACAGATACAAAATCTTTGAATGAGAAAATAATTTCATTATCTTTACATCCATCCTATCAATTAATTTCCATTTCTATAATTATGTTTTTTTCATAGCAGAAAATTTGATAATGTTTTAATTTGATAAATGATGAAGACAATAGTAATAGTAGTAGTAATAATAATAATAATGCTGTTTTCATTATTATATGAAAATAGTAATAGTAGTAGTAATAATATTAATAATAATGCCATTTTCATTAAAGAATTTTTTTAAATTATTAAGTAATACTTCAAGGATTATTTGACATCATAGAAAAGGCTTGCTGATTATGGGAATACTGCATTATTATCTATATTTTAATAATTTCCCTAAATTCACTCATCAATATAAAACCAATATCTTTTTCTTACAACCCCTGGATAACTTCCAGATTTTAACTTGTTGTCCATAAATATTTTAGGCATCTAGAGCCAAGCAGTGCCTCTCTACTGCAATATAAACACTATCATATCTCTGAAGTACAGCAAAAGACACCTTAAGCTGTTCCTTAAGGGGAAAAAAAGAATGACCAGTTGAGGAACTGTAAATAGGATCCTAGTGGGGTAGTGTACCAGAAGACCGAGGTTCTCTTTTGCATCGCTCTTAAGCCTCACACAATTTAACATCTTGTGTTCTAATTTAACATCTCATGTTCTCTGGAGCAAGTATGAGGAAGTACTTAGCGAAAATGAAAAGATTCTGGCAGATGATTCAGGTTTTTAGCCAAAGTGTAGGATGATTACATCGATGGAAGGCCCTAGAGCAGCCCAGAGAGAATTGTGGGAGGAGACCACAAGGCTTTGATCTTTGGCCAGTGAGAGCCAACAAATGTGGCAGAGTCATTCAGTCATCTCCATCCAGTTTCTTCACTAGCTGTTCCCGTGTTTTACCCAGTCCTTCCTCAGTCTGCATGTTTATTGCTTGTCATTCTGGATCCGTTTTCCCTTGTTTGGCAATTTTAGAGAAGTTGCCATTCTTGAATGTCAGCCCAGCCTTTGAACTTAGCCTTGCTTTGAGCAAGAGATTGGCCTAGCTGAACTCCAACTGTCCCTTCCAATATAAACACTTAGAATATTCCATGGTTCTCCATACTTCTCACATTTAGGCCAAGGGTGCTAAAAGAGAGGGTCTCTGATTGAAAAAATCATCATCTGGATAGTTTTAAATTTCTTCCACAGTACTTCTCAGAGATAAAGAGAAGCTTTTTTTATCTTTTTTCCTTATTACACCATACTGAACACACATTTCTTCATATATGAAAGTTATTTAAAAGTCAATGCAAGCAGGAAGAATGGTGACATGCTTTTTGATTTCAGCTTGCCAGATGTGTTCCTTGAGATTAAATAAACAACAAATTATTCTCTGTAATTGAAAAATAATGCAGTGTTTATTTAATTTTTCTGTAGCATCTCTGAGAGATCTCAGTGGCTTGTGGGGTTGGCTCTAAAATAGAAACATTTGGAGAGTCTGACGTAGCTAATATTTACTGCATGACCACCAACTGGAATGATTATTTCTACTAAAGTTAATCTTGAATAAGCAAGAGGTTTCTCTTGTAATTTGTTCATTGCATATCAGACTTTTAACTTTATCAAGTTTTTTATCCCAATAGCATCACATTAGGATGTGTTGTACTAAAAGAACCATCTACATTCAGCTTCAGTCAATAAGGTCTTTTTTAAGCATTCATCTCACAGTGATTAATTGATTCTATATTTTTTCACATGTCCCTAAGGGCAGATAAGCTGGAAATCTTTCACATGCAACATCCTTCAGCCTGTCTTCCCATCTTGTCTTGCAACACATATTGCCACATATTCTCCTCAACACCTGTTATCAGGGATCCTGTGTAGGCAGCTACAGTGAATCCTTCCTCATCTGCTCTGGGCAGCAAGCAGGGATTCTTTGTGGTGAGGGAAACAGGCATCTCTATGGTGCCATGCAGCTTCTGTAAACATCTAAAGTAGCAGAAATCAATAGTTTTCTAAAAGAACCCATTCTTCCCTGCTGATTATTAAAGTTTTTAAAACTCACCTACCAACATTTCAAATTTAAATTTCTACTAACTTTTGGTCATATGAATCCCAGCTTAACTGTAAACCAGTTAGATTTCTAGTCTACATGAAACAGAATATTTACCCCTTCAGCCAGTGGTGGAAAATAGCCAGTGGTGGAAGATGACTTTAATCATTTCATTCAGTCACTGTGTAGGCAGGTTGTTCTCTGGGTTTGCCCATTATGCTCCACAGATTGGAGAGAAGTCTGGATGAGAACCTTGGGTTAACTGACAAGTTCATCTGACAAGTCAGATGAACAAGGGTGCACGGGATGAGTCTGCCCACACACCAGAGGCAAGCACAGGTAATAATCAAAGTTATTAAAAACCCCTGCATTTTCACAAAAGCTGAAAGCTATCTCCTGCAGTAAGGCTAAATCTGGAATCCCATTCATACTTGTATAGAACACAGTCTGGATTTCTTATAAAAAGGAAGTTAGAAATGTAGAGTACATAAAAATGTTCTGTATTAAATATATATTAATATCTTTATTAATACTTAAAGTTTTATTAAAAATTTAGTTGGTTTTACATAATGGACTTTTTTAAGTCTTTACATGTGACAATCCATTCCTTACCTAAAAATGGAAGCAAATAAAATTACATTGGATTGGAAGATTGCTTCACTTATCAGTCTTTCAACATAATTATAAGCAGGAAATAAGTGAGGGAATTTATTTTTAATGAACTATCTCTAGGAAAAGTTCTTGGCTTCTGACTGAATACACTTTATTTGAAAGTGCTGTAGAAAACATAAAATCAATACTGGTAAACTTTGCAGCTGGCAGGGAGATTGGTCCATGTCATTGAATAGATAAGACATTACTGATAAAGAGCAATGTGGAATGCTTAATAGACAGTATCAGCAAGCAGGAAGTGTTTTTATCCCGTCATTGCAAATTAATTCCTGAAAGAGAGTAAGGAATGCAACCCAAACTTGTAAAAGTGCTTTTGAATCATTATGTATAATCACCTGAGCATAGCATCACAATGAAAAAATGCAGATTCAGCAAAACTTCTTAAAACTAGAGGTTTTGTTTATATTTGTTTATACTTTTCTTAGTAAGATGCCCTTGGAAAAATATTTTATTGCACATATTATAATGTTAAGAAAATCAATGAAATCCTGTTTCAGATTCTTTTCCTGCTGCTCCATACTTGTCCTTTCATCTTCTTTTTCAATTTTTTCCTATTTACTTCAAACTTACTATGTGGCACTTCCAAATACTATGCAAAGATCAAGCATCTTGTAGATATCTTATCTTTAACTAAAGTTTCTTTTTTTTTTAGACCTGAAATATGGGATTTCTATGGGATTTTCCATGCAGTTCTTCATTAACAAAAGTAATGGCTGTGTTTGTAAGCTGTCCATGTGCAAGGTAGATGGAAAGATTTCCTTACTAGCTAACTCCTATAATAGATCTCATTTCCTGTGGAGACAACCAGGCATGTAATTTCAGGATTTATTTCCTGTGAGGAATCTTGCAAGGAGCTGTTCATTAAAAACTTGTAAAAATTAAAGACAAGGACTTTGCTTGGGAAAAGTAGTCTAAAACAGAGCTGGAAGGATAGAAACCAGCTAGTGAAGAGTTAGACACATACCCTTTGTGGCATCCAAAACATCAGAAAAGATGTTTTGGGTCAGTTAAGGAGTACTGGTAGGACTGGTGTTGTCAGGGGATCCTTTTTTCAGGAGCTAGGAGGCACAGCTGACCTGCAGCTGTCTGGGTATCAGACTCTATTAGCTATAAAACTGCTTCAGAGACATTTCTGGTTACCACGAGTAAATATTTACCCGAAAGAGCTGCAGCCATCATCTGTGCCAAATAGACAGCAGCAGACTGATGGAGAGATCTCTTTGGCTTCTTCCAAGTGTGTAGGCTGTTCTTGTTCCTCTGAGAAGTGCCTGAGTTAGGCAGGTCCTTCTGCAGTGAGGACAGGCCCCTCCTTCCTGAGCTCCTGCTGGAGAGACATTTCCAGCGGCTGCGGGTTCTGAGCAAGTGGAAGAAGGCTCAGGGCAGAAAGCTGGAGATCTACAGCCCAGTCCAGCAAGCTGCTGAGAGAGCAAAGCACTGATGGAATGGGATCAAAATCTGGGGACTAGCAGGGACTGTGCAGAGCTTTTTATAACTCTGAGAGTCATTGATTTCACTGGAAACAAGGAGCTCTAATGTAGGGACATGGTGAGCAGGGCAAGCTGTTTCTTTGATTTCTACGTTCTCCAGTCAATGATTTTACATCTTCCCTATTTGAAAACAGATGGTTTTTAGTTCTATTATGATAAAGCTCAGTGGTTTGGTTTTTGTTTGTTATATGTACAATCAAGCCTTTGGAGCTGTTATAAGAAGGAGTCTAGGCAGGTCTAGGTAAAATCTTTGACCAGAATCAGTTCAAGCTAATGTGGGAAGAAAATACCAAATCAAAACCTGCTATACTGCCACAAAATAGAAAGTAATTTCTCCACCAGTTTGGTATATCCTTTACCTTGCAGATTAAAGGCTTGATTTCTGGAACTAAGAACTGAAGCTGCTTTTTCTTCTGAACTGATAATCGTTTCTGTGGGTATTTAATTGTGATTTAGTAATGAAGAAACAAAAATCACACAGAAGTTCTGAGGATTTCAGAGTTTTGCAGAGAAGGAAAGTTCTACTGCATCAGTTCTACAATTTGGAGTGACAAAGACAAAAATAATATGCATTTTATAATTATGAAGTCAGAATAAAAGATACTCAAACTGAAATATATTTCTATTACTTTCTTTTGTGCAACTTAAAGCTATGAAATTTATATTTATCAAAAAACACAGACATCAAAGAAATAAAAAAGAAATAATAGTGGTTTAGAATGCAATATAATAAATAAAAAATAAACATTTTGTGTATTGAAAATAATGTTGAAAATTTAAAAAAAAAATTTAGGAAAGAAAAATTAATGCCCCTGCAATTTTTCAGGTGGAGGATCAGGCCTAGTCTCTAAATAGTGAGTATTAATTCTGAAGTACTCAAAAGCTTTTTATTTTTTGCTCCTCTCTGTTGTCCGAAAGACAAAGAATTGCAGTGTAACAACATAAATATTTTTGTCACTAAATTTGAATGCATTTATTGCAGATAACTGGTGTAGAATTGCAACTGAGTTACATTTCTAACTTGCTTCTACTAGGAAAGGGCAGAATAAAATTCATTACTTGTGTTTCTACAGAGCTACCCATTTTTTATTCATTAATATGTGATAGCTACTTGCACACTGGTTTGGTTTTTTTCTATTTGGCTCAGCAGTAAATAAACTTTATTAGATTAAGGGGAATTATGGGTATTTGCCATGTGTCCCATTTGAGGTCTCTTTGTATGGCAGAACACACAGCTTTCAGAACACTCTTCAGAGAAAAAATTGTGTGGAGAGTCTAAAGACAACTTGGTTTTTTGTTTTCTCTTGGATAATGATTTTATTTTCAAATTGCAGCAATTACTTCTGAATTACTAACTTCTGAGTAGATGCAAACATATTTTTATTTAATTAGAATGGATTTGTAATTTGTTTCCTCTATCCTATGAGTCCTAAAGCTTTTAAAAAAACTCACCAAAGAGATCACTGAGAAGTAGAGCAAGTTAATCTAGAACTGTCAGTTGCCTGGAAGATCAAAAACTTTTTGATGGTATGAAAAGCAAAAGCCTGCCTATAACAGGGTGAATTACTTCAGGCTCTATGTTATGAGGGACATCTAATATTTAGTGCTTACTAAATATTAGATGATCCTGCCAAATGTTAGATGGTCACTAGGTATTTTGTCAAGAACCTGAATAGAAATTTCATCTGAGATCTGATTTATTCTGTTATTTTACCCATCAATACATTCTGGAAATGCAGATGCTTTTCACAGAAATTAGAGAATTACCATTAACTAATGAAAACCCCTTTGATAAAAGGCTCTAATTTGAATTAACATTTTCCTTCCCTTTCCTCTGAAGTGGACCCTTTGTTGTTGATCCCTGCGACATGAATTTTACTCTTTAAGTTAGCTTGTTAGAGTTAAAAAATATTCTTTTTAAAAATAAAGAGCACCAGGGGGAAATTTCCTCTACAAACTATTTCCTATCCTATCAGATTGGGATTATACACCAGAAAACCTGTAGGGTGGCCGGGTAAAGAGCATACAGATCTACCCTTAGTGTCATTTATTTATCTGTTCTTTGGGGAAACCCAAGGAGAAAGTATCACAACCATCACAGATTAATTGTGCTGTTCATCCAGATTCCTTCAGCCAGCCATGTTCTTCAGGCATAAATTCAATTTTTGTCTTGTGATCAAATGGGGACATTGGGGTATGAGGATAGACTGAGGAAGAAGATGGTTTATGGATCCAAAGACTTCATACAAGTTTGTTTTCTTATTCAGTAAGTTCTGATTTTAAATAAGGAGGGACATACATGCAATGTACCCTAGCATGTCTTTCTAAAATTGCTAATTTTTAAGGTCCACAAAGTGCTTCACGCTTGTCAGCACCATAATCTCCTCTGTTTAACTTGTCATGTTTATGTACTGTTCCAATTTTCTCAGCATTGTGGGGTTTATTTTCCATTATGTTGGACATGTCATCTAACTCAAGTCTGAAACCAATTTGTGTTCCTCTGAGAGACACAGCAATGTCACAGGCAAAAAAAAAAAAAAATCAACCTATTCACAGTTTTTCTTCCTTTCCCTTGTAATACATTCATTTAATACTTATCACTTCCCAACTATCTTGTCAGGATCCTTTTTAAGCATCATTTTTTAGTGTTCTGTTCATTAACTTTTTAAAGTCCTACGCAGGACTACGTGTGACTAGCACATAATCTAAACATCATGAAATTCACATCAATACTGTTCCTCTCTCATTAGACTTCAGGACACAGCTGTTCTTTATGTTAATTGCTCAACTCCAAACTTTCAGGAATTCATAAAAAATTGACATTTCTTAACGGGTTTTTTTGCAAGCCAGGTCATCTTGACCAATTTATCATGCTTTATACTCTTCAGTGTTCTGACTGCAATAATATCATGCCCATCAATCATTGTTACTCTCTCATTTTTTTTCTTTCAGGCTCCTGTGGTCTTATGCTAAACCACCTGAACTTCATGTCATTTTAACCAGTATAATTTGAATCACTGAAATGATCAGAAAAGCTTTTTCTAATTCAGTTTTTTTCTTCTTGATAAGTAAGTTGTATACTGAGAATTACCTTCTGAGTGGGAATGTGAAAACAAAGACATTTGTCTCTGCTAGGTACTTGTCAGAGTGGACAATATCAGATCTTCAGTGGCTCAAAGCAAAGTATCTTACCTGGAGGTTCAGCCAGGGAACTGGAAATTTAGAACTTCTCTGTTCTTTTCACAGTTTTGTTACCCTTTGTACATGGGCCTTTCATTAACATCCCTTGACAAATATTCTGCATTTCAACACTAAATGTTGCATTTTCACATCTTTGAGTTAACCATGTAAACCTTGGTCTTGTGATAGATTTTTCTTCTCCAGTTGGTCTTCTCTCTCACAGTCTCCAACTGTTGTCAATCTTTCTGTTCTACCTGATACCCTGTAGCCAGGAATAAGCTCATCTGTCAAGCTGCTGTGAAGGAGCAGGAAATTGGAAATTAATTATTCCTTTGAATAACATCTGGATCCAAAGCATCAAATAATCATGCTATTGCTTATCCCCAGCTTTCACCACTGTGGCCAAGTGGCATGATTACCTTTTTATTATGTTGTCTTTGAGTGTTTGTCATTCCACCATGTGGTATGAAAATGAGTCAATTATGGGTAACACACCTGAGCTCCTGACACTACCCATTTCCACAGAACAGATTAAAAAAGAAAATTAATAACATTTAGAAACATGCAGACAGCTTGATGCCTATTAAACAGTAAATACTGAAGTCACTACTGTGTAATTTAGTAATGACAAGCAGTCAGAGGAAACCAGGAGGTTCTCTTAGTCTCTGTAATTACACTTATTTGTTGCTTTATGGTGAACTTTTGTCCAGTGCTCCCAAATCTCAGAGAAATCAGAAGGAGGGAGACTCTGAGCTCATTAACAACATCCAGGGCCATCTGAAACGCACTGGCATACCAAGAAATCTTCACTGGAATGGCAGAGTAAGGATGACAACTGAAGCTCTGAAATCTTCCATATATTCTGTGTCATATCTGCCAATCTAGGACAGATTTCTGAATAGCATTAGGTATGGCACCCTGGATACTAGACCTGTGTTTCTGCATCTGCGTTAAGTTCCTAATTCACAGAATATGACATGAAAATTTACTTCTCTGAATATCAATATCTAAGTCTGGCATGTGTGTTTGTGTGTCTGTTATAACTGATGGGGACTTTAATTAACAGCTGACATGTAGGCATCCTATTCTGTTGAGATGCCCATGGATATTCCATCTCACTTCTCACCAAAGGTCCTTTTGTCACAGATGACAACACTAGGAGGATACACATGCAAGCAAAAGAATGGATTTATTGTTGAATGTTTTTCCCCCACACTTGCTGAAGTAATTTTGTGAATGTATCTTCATGAAGAGGACTTTAGGACACAGTATTAAAACAACTTATGCACCATCTACATTTTAACAGAAAATATTTGGAACATGCCTTGATATTCATCAACGTGACGTGAATTATAATTCACTGTGAGATTTCTTTATTGGGCTTAGAAAGTGTTAAAGCTTAAACGGGAGTAGAATCTAAACACATGTAAGAGCAGAGAGAGTGATATAGTTAGGCAGAGTTTCTGACTGTCAGAGAGCTACAAAAATATAATGCAGTATTCCTGAAAATTTTGAGGCTTAAATTAGCTTTCACTAAAGCCAGGCTGAGTTGTCAGACATGTTCTTAGCAAGCATACAAAGTCTTTATGGGTATGGCAGCACTTGCAGACCCTTCTAGAATCAACAGCCACAAGCTGTCAGGGTTCTGAAGTCTCAATTTATACTCCAAATGATGTTGCTGGTTCTGTGTGTACGACATATACCAGGCTTTTCACCTTGCTGGGTTTGCTCTGCTCAGGGCAAGTTGCATTCAACAATATATTTTTTGCCTGAGACAAGGCACTGCTTTCATTACCAGTTCTCACAGCATTAGAGCAGAACAGTCAATAGTGTAATTTCTAGTCTGGAAAGAGAACCAGTGACACTCTTTTTAGCAGCAGTCGTTGGACAACAGACACAAGCAAACCTGGAGATTCTTCAGGGAAAATTTCCCTTCAGGCAAACAAAAGGTTCTTTTTCATGTCTGTGTAAAAATGTACCCTTGACCTTTTCAAAATGTAGATAGAACCAGTGAGCAAACATCTGAGATGTCTTGTTCATCATGTATGAGTACCTATGCATGCAGACTTTTCCTAATTGAGTTAGTATTTAAATAAAAATACATATTCTTAGACTTCAGAGAGGAAAGTAACAGTTCATCCACTACTACCTGCACCTCCAAAACAAAAACTAGGATATGAACCCTAAGGATTTGAACTTTTAGTAGAAACTTCTGTCATAAAAAGAGACAAGGCTCTTCCTCAATTCTATAAGATAACTTTTTCTACTCCAGGTCGAAAGTTGTCCCAGTAAAATCTGTTCTGCAGCAGCATTTTCTCAATTCCAAGACATGACTGTCCTTCAGATAATATAGTTTGCTATCAGCCACGAGATAAATCTGTAGCAGAGTAACACTGTTCTTGTAATGGGTGTCTGAAAAGAGAAGACAGTTTGTGTAAAAAATGAGACATTCTGTAGGTGTTTAGTATCTAACTTTGTCCTTGAGAAATAATTCCTTCTTGTTGACCACATCAAAAGCTTGTTCCAAAAACGTATTTTTCATTTCCGTAAATTGAGATTTCTATTATATTTTCAAACTCTGGTATATTTACACATCAGAAGCTGTCACTAACTGTTGCATTTGCCTCTGCACTATTTTAGATATAATGCTAAAATTCTCTGCCTCACATCCAGATTAATTAGAAGGACTTGTTGGGTTTTTTTCTTGGTTTCATAAATTATTTTAAATCTTTGACTGATAAGCAATTCACAGAGCTGTAGCAGCTAAGGAAAATAAATACCTGTGTGTCCATTAGAATGTAAATTAACTCATTACTATGCCTGCTCCTGACCTTTTCTGATGGCTGTATTCTTGCTAACAAAGACTCTTTGCTATTCATGAAAGTGAAATTTAATGGTAGCTTGAGATTCTCTGGTGTATTTTAGATTACATTCTGATAGACTCAGGTGACCAGTGAGGGTTCCAGCTTGAAGAGCAAATACTTCTAGCATTCATGACTTTGAATAGCTATCCTTTTTCTAATTATTTGTGAAGATTTGAATATTGTTGAAAATTTGTTGCTTAAGCAGGCTAGATCAGTGAAACCTCATGAACTGCACAAAAAGGGCTCCTGTGTTTAAAAAGTTGAATATTGATAGTACCTGATCTCACAGTCATTTAGGATTTTGCATCAGCTCTATAAACATGGAAACTTAGAATCATAGAACCATAAAAAGGTTTAGATTGAAAATACTTTAAGATCATCGAGGCCGACTATTAACCCAGCACTGCAAAGTCCATCTCTAAACCATGTCCTGAAGTACCACCTTTACACATCTTCTGAATACCTCCAGGGATAGTGACTCAGCCCTGGGCAGCATGTTCCACTGCTTGGCAATCCTTTAGGTGGAGAAATTTCTCCAAATATACAATCTAAACATCCCCTGTGCAACTTTAGGCCCTTTTCTCTCATCGTATCTCCTGTTACTTGGGAAAAGAGATCAAGCCCACCTCACCACAACCCTCTACCTGAAATGTGCAGAGCAAAAAGGTCCCTCCTGAGCCTCTCTGTCTCCAGGTTCAACACCCCAGCTCCCTCCGCTGCTCCTCATCAGACTTGTGCTTCAGATCCTTCACTGGCCATGTGCAAGCCCTTCTCTGGACCCATTCCAGCATCTCAATGTCTTTCTTGACCTGAGAGGCCCAGAATTGATTCAAGGTGTGGCCTCACCGTTGCTGAGTACAGAGGAATGCTCACTGCCCTGGGCCTGCTGGCAGCACTATTGCTGGTACAGGTCAGGATGCTAGTGATTGTAAGACTTCTCCCAGCTGCTTATAGAATCTTTCATGAGCCTCTTCATCCTGGATGGGTGGTCTACAAAAGATTCCCACCATATTATCTGTCTAGCTGGCCTTTCTTAACTCTTAAACATTCAACTGTGTCATCACATCACTATGCTCCAGACAGTCAAGACAGCCCCTAACACACAGAGCTGCCCCTTCCTTGACTGTCTCTTCTGAAGAGTTTATTGTCTTCCATTGCAGCAGTCCAGTCATGTGAGTCCTCCCACCATGCTTCTGTGGTGGCAACCAAATCCTAGCTTTCCTTCAGTACCAAGAACTGTGCTTCCAGCTCTTCCTGTTTGTTGCCTGTGCTGTGTGCAGTGGTGTAGTCATTCTCCAGCTGGGCTATTGATCCTGCCACCTTTTTGGGGGGAGAAGCCCTAATTCCTGTGTGACCACTGTCAGCTGCTTCCATGGTTTCTAGCTCATTAATAACCCTCATGTCTGCTGCTGCATGGATCCATCCCCTACCTCCACTGAGACAGCAGACCAGAGGGCATTGCTAGCACACTGTCCCTCAGTGATATGCAGCCCCCAGGGTTACCTCTAGCAAGCCTGGTTTTATCCCTTACCCCTTTCAAATCCAGTTTTAAATCTCTTTCAATGAGCCCTGCTAACTCCTGTGCATAGATTCCCCACTATGAGACAACTGTACCCTATCTGTTCTCTGAAATCCTGGTGTTCTCCAAACTAACCCATGATCAAAAAAACAAAACCCACACTTTGCTGGTGGCACCAGGCTCAGAGCCAAGGACTGATCTGCTGGTTCTTGCTGTTTCTTCTGTAATAATCTTCTGCAACTGTAAAAATAGAGGAGAACGCTACCTGTGCTCCTGATCCCTTAACCACTCATCCCAAGGCCCCAAAGTCTGTCTGGATTTCCCTCTAACCTCTTGTTGCAACTTCATCACTGCCTACCTGAGGAATGAATAATAGGGCTGTGTTTTAATCAAGGCTGCAGGGAGGCAACAGGCTTCCCTAACAAGAGGGTCTGGGCTGCATTCTGGGCCTTCTGTTCCCTTCAGAAAGGAGTTTCCTGTGACAATGACCCATCTGTTTTGGAGGGCAGCTTTGGCACAGGGAGCAGCCCAAATCCATGACAGCATCCTTCCCATGCTGGATGAAGCACCAGCCTTGTCATGTTTGGTTCCACTTGCAGAGCCTCCACCTGCTATGCCCAGATACCTGGAGAGGTGAGGTGGTGCCAGAGGAGATGCACTGGCCAGGCACTTGTCACCACTGCCACCAATCCCTTAAGTCACTGTGTTCAGCCTGGGGGAGAGGATAACAAATTCCCTCTATCATGAGTCTTGTCTATCAGGGGAGCCTGTCCCTGGGAATACAGGGAGTGAAGGTTAGAGCACAGTGCTGATAACACCATGGGCTCAATCCCTGGATGGGCCATTCACTCAGAGTTGGGCTTGATGATCCTTGTGTTTCTGTTCCAGCTCAGAATATTCTGAGATTCCAGTAGTCTGACACTCTTACACTCCCCCTGATTCCTCAGCCTACTCACTTCCTCCCAGGGGTCACTGAGCACAGGAGCTCCTCACTCACTGTGCCAGCAGTCCTGGCACAAGGGCAGTGCAAATCCTGGCACTGGGGTGGCAGTATGTTCCCACTGGAGTTCCACCTGGCAGCTGTGTTCCTCATGCTGGGTGCAGAGTTAGGGAGGCCATGCCTTTCTTCCTGTAGCTGGCAGGGTTTCAGCACCATTCCTGTGTGCCCTTCCGTGCCAGCTGCCTCCAGACTGTCACATCATGCCCGTGGTGCCACACCATGTCCTGTGTGCCCACCCTGCTGATGGTGCTCCAGTTTCTTTTATCCTTTGGAGGAAGATTTGGCCTGGTGCTTCTGGTCCTGTTAGCTGTGGCATGAGCTGCAGGCTGCTATTGGCCCTCTCTGAGCTTCCCAAATTCAGACAGCTGCCCTGTGCACCTCACTGGAGCACTCCACAGGCAATCATGTCAGCACCAGAGCCACTCTCCTCAGCAACTTCAGTAGGATGAGATCAGGTACATTTTCCTAAAGTACTCTTTTACCTCTAGATCATTTCTGATAAAATTCTGTCTCACACTTAATGCTACGTGTCAAGAAGCTGAAACTCTGAAAGAAGAGCTGAAACAAAGACTTGGACTCACAATGCCCCCAAGTCATCTGGAGTAGAGATAAGCCAGACAGGGTGGTACCCCAATGGGGTAAAGATCTAGCTGACCTTCCTTTGAACAGTCCCTGCTTTTTACCCATACTGTCATAAATTGTCTGTAGACAGAAATGTGTTTAATCCTTGGGATCACTTTTCATAGGTGTAGTGGGCCAAAGAGTGAAAAACAGTGATGATTTAAACTGAAGCACTACTTTTGTTGCAGTTTCACTTGGGTTGAGAACAGGAGCAATGGAGTAGTGGAGCATAAAGCAAAATGCCAGCACCAGCAACTACTGAGAATCAGTTTGTACCATTGTGAGTCTTTTTTCAGGAAAAGCTGGGTTAATAACATCTGAGCATATGTATATAGCCATAAAGAAGACAGAGGTATTTCTCAGTTTTATTAATGTGAACCTGCATTTGATGCAAATGATGACTGTAACCAGCCTTCATGTCACTGCCACACAGTGCTCTATCTGTTACTTGCCATGCTGCCTGTATCTCACCTACTGCAAGGGAAAAGGCAGTGGCTCTGAACACATGGAATGGTGTGGCCTGATCAAAGGCAGTGGGTCATTCATCTCACTCTGATGTGGGATGTGTTGATTTTTGGCCCATTGCATCAGGTGCCATCCCAGCTAAAGACCAAATGGATCCTCCACAGCATGGCACCATCTCTCTGCAGGACAGCTGGCAGCAGGAGTAGCTAACTATGCTTGAAGAGCTAGAGCTCCCAGTCTTCTTACACCTACTCTTTATTTCAAGGTAAATCAACTTTTTCTTGTTGCTAGAGTAAGAGTCAATATTTAGAGCTGTTTGAAAAAGATGGACCTTTGAAAAAATATTATGTAATGATGATTGATTTTATTAGAAATGGAACTACTAATTGCCATTCCCAATACAACATCTGATACTTTAAACATGACATGATCAGCTAAAACTTTTTATCACCTGCTTGTTTTCATAAATATTACTTCCATTTGTTTTCATTATTGTCTCCTTTTAGATTTTGTTTACTACAGTATACAAATTAATTGAATGTACTACTTCTCATTGATCATACTTCTTTTCCTTAAAAGGAGAAAATATTTGAAGAGTAATTGAATTAATGGTATATATCTGTTCTGTACACACACAAAAATTACCTCTCCCACAAATATTTTCAGAATTTTAAGTCTAGGATATTTTAAATCTTAATGAGTCAATTCAATGGTAGAATTAGCTCTGTGCACCCAATCTGACCACAACTAACATAGCTCAACAAAAGGTAAACATACAGAGGGAGAAACCAGGTGTGGTGTGAATGGTAAGAAATGTTTCCCTGAACCTGCTAAAGGTGAACACCTGAGTCTGAACTCTCAGTGTTCTCACCTGTCACATCCATTTGAAGTTAAGGAGTATTTGGTACCTTTGTAAATCAGGCCCATATAGACAACTGATAGACATCTCAGGGATTCCAGTAAGAGAAAGAAAAAAAGAACAGAAAAGAAATCAAGTGTTACAGTACATTTATCCAGTAACTTCTCTAGGAGGAAAAACTTTTGCTTGAAGTGTTGTCACATGGATGTTGACAAGATGCCCATGGAGTCAGTTAATGCTCTGGGAGTGCTCATCAGCCATCTGTTCAGTGACTTCCAAGCATCTTGGAAGGAGAAAGGTCTGTTCAGTGCTTAAGACAGCTTTGCTCAGGAAGCCATATGCAACAAGGATATTAAAGCACAAAAAACTCCCAAGAAGCCCAGTGAAAGCTAGAGGGCTTTAAAATGGAAAGTGTGACAAGTGATGTGGAGGGATGTTGACTTACCCTGAACGTTGCTTTGGATTAACAATCTCTGTGTTGGAGGCTGTTGGGCTCCTCCCTACAGCACAGACTGTCACTGCAGAAATGAAACTGCTCCCAGGCTTCAGTTTAGTTATCCATGCACATCTGCCACAGAGGTGAGCATCCTTAAAAGTCCTGTGACTTAGCAATAGCTGTGTGAGTTACTTATGATTCTATGAGGTGTGAAGAACTTCTCCAGGAAACAATGCAAAATAGTGAGGATAATGAAGATGGAAATGGAGCAAAAATCATCCCCATGGGAGCTGACTAATAACCAAGGGCTGGTTTTGTACTACTGACATTACAGAATTTGCAAAAAACCTAAAAAGGAAACTAATCAGTCTTTCAAATACTCAAAGTCCTGCCTGATAAGCTGCTTTTAGAAAACTAAACTTTTCAACAGTAAATCCTTGCTGAAGTTTAAGGCACATGATACCTGTAAGAATATTTTACAACAAAAGCATACTTAAACTTGGCTATTAGAGGAAGTAGATACAATGAGTGTGATGTGATTTGTCTTTTGTTACAGGATATCTTCATCAAAAAGGAGAAGTACAGTAAACTGAAGCTGGAATTTGCCTTGATCTGAAAAAAAAAAAAAAAAGAAAAAAAGTTTTTTTCTTCCTGCTACATTTGAACCCAAAATCTGTTTTCAGTTCTCAGTGTTTTTTAGTTAAGTTACAACTTAGAAACCATCACAGCTCTGATTTCCAGGGAAGCTCATTTTGGAAGGTGGTAAATACAACTTAAAAAGCAATCTCAAGAATAATTTTTGTAACACTGCTTTATGAGAAAATGTAAATCTGATTTTTAGAAGACATGTGGTTGTTACTGTACCTCAGCTTATTTTTTGAAATGAAACAATTAAAATGTTCATATGTGTTGGCCACCAGCTGCTGTACCTTATTACAGTTTAAATAGCCAACCTGGAATAAGAAATCATTCTATTCTCAAAATCAGTTTTGCAGAAGCATATGAGGTTATGTATTTTTCTTGTTGCATGCTTACGTGTTGCCACAGTATATTCCTGCTAGCACCTGGCTGAATGGGGGGGGGCCTTTTTAACCAAAGCCAGGAACCCAACTGTCCTTTCCCAAAGTGGTGCAGACCTGTACTGGCTGTCTTCACAAGGAGTGTTAATAAAAAAAACACAGGAATCTTCAAGAAATGGGCTACAGCTGGTGTGGTGAGGTTACCATGAGGAGGGGTGGCTGTCAGGCACATGGGTGAGCCAAAAGCCACTCATGGTAAGAAGAGGCTGAATGAAGTATTTTTAGGTGGATCTAAGTTGACTTCTGTTATTTCAAATTTTAAACCTGTGTGTGGATATGGAGGTGAGGGGTGTTCGTATGTAAATGTGTATAATATTTTCAGCTACTCCAGTTTTTATGAAGACCATCCCAAGTTGGACAGCAAGGGGCCGGGAATTTGGGAAGGGAAAAGAAGAAACCTGGAAGTGGAATGAAGTTGTCAGAGCTTATCCAGTATATGTTTCTAGTTGGGTGTGAGTTGATCAGAAGGTTGGGCAGTATCAGTATTCTATTAGTACTCAAAAGAAGTTGAAAGCTGCATTTTTTGGAGAAGAAATTTCAGCCCTGTTGATAAATCAGTATCTGCATATAAACTGGTGCCAGTCTGCTGGCAGCTGTCATTCAGGTGGGATCCTGCTCTCCCAATGTGCTCACATGGCATGTGAGGAGCACCAGAAAGTCAAGGGGAAATGTGGTGTGAAGTGAGGTCAAACTAAAAGAAAGTCCACTTCTCATTGCCTGCTGTAGATGTGGCTGCAGACAGACAACACTGCTGAGTGGACACTGAATAGACATTATTAAGGTATATTATTCTGGTGAGATTTTAAGCCTCAGTTTTCTACATGTAGGGGATTTGTTTCTTTAACTCTTGTGGTGTTCTACATATCCAAAATCCTCTTGAATTCTTGAATTTGCAGCATTTGTTGCATGTGTTTAAATACTGGTGATAATTATGGATGTTTGGTACACAGCAATTATCAATTATCCATGATCAGTCTTACATTGAATAACTGATAATGTCATATATTCTATAAAAGTCAGTTTAATTTAGGTTGGGAAAAGGATGTTTAGTTCAGCTGTGAGCGTAGATCTTATGTGAGACAATATTAAAATTGTCAAGAAATAGGAAAAGATGTAATATAAAGTTCCTTTATGGACCTAGGCCTTCACCCCTTTGGCCTAGCACCTAATCTCTGACAAAGGTGAGAGATTATCTCATTTTACATGAGGTCAAGGTGTAACAGATGGAATTAAATCAGAAGAATGGATTTACTATTAGTCCTAAGGTTTGTTACCTTTAGAGATTGTTGCTTCTATAGCATCCTTTTGTACACATATGGATCTCCAGTTTATTTTTTTTTAAATTTTCCTTTGGATTTTTGCTTCTCTGGCATCCTATATCTGTTAGTTTTCTAACATAATTTCATGCTGTGTGAATAAATATTGCTTTTTTTTTTTTTTGAGTGTAGATGTTGTCATTTGTATGTTGCAGTCTGTGCCCACAACCTCCAAGATAAATATAAGTTTATATTCTCTTTGTTTAAATGAATAATTGGATTTTTTTAAATTGAGGGGCTTTAAAAAAAAAATCTTAACTTGATGTATATGTCAGTGTTTATTTTTTTTTTAGACACCTATTATATTTTTTATTGTTAGTAAAATTTTTATGATATCTCCAGCATAACTTATTTTTAGGTGGAGACAGCAGAAAAATAGGGGGAAAAAAGACCTTTCAGTTTAATCAGGAGTGATTTTTGATGACAGTAAGATGTGGGAGGTGCACCAGTATCAACGGGTAAGGGGTGTTACCTCTGCCAATATTTTCTGCCAACAAATCAGGGTAGTAAGTTGATATGAGCAAGTTTCTCGTCTCATCTTTAGCTCAGAGCAGCAAGTACTTTTTAGTTTTCACTCTTATTAACAGTAGGGAAGCATCGTGGGTAATAAAAAGGTAGCCATCTGCCATCCAGTTAGTTATTTAATAAGTTTCTGCTACAGAATCTTTAATACTGAAAGTGATGTACAAGCCAGATCTATCAAGGATGCCTGTTATCTCAGCTTGAGTTTACAGATGGAAAGAAATCTGTCCACTTGTTAATAAAGCAGTTTTTATTCAGGCACTGTAGAGTCAGTAAACATAAACCTTTCCAGGATTACTTTTTTTTTTTACCCTTTTTTTTTTTAAAAAGCACCTCAGCATTACTAAATAGCCAGTGTTTCACTACAAATGGCTCAAGTGCTTTTACACTGCAAGATACTTCAGTCAAAATTAAGTATCAGGGCAGAAAAGATTACCTCATTATCACAGAATTCTGCAAATCTTAAATATATGTGCAAATATAATTCCTGTTGTGATTTTTCTGTAGAAAGATACTATGCTAATGCTCTCATAATTTTAATTTTCTTTTTAGACTCACTTTAGAAAAAGAAATAATGAAGTCAGTACTACTCTTTCAGCTGAATTCATTTTTTGAAAGAAAGAGAGGCCCTCCTATTAGATATCTCCCTTTAGGGGCCATTTCTGTTTCCAGCAAAACAAATGAACTCTTTGTTATTAGCTTTTAATTTTACCTAGGAAGATCCACAGACTTTTTTTTTTTTACCTGCTGTTAAACTGAGAATGAGTTTTTTTAATGAAAGCTATGTTGAAAGCTGGTATTTTTTAAAAAAAGTGACCTTTTGTAAGGCTTTTTTTTATTTAATACTTTGTAAAGGTTTTTAACGTTGTACTGCATAAGATAGGAAAAGTTTTCAATGCGTGTTTCAAATAATTTCCTTTTATGAAGAAGACATATTTGGAGTTTTAAACATTTGTAAGCTACAAGAGTTGAAATTTAGCACAGTCACTGAAGCAAGTTATCAATCAGTCAGTAACTAAGGAAAAGGAGATAACTACTTGTGTAAAAGAGGTAGTCATGCATGACTTCTTGCTAAGACCAAAACCAGGAGAGTATCAACATAAGCAATCCTTTCAAGACTTGGCCACCTTATCTAGACTAATGAAACCATGTTTTTTCTTCAGGCTTTTCTTCTAAAAACATCTCTTGTATTATTAGGTTTTGTTGATGGGATGTTCTGAATGCTTCTTCCTAAAGGTGCGACTGCATTTGACACATCAATACCAGGTCATTTGGTGTCTTATCCAATGTCCACCAAGACATTTGGAAGTCCTTTTGATTAGTTCTTTTAATTTCAACCTAATTCCATGCTGTTTGTAAAGTATGGCAATGATCTCAATAGCTCCACTTGCATATATATATATATATATATATGTATATATGTCTATGTGTGTATATATATATATATATATATTTCTGTCTATTTTTTTCTTAGAAATTCTCCCTCGTGTTTTGTGTTTTCACCCCTTGTGTGTAGAGAATTTTCATATCTATCAATATTATCTGCAGACCTGAATGAGAATGGGAGCATAGACACCACTTAGCCTCCATTCTTTATGCATCAGAAAAAGCTGCTAACATTATTTTTTGTTTATTTCAGGTTTCTTTTCTCCATGGAAAACTCCAAAGCCTGTAAGTTCCCTTTCAAAATTGTACACATTGAGTTCATAAGATGGCTATCATGCAAAGCAAATTTCTGTAGACTTTCATCTACCCATCCTGCTCCCAGCTCATGGGACACCTCTCAGCAGTGACACAGCACCAGGGGTGGCCTCCCTGAAAAGCTCTGAAGGTCTGTTGGCTTGGAGTCTGCCAGAAGTGGAAGAAGGAAAACCCTCATGTTAAGATGGGTGGCAAGAACCAGAAATGTGGTGGCTTAAAAATAAAGAGGTCTGGAGGAGAAGGCAGCAGAAATGAGTCCAGTCTAGTCTTCTAGTTGACAAATTCTTTGAAATTAACAACATGCACTTTTTCTGGTTTAGTAATGGCTTGAGTTTAACATCCTCAGAGATTGTTACTCTATTTTGCATTGGGAGATCTAGAGCTGCAGTAGTCACTTCAAATAAGAGCTTGGCTAGATAACTGGCTGAGGTGCCTTTTAATCAACTTTTCTGTGTTTCTTTGATTTTGACAGTAAAACCCAAGGTGTAAAGACTTCCCACTGTAAGACTGTAAGCAATGACTGTTTATTCTGCTGACACTGCATTATAATTTTTTTTTTTAATTTGTGACAGCATTCACAGTATAAAAAGAAATTGTAGGCTACTATTTTTGGTTGTCTTGTTTTATTTTTGTAGGGGGTTGTTTGGTTTTTGTTTTTTTTTTTTTAATTTGGCTTTTTAACTGAGATTTTACAGACCTTAGAGTAATTCCTAATTCTCCACAAGGGTGTGTAGAGGAACTAGATCCTGAAGACTCCTAAGAGCAATGGGAATAACAATAGCAATATCTTTTAAAGCACTTAGAGCCTTCTTACTGGGGAGCAGACAGGGGAAGTACATTAAATCTGAACTTTGCATACTCTCATATCGGAACATGGCATGCCTAAATTTTGCCAAAATAATTTTTGTACCCTGTCAAGTACAAATAGCAATTAATCAGCTGATGCAACTTTGTCAGGCTGCTTCAGCTTATGGTGGTTTTGCTGTGAAGAGACTGAGTCTGTATTCAATATCTTGGAATAAATATTGCATAAATTGTTGCTTTGTTCATCTATGTAGCAGGACATTTTTGTAAATAAATCCGATTATTGAAGGCTGTCTTGCTCTCACCAGTTTAAGACTCCTGAATGGCTGGGATGTTCAACTTTTAATCTCAGATAAAAAGTGAGGAAAGAGATAGCTTGGTGCTCACTTGTTAAGATCCACATTTGAAGACCTCCTCCTGTCCATACTTGGCCTTTTTATGTACACATCAAATATATAAATATCAGTGTATTTATTGTTGATGATTTTCTGCAACATATCATTATATAAAGAGTATGGTAGTTCATGCTCAAGTAGCACTTGCCAATAATCAGGATCTAGAAAAACAACCTGAGTTCATGCAGTTTTTCATGCAATGGTGTGAGGAAAACCAGGGCTCACAGTATAATATAACACCATTGTGTGCTGTACCTGCAGGACTGACTGCTCACAGCTACTCAGTTTTGGGGTAATCTCAGCAAGAGATTTCACTAATGATTAACCAAGTTAAGGGAGTGTGAATTCCTCTGTCTGGCACCACTTTTAACTAGAGAAATAGTCAGACATAAATTTCTCAAGTCCAAGGCCTGAAGATTGAAACCAAGTGCCTGCAGCACTGTGTGCAGGCAGTCTGAAGCTTTAGGGCAGGCACAGGAGGTTTAGAAAGCCTCCCCAACACCTCAGCACAGCCTGTATCTGTGTAACAGCAAAGGAAAACAAAGTAACTCGGGGTAACAGATATTTCCACTGATTCCTGTGTATATCGTACATATCTTATGTATTTATATCATGAATAATATTAGTGCAAAATAGCCACGAGCAAAGTCACCAAACCATTGCTCCAATTTGGATTTAATGCCCTGCACTCACTTCTGTCCTTACTCACTTTCAAGAATGGCTCATTTTCTGAAGTAGCATTATGATAACTTCCATTACTGAATGCTAGGTTTAATTAGTTGATATGGGTTTGGGAGATATAATTCCCCTTCTGTTTATCTGCTTATTTAGCTGGTTGAACTTCACACTTGAAGATTTAGAGCTAACCAGCAAGCAAGAGTTAGACATATGGGACCCAGTAGGGTTTTGCCAATTGATCTCCAGTTTCCTGTCCTTTCTCCAGGGTAAAGTTTGCTCATCAAAGATAATTATATTTTCCTTTCTTTTTTTAAATCTTTCTTTAAGTATTTTAATTTTGTCCAGTTTGGCATTTTGAAAGAGGTAAGTGATCTGTTTCCCCAGCACTTTCCAAGAAATTAGGAATCTTTCACTTCTAGACAGATATTGCCCTGTTTGTCTTTCATCTTCATAATGATAAGATAGTTTGGTTTCACTGGCTTGTGTTCTTCTTTTGGATTCCTAAGGGAAGGTAAAGCCTATACATATTTTTCTGGTAATTTCCTGTATCATAAGGAGCTTGAATTGAGCTTAGTTCTTCTTTCTTATAGGGGTCATATTCAGGTGTGTTTCTAGAGACCTTTGAATTTACAATTCCATAAAGCAATTATATACTGTATATGTGTTTATAGCTACTGGAGGTACTCTCTTTAGGGCTGTCAGAAGTAGTACTGTGCTATTCATGTGGCTAATTTACCCAAAGGGCAATTATTTGCAGAGGATACATTTATCTTGGTGTAAGAAGTACCTGAAGGTACCCAAGGTAAATTCCTGAGCTATTTCAATGGCAACTCAGGTATTTCCATATGCCACTGTATTGCACAGAATGTACACACTTACAGTTTTGAATGAACCAGCCCTACTTACTGCTGAAATTCTGACAGAACCACATCTTGAGTTATAATAATACTTTGTAAAATAATTAGGTCCTCAACAACTAAAAGCAACCAATATCTATAATCCATTTGTTCTTAATTATGAGCCTAAGAAGGTCAGATCACCTGGGATATGCAGCATGATAGTTATTCAGCATATTCACCAGGAGGACACTGAAGCATCTATAGTCCAACATACTTGGTGTGAAAAAAGCCTGATGCAGTTAATCATCAGAACAGAGAGTAAAGCCTACCTGCTGCCCCAAACACCTTCTGAAACCTAGGAACTAAAGACAAATGATAGTCACAAAATTTGCAGGGCAAGCCCACTGTAAACCTGCCATCATCTTTGATAAAGCTCTGCTGATACAAAAATAGAAGTCAGCAGAATTTAATTACAGATGAATTTGTTTCCAAGAGGCGTTTTTTGTGTAATTACCATTGTTGGGTTATATGTGAGAACAGACTGTTCTGGAGGCTTTACCACCCTTGTCCTCAGGAGGGGTTATAGGAATAGCTAAGTACTCATTTCCTGGGATAAACATTTGTGTTTTGTTTAATTTAGACTCTTCAAAGAAATTTGCTAATGCAATTTGATTAGTAGCCAACTTCTTCAAGAAATAAAAAAGCTGATCCTCAAGCCATCTTTAGCACAGCCCATCATATCTTCAAGTTTGATGTACATGTAAGACTGCTAGAGACAGTCTTGTAAAAAGTGTGAACTGAGGTGTCTCTCATGCACAGACAATAGGCTGTTTTAGGCTTTCCTGTAAATGGCCTGGAAGAGTTGAAAGCCTTATCCTGTGCATCATTATATAATGCCACTTTAGTGGGTTCTTTGGACACTAGATGCCTGACTACGTGCTGTAATAATTTTCTCTTCAGTTTTGATTTGGTTTGCTTTTCTTTTGGTTTTGATTTTGGTTTTTTAAATCTTCCATTGGAAGATTTAATCTGTTCCTAGTTTCAGTTATCTCCTTCTCCCTGGGCAGCCAGTTATTTTCATGTATTCTCAGAAGATACAGCATTAAGATCATTCACTAACTACACAGTCTGTCCCTTCTTTGCTAAGCACTGCCTTCATGTATGTTATGTATTTTGATGAATCTGCTAATTTGATAATTGAATCTGAATAATTTTAATCTGAATTTGATAATTGTGTCTTTACAAACTCACAGATTCCACCTTTACCAAATAATTTCCAGCACATCTGTGAGAGGCACTCCACATGCTTCAGAGGTAATGCTGGGCCTAATCTTACCTGAGAAAGGTCACATCTTGCCATAAGCAACAAACTAAGTAAATTTAACCAAGTCATTTTATAAACAGCTCAGCACACACCTTTCATTTCAAATGCAGCAAGCAGATTTACTAATTTTACACAACACATCTTCAACAGAAATCACTGGCTTTGGTCTCATTGTGGAAGTGACAGTTTTTGCAAAACTTCATTTTTATTCTCTGTATGTTTTTATTCCAGATGATGGAACGATGGGAGAATCAAGGCAGCCCTCAGACAAGTGTGTCTGCTCCAGCTATGCCACAGAATATTCCCTATCCACCCACTCTTCACAGGAGTTCATTTCCTGATTCAACAGAGGCCTTTGATCCACGAAAACCTGACCCGTATGAGCTGTATGAGAAATCAAGAGCTATTTATGAAAGTAGGCGTAAGTGAAAGCTCTCTTGACCCTGCTGGCCATTTAACATTTAAAATTTTGCCTTTGAAGGTGTCACTGTTGACATGATTTTCTGGAATTATCTTTTTTAATTTAAACTAGATTTCTTTCTGGTAAATAGAGGCCATTGTAAATGTTTCAAAAACTGTACACTTACATATTTTCTTAGATCTTACCTAAATTCTCATATTTGACTTTCATAGGTGTTTTTTCCTTATATTTTTGATCTCCCCATTTTGACTGTTAAGTCCTTGGTGAAGCCCAGGATATGTCCCACCACATTTTACTGTGTTTTTTTTTATTTCATAGTCAACCAATAGGAAGATGTGAATTTATCAATGAAAAAAAGAGTTTCACCTACTTTCACTTCAAAGTGACATTTTTTAAAGAAATTCCAATTCATTTGGAAAAAATTATTTTTTGACTTTTTTTTTATAAAAATGTCTTTGACAAGTTTTCCTATTTTCCTTGGTAGTTGGAAAGTAATCAATAGCATAAAGTACTATTTGAAGACCTATCCAAAACAGTACTGAGCCATTGACATGCTCATTTTGATTTAATTTCTCATGTTTTTGGAAATATAGTCCATGTTTTTGACAGCAAGAATAAAAGGGCTTAGACTTATTTACTCTTTTTGTAACGAACATTTTAGCTAAAAATATTGTTCTAAATTGTCTGCAGCCTTTACACTTACTAAGATAAATTCTTAAAAATAGTTAGCTTTTTTTACTGCCATTATTTGCATATGCTGCTTTTCAATTCATTTTGTAAAATACTTGAGCCTATAGACCAAAATATGCTATAAATTGCACATAAAATATTGGAGCTGATTCAGACCAGCCCATTAATATTAGTTGGGCCCAGGCACCTGGAATGTTCAGCATGCAAAGGGATAGTCTGAAGGAAATACATTATTGTCCCCAACACTGGGTTCATACCATTCTTACTTGCCTTGCCTAATACATTAGTTACAGCATCAGCATCACCTCTTTGGCTCTGGCATTCCCAGTCCCCACGAGAAAGGATATGCTGGAGGAACAACAGAGTTCATTTCACATCAACTCAAAGTAAACCCTGATCTAGTCTCAAAGCTGCATGTCATATTCCTCAGTTCTTGGCCACTGTGGCCAATGCCACCATCTTCTGCCACACTGATCCTATTAGTGGGACAATTTTCAATATAGATTGTCACCCTAAAACTCACAAACTCACTTCCCATAATACATAATCTTTTTTTTTTTTTTTTTTTAGGGAGACAGTTGTTGATGTTTTATTTAACTCTATGTACTTAAATAAAGTGCTGGCTTTTTTGAAAAATACCAGTATCTTACCAGGGTATCTTACTCACCCTAAATATGGATTTGAGTACTTAGACCCCTTTAAAAAAAGTATTT
This sequence comes from Serinus canaria, assembly GCF_022539315.1. Classification (NCBI taxonomy): domain Eukaryota; kingdom Metazoa; phylum Chordata; class Aves; order Passeriformes; family Fringillidae; genus Serinus; species Serinus canaria. The sequence continues at coordinate 11,580,366 of NC_066314.1, forward strand.
AATCTTCAATTTTAAGCTGTTAGGCATTGAAACTAAACTCTCCAGTACATTTACAAACACTATGCAGTCCATGTTGGCTGGTATTCCCAAGAAAATGTACAAAAAAAGAGACTATAATTTTTGAAACTTAAAAACTCATTGAAGTATGGATCAGGATACTGTGTGGAGTAGGCCAAATAGGTTTGAAAGAAGGAGGACTTGTTTTGAGCAAAGATTGAAATAGGTTTCAGATATCTTCCCTCTTTCACTTTCGCTTGTGCATTGAGGTCTAGACTAAGCTATAAGTAAAAATATTTGCTTGAACTAAAATGTTATTCCCCAAAGTGATAGAATTGTGTGTATGATAAATCAAAAGGAAAAGAATCCATTCCATAGTCAGAAATTGTTTTATGTAGCTCAGCATCTCTACTGAAAAAGCTCTTGGCTTTGTATAGAGCTCTGACAAACAGAAAACCCTTTGCAAATAGTCATATCCCATATCATAGCTTTTAGAAATTATGAAGTTTAACAAAAATATTTCCATTCAATAGTCAGAACCATCTTCTGTAGTTAAAGTCATCAGGTCAAGAATGCCAACTTCCTACACTGAAACAAATATCTCTGTGAGACAATTAAGGAAAAATTATAAATGCCATATGGATATATGACATATGTATTTATATGGCATTTTCTTTCATCCTGATCCCCAATCTACATTTGATCCATGTGTGCCCTTCATAAAACTGTGGGAATATAAATCTGATCTCAACTGCAAAGATTCACTTACCCCCCAGAAGATTATATACTACATTACAAGATATATTACACCATGCAATATTCATGGCTGCTTTCTTAAGTTTTCTGAGCACTTCTTGGACCAACATGAACTCTTACTTTTGCTTCTATGATCTACTATGTTAAGGAGTATATGCTTTGCAATAGGAAGAGCATCTAACATGTGGGTTGGAGTTATGCTAAAGCTTGTGTTTTAATGGTATAATTGCATTTGGGTTCTGTCCAAAAGGCAACTGGAAACTGTATGTGAGATGTTTTCATCACCAGCTGCCTAGAAAATCAAATAATTGAAAACAGTGAAACTGCTAGGCCCAAACAAGAAAGTGAGAGGTGAAAAGCAAGACTGCAGTAACCTTATCTTAGATTTCGATCGGTGTCCCATCTTCCAGCTAATCTTGGAAACTTAAATTTCTTATCTTCTTTCTCCACTATCCCCTCAACATTTTCTCTAAGATTTGATTCCACCAGTTCCCAACCAGGTCTTGTCTGCATTCATTCATATCCCTTATTTATAAATAGCTACCTCCAAAGATCTCTATTCTCCCTGACATTTTTGTTTCATGAATGCCATAAGCACACATTTTAGCAAATTTAATTTGTCAAGCCTTAGCACCACGTAGTTGTCCTGTTTCCTGAAGATGGAAACAACAGGAAGGAAATCCATTACTGAGTCAAGTAATTGTCATCTAATTTGGGTATATAGGAGGGAGAGTTTCAACACAACACTGTTTCCTACCATATGGCAGTGTCAAGTTGGTTATCTTTGGGAAGAACATACCCTAAAAGTGCACAGGAAAAGTTTAGCTTCTTGGTTTTTTTAAGTACTTTTATCTCAAAGCAAGTTTGCCTTATCTCCTGCCATAACCTTCTTTTCATCTTCATCGCCTAAAAATAGGGCAGAGAAGTGAACAATCATGACCTGGAAAATTCAAAAAGAAAGAGATAGTGCAAAATTTTTGTTTCTCTCATTGGGAGACTCTTTACTAAACAGTTCATTGTTGTACTTCTATGGCTCTGTATTTCTACAGGGCCTTTTATCATAGGGTTTCCCCACAGTCAGCACTCACCAGGGCCTCATAAAAGCCTCCTGCTTCCCAATCAGAGAGGGAGTGAAGCAAGTTATGAAAAACAGGATAGTCCTGTGAGGAGCACAAGGAACATGACTCGAGGCAGAGCAAGAGCTAGACCAGTGCAACACCTTGCTGTTACATTGGTCCAGCTCATCCCTACCTAATGATAGCAAGAACAGGGTTGCAAGCAGGAGGTCTCAATGAAAAAGTATGATTTTCATTCTACAGAAATGTTTTTCCACCAAAGGAACATGAAGAATCTGCAAGACCTTGTGTGATGGGAAGATTTCAGTTTGTAATGGTTGCATGTGAATTGCAAAGCACTACCACTTCTGCATGGGAAATAGTTTCATAGAGGCAATCAAATGATGCATTAGTACAAAAACAGAGTGCAACTCTATTTTGGAAGTCATAGTACCTTTGAAAATTGTCTACCATGAGTTAGCTGTTACCTGTCAGGTCTTCCCTCTTAGCTGTCACCAGCCTCTGCTGTCACATACCATCTATGCTCAAAGCTCCAAGTAGATAAAAAAGGAGCATGAGGGGTTTCCAAACACTAAGGAGGTGTACCACATCATGTAAAACAGCTACTTAAAAGCAAAAGATGGGAAATTGGTTTATGCTTTCTTTCTTTATTTTGTCTCTCTGTTTTAGGGAATTTTTTTTGCTTTTTTGTTTTGGGTTTTGCTTTTTTTTTTTTTTTTACTCTCTTCCCCCATCTCTTCTTATTTCTTCTGCATGCTGAAGAATACCTACCTAACTTTCTGCTGTGACATAATTTTCTCAATTGGATGTTTTTTCATGTTTTCTGTTCTATTAATTCAAAGCAAAACCTTTATCTCCTTTCTCCTTACAAAAACTGTTAGATTGTAGGTGACTGTGACTCTCCTGATAACCAGTTTAGGTACAGAAGGTAGAAAATGGAACATCAGATCAGGAATTTCCTGTTAATGAAAAAATTATGACTTCATATGCACCAGATTATTACAGCTGTAGCTGGATCCCTTGAGTTATCATTAGGAGACCTCATTCACCTGAATTGTAACTTTTGATTTTATAAACTCTCCTTATCATGCCTTATATTTTATATTGAACTCTGTTTATTGTAGATTCACAGTTTGTAAAAAACTTTTTTCAGACACCCCTATAGGCATTAGTCAAGCAGGAGTCACAAAGCTGCTGGGAATCATAATGCCATAATATTTCTCTAGTTACAATAGAAATTTGAGGTTATATTCCTCTAAGGAAAGAGGCAAAATAAAACATTTTTTACATTGATTGGGTTACATTTGTCCTTCGGTTAGTGTGGTAGCCTAGGCTGATGATATGACACAGAAATGCCAGTAGGAAGAAAGAGATAAGCCAGTGATAAGCTCTCATTAAAAGTGAAATCTGAACAATTACAGTCCCACCTTTAGCTGGAAGGACAAAGGTTACTTTCTTCAAAATCTCCCATTTATTTTCTCCTCTAACAACAGTATTTTGAATTTCTTAAGTCCCTTTCAAATCTATCAGCTATTTTATGCAATGCATTATTTTTTTACTGCCAGAGATTTTAAAAAATCAGAAAATAACCAAAAAGTAAAGTTCACCAACCCCTGTGAAATATGTAAATAGCAAATGTGTTTGCATAATTAGCCTCCACATAATAAGGTATATTGTTTGGCAGACTTATAAGTACCTTTCTGTAAGGGTCACAGACAAGCACTTCAACTCATATTCACGGGCTACCTTTCCTCCAGAGCATCACTCCAGGTTTTCAGCACAGATATGCATTAAATTAGGAAAGATTTGTCAGACAGCATTATACTGATCCATAATGTGTAACTGCTAAAACACCAGTCTTGCAGAAAAATACTTATGCAATCCTGAATTTGATACTCATGGAATATGAAAAAAAATATTAGGTCTAGCACTGAGTGCATGACCACCTGAGGGGTTTCATGCCATAGTCTATAGCTAAGCAGAATTTTCCTGCCAATGCTTGTTGGCTGAAGAGCTACAGTTAAAATTAAAGATTGAAAATATTGAAAATTTAAGGAAAATTTTCACATAAATGGTGACTACCACTTTTTTCAGATAATATTTTCCTGACAAAAGAAAATTTGCCTCTAACATTTTGTTCCCTTTTTGCTCGTTTTTAGTCTGAAAAGAAGTCACATTTTGGTTATGGTGCTTTAGCATATATGTATACACATCTGTGCACTGGTGCATATAAATGCAAAACTGTGATGGCACTAAATACACAGGATTCTGAAGCATTGTATAAAGGGGGTTTTGAATGGGTGAGGGTTTGGGACTGTAAGCTAGAAAATCAGGTTCTAGTTTCAAACCTTCTTTGCACTCAGTTTACCATATCCTTCAATATTTCTATTCACCATTTAGTGCCCTTTATGTCAGTAAGTCATGCCTGCCTTCATTTAGTAAATAAAAGTATTGGGAAATTGCTAAGGTCTATTATCATCAAACTACTCCTTGACCTAGAGTGTGAACAACTGAGGTATAGGAAGGGAACTTCTCAAAGCCATTTCCAAATAGTCCATGTTGGTGTTTTCCCTGCATCTATTGCTACCCTAAGTAACAGAAGTAACAGCATGGAGATGGTCTAAGAACTTATATTACTAAATTAATATAACCATTTTTAATAAGAGATGATATACAATAAAAGGAGAGGAAATTTAGCAGACTAATGTCAAATGGTTTTGTATTGTTCATCACTGCAGAAAGAATTATTGACCATGACAAAATAGATTTGTTGCTTATAAGAACTGACAGTGAAACCAAAAGCACTTTCAAATGGAATTATGAGTGTATAATCATCACAGTACCATGGATGTAAAATGATTTTGATTGCTGGATTACGAAGTAGGTCCCTAATGACCCCTGCTAATATGAAGTGTCAGTTTTACAGCTGATGGCAGTGTTAAAGATGCAGTATTTCTTTCTCTTTAGCAATTTACACGTTACTAAAAAGTATACAAGTAGATTTTGATCTGCAAAGTGGCAGCATGTACTTAAGAGTCAAAATAAAAATTTAAGAGAACTGACTTGTAGGCTTAGGGGAGTTGGCCACAGGTGCATGAGACAAGTGGGTGCTGCATTGCCAATGAGCTGTGGCAAACTGCTGCTTGCACAGCTTTGGAAGGGACATTGCAGCATAATCACACTCATTCTTCTCACTTGTGAAACTCCTGTTTACCTGAAGCATGGCTAGTACTGAGATGCTGAAATACAGATATTCCCTTGTGCTGGTTTTGTTCCATGTATTTAGCAATCAACCAAGACTGATCCAGAAAGCAGCAGAATATGGAAAACAAATATTATCAAATATTGTCCCTACCTTTCATCAGCATAACTCTTCCTCCAGAGAATACCAGTGGCTCCACTGGTGTAAATAAAAATACCCTTGTGTCATGCTGTGGGTGAGCTGTGCTCCTGTGGCTGTATCTTGGCAGCAAAGAATCCTGCTATTTTCACCATTGATTTCATATAAATCAGGATTATGTCCCAGGTCTTGTTTATTGCTTGGCTGTTTTCACAAATATTTTACAGCTTTCAGTTCAAAATGAATGAGTGAAAATGAAATAAATCTATTAGAGTAATTTATTTTAGACTAAACCAGAAGGTGGCTATGCAAGATTTTTGCTGTTCTATCTTCTAATAGCAAAATTAATCTTGACTTTGCATTCATCTGATATGCAAAGAATTATAGAATGATTGCCACAGAATGGTTTGTGTTGGAAGGGATCTACTTTCAACCCCCAGATCTTGATGTATGGCAAGACTTCTCGAAATGCACAGCTGCACCCCCATTCCCCAGAGCACAGGGAGTCATCACCATGGTGGAGATTTATTTTAATATAGTTATATAGAAACAACAGTTCAGAAGATTTCTTAGTTTTACTTTCCTGATTCCTTTTCTAGGACAGGTTAGCTGAACTTAAAAAAAAAATTAAATCAGTAAATTTAACAAGTATTTTATTATACTTTCAAGCTCTACTTTGTAAGTACTTAATTCCTATTTCACATGAAAGACTACAACTACCCATGGCAATGCAGCTGCAGATGTTTAACCAAAAAGGCATTGCAGGGAGAATACAGAAATTTTATGTCATCATTTTAGAAACTTTCAGCACTTTGAATGCCTCTTCATGGTGGCAGTTTTGGGTAGATTTTTCTCTATGTCCTGACCTCTCCAAAATTTCATTCTTCTAACTCATTTCCTATGAGGAAGAGGCAGGATATCTAACATACTAAAAAAAATCTATTAAAAGTTTAGAAAAATGTCAGGATTAATTTAATAATAAATAAATGGAAAGTTAGTTTCCTATAAACCTAATTGAGAGATTTCTATAAAACAAAGCTCACTAGATTCTCTCAGTATTCTGGTAAAATTACCAGCTCAATTTATCCTTAGTAGATAGAAGGCACCAGGATGTGCACAAATGGCATGTATTCTGTTCTGCTGAGGACCAGGCCCAGCAGTCATTTCTCCTCTGTTTGAAGCTGCTTTTCTGTAGGGTCTCTGAGAATAGAATCAGGTGAGTTTTGAAAAAAACTACTTATCTCTGCATTTGACAGATGGAGACAGTGCTAATTCAGTCCCTTCCTCTATGGTAAAGGTTCTTTGAAGTTTTCTACTATTTGCTAACAGTTTGCTTGTAACATGAGCACAGCTATTTAGAGGATATATTTTGTTTTCCAAAGTGTCAGTGACATTATCACAATTATGTGTTCTGCACAGAGACCCCTACTGCTGACAGCAGATTCTTCCTAATATGAACATTGCTTTGCTATGGTTACCAAAACCACAAATCTGCACCTGGGTTTATCTTTCTGGTGATCAGACATTTAAAAGCTTTAGGGCTTGGTTCAGCATCTTCAGCATAGCATAGTTCCAATTTTCATGTGTGTGAATTCCTAAACTACAGTGAAAACACACCCTAGGTGCTGAAAGGTTGGTCACAAGATGATAACTAGCACTGTGAGAATCTACATGAAGTTCTGCAAGGCAAAGGAACAAAAACAATGTCAGACTTCATGAGATTAGCTTTGAAGGAAACCATTGACAGGCACTTTTGCTTGACCACAAATAACAGTTCCCAAAAAAGGACACTGCTAACTTACTTAAAATATATAGCTGTCTTTCTTAACAGAGCAAGTTGTTCCCTAATTGGTCACAGTTTGAGAATGATGGTGATTCTTTCACTTTGCTGCTTGGGACCAGTTCTGGGTGATATTAGAGTGACTGCAAGCAGAAATGGAAACAGAATGAACCAATCTTAGAGCAGCTCCAAAGAGCAATTCTAGATGAGTGACCAAAAGAGCTTGTGTACCTTCAAACCTAAAAGCTGATTGAGACTAACAAGATGAAATTGAGTTCCATTAAAATCTTAAAAGGCTATGAGTAAAAAAAAAACATTTCTCCAAGTTTGCAGTGGAGCAGCATCACTTTCAAAGGTTTTGGTTTTCAGGAGCTGTGATGGTGCAATATTTTACATTTAGATAGCACATCTCACTGGAAGAATCCCAAATCACTGTATAAAATCTGAAGTGCATGAAGGAATTGTCTCCTTTAACCACCAAAGCAAAGACATGCAGCCACCTATCAAGTCAGACAGCATAGCCCACATGACACAGCTCAACAGAGACAGTAAACACTAATGCAACAGGAACACCAAATCCAAACTGATGTCCCCATTCTGTGGACCTGGATTTGGGTATCCTTACCTAAATATCCTTACCAAAAATATTTAAGACATGTCTATTCCTTGGAGCTGTCTTTTGGAAAACATCTTTGCCCTGCAACAACCAGTTCAGTATGATCTCAAGAGAGCTCTGAATCACTCAGCTGCTGCCACTGCAGCCCATGCTGCCTTTAGGAGGCAGTCCACCAGAAGGCAGGTGGCTTTAGTCTAAACTCTTTCAGAGTGGTACACAGCTTCCCACAGGGGAAATGCTGTATTGTGTCTCTCACCACACCCTTCTGTCTTAGCAAGAGGGTACATACTCATAGGTTGCTTCACTCTCCTACAAATGCTGTTGTGAAACATGGTGGAGCATGAAACATGCATGGTATGATATTCTGGCTTAGAGTCACCTACATGGGATACCTGATTTGCCCTTTGGTTTTGTGTAGGCCGATAGAAATCACCTCTGGCTTGGAATGTTTTGCAAATCACTCAGGGTGCTGCCAAAATAATAAAACAGAAATTCTTGTTCAGAACATTTCAAAATTAGCAAAGGAAGCATGACTGAATTCAGCTATGGACTCATCCAGCTTCTTCTAATGCAAGCAAAATAGTTTTATATGAAAATAAGACAGTTAGTTGCTGCACTTCATATATTGAAATACAAATACCTTGAAACATCCTGCATAAAAGGTACGTTAAAGGGATTTACCTGTGTTTCCCTTCATCTACAATCAGTTGTTCTTATTGGCAATATACATCCCCTGAAAAAATCTTCCTTGTCTTGATGATAAAAGACATTTTGCAATGGAGTTGTATAAAAGCAGGAGTCAAGACATCTGAGGTCAAGTCATCCAAACACACCCATTAAATTTCCCCTTTTCTTGCTGTACTTGAATACACACAAATATTGTCACTATTTTTTAACAGTTTTCACCAAACTAAAAATTTTATCTTCATCAGAGCCTACATTGTGTTAAAGAAACATTACCACCTCACCATCTTTTTGACTTTGCACAGAAATGGCCAGGGAGGTCTTAATCTAGCAGGAATATGTACATGTACCACATGGAAAGTAAAGAAGGAGGGGAGGAGAATATAAAAACTCAAGAAAAAAAAATCTAAAATGCATTTTAGTAATTCAAAACACAGCAGAGAAATTGATGCTGCATCTTTAAATAACTTGAGAAATGTATTTCACCTTTAATTCCCCATTTTCCTATTCAGAACAAGTGCTGCCCAGGACTGGTTTTCGAGCGGATTCCTCTGGCAAGTATTCTTCAGCCTTTGTTTTCTGTAAACTAGTTGTCCTTCATTTTATGTTTTAGCTATTCTTCTTTTTTTTAATCATTTCTCAAGATGATGGACAGTCTTGACTGCCCAGTCACCATTTTATTGTGTATGATCTTTGTGGGGTTGTAGAATGCTTTTGCCAAATCTTTTTATAATAGATTTGCATTTTGAGAAAGGAAAGGTATTTCTTTTTCCTCAGCCAGTTTTTGTTTCTGTTTTACTGTGTTTTATGTGTACTTTCATATATTAGTGTTGACTCTTTAGCATAAAAGTGTATCTCTATAGCTCATGCCCAAATCTAAGCCAAATAATTTTTTATATCTGAATTTAATTCTGTCTTAATTCTATCACCAATTCCTTGCTTTCCTACTTATATCTTGTTCTCTAAAAATATAAAAAAAAAGCTTTCAAAATCAAGAGATTTTGGGGGTGTTTGAGTCAATAGTGATCTTGTAAAATAGCAATGGACTTTTTTTAAAAACAGAAATATTTCATTTCCCAGTGTTATCATGCTAACTGAACAGTTAAAACATGCATCCCATACAAAAAAAAAAAAAAAAAAAAAAGGCTGTTTTGACAATCCCATCAAAGTTTTTCTAGTTCTATACAAGCTGGACAGATATCCTAAATTAAATATAACATGGGACTGGTTTTGCATAAAACAGTAGGGTTCATACGTTGAATTACTCTGTTAGCACACCAGTTCTTTTTTCTTTTCTTGATGATTTTCATACTGAATTTTTTATTTGCCAGCTTCCCTCTCTATAAATATCAAGAGGGAATATGTATGTTTTTTTAAAAAGCTACTTACATTGCAGATTCATGACTGTTTTCAAGCTTTTCACATCTTTCAAGAGCATCTGAAACTCAGATGAAGCTATTGTAGTTTTGTGTCAATTCCAATTCACAATTTATAGTTATTTGTGTGAAACAAAAATCTTCACCATCTTCAGCAAAGGAGTCCAAATTAGTTTTTCTTTTCAGTAGGTAGCTGAATACACCCAGAAAGACTGTAAAATTATTACAGCAAAGCACTTCATCTTTCCTTTAATTGCAATATAGAAGAGATTTTAAAAAAAATTTATATCAATATTTACGGGATCATCCTGAATACCAGGTTCATCACTGTAAAATCACATAGCACTTGTTCACCTTGTCTCACACAAAAAATTAATTAAGCATTTTCAGCCGTGTATTTTCTCAACATTTAAGAAACAACTTCATGCATGCATCTCATTGTGTTGTCCACCCAGAGATGCAGATGAATACAGTGCAGAAAGGTAGCTGGGAGCTGCTAATAGCATCTTCACCTGTGAGATCTCACTATTGTTCAGTAACAATGTATTCTGGTACCATTACATTTAAAGCAAATCCCCCATCATTCAGGAACCAGAAAGAATTTCCCAACACTCTTTACTGTCCTCCCTGTGCAGTGATGATCAGATCACAGCTTGTCCAATACCATTCTCAAATTCATGGGGAGCCAGCTGGTTTTATAGCCTAGCAAAGTGAATTGGTGTGATTTTTTTTCTTCCAGGCCAAATGAACTGTTTAGAAAGTTTTCCTTCACACAAAAAGAAGAAACTAAGTTGTATAACAACAAAAAAAAGAGATTTAAGTTACTAGCAAGCAAAGTTAAAGTTGTTTTTCTAATATAGATGTGTAGAGAGGCAAGGAAGGAGAGGGAGCATTGTCATTCTGGCCCAGGGTACCCATATTACATGAGCAAAAATATTGACTTTAAGGTGAAACTCTCCTTTCAGTAAGAGAGAGTTTCACCTTAGGGGGAGACAGGTCATTGAGGTACATTAAGCTGACTGGAAGGATAAGCAAACTGGAAAAGACAGTGTTAATTCAGTATTGGTTTGTCTGCAAGCATATTCATTACTTCTTACTTGGCATGAACCACAAGGTGCTGATCTAGGTTAGCAAGAGAAAACAAAAAGACACATTTTCCATAACAAACTTATATTAACCAACAGTTTGTACTATATTGCAAGGCACAGGAGTGTCATTTTCTGAAAGTACAGGTAATTTTCTCTGTATGATCAACTGAAAATCTGCTCCAGTAAGAAAACACAAAATTTAGTCTATCTAAAAATCCTTTGTGAGGAACAAAAAAGTACCAGAATCCTGGAGAAGCAAACACTAGAGGAATATCAGGTGAAATGTAATCATTTAAATGGGTAAGAATACTTAATCAATGTATATTCAGGAATATTGAAACTGCTGCCACATAATCATAGGGGCTTTTAGTAAATCTATCAAACATGAGCTCCTGTGAAAAAGTACAAAGTAGTGAACAATTTACCTGTCTTTCAAAAACAAGAAAAAAGGATCTTAGTAGCAGCAAGGCTTTAGAATGTGTTTTTGATGGAAGACTAACTGCTGATGTGGAGATAAACTGAGAGCTGTGCAAAGCGAGTTTAGCAAAAGTTGGTTGATTGGACTAACCTGGTAACTGATTTTTTTACACCAAACAAGTTATATGTGCTTAATTGATCTATACTTTCCATTTTACAAAATGCCAGTTATAATTGTAACACTTCCATGTTAGCCTGGAAAAGACAGTGCTCAGCATGAAATGTAAAGATAAATTGCTGGAAAAAAGCTAAGCAATTCTGCTAGAAGATTCTGGACTGAAAGATTAATATTGTTGGAGAGCCTTTCAATAAGTCTTCTGTCTTATTTCATGAATCGCTCAAGCACATAAACCAAGGGTAGAAGTCAGATCCACTTTCAGAGATGTAAGTTCAGGAATCTGTGGTGTAGCTGTCTCCAGAGCAGTGGAAAGGTGATCAGTCAGTCATATCATACCCAACATGAAAGCTGAAACAGCACACAGGGTTGTGTACCAGTCACTGGAGATACTGTGATATTATGATATTACTGCAAGGTGGGTGACCTAGTGACAAAGGCCACAGACCAGCTCAGTTGCCAGTGTCTTCTTTGCCTGTGTCTTTACTGGTAAGGTCTGTGTGCTGTTTGCTTGCAGAGGTTTGCAATAACAGGAAGCTAGACTTGATGACCCAGCCATCCTTTCCAGTGTTTTGCTTCCTTAGTGAGACTGAAAAGAACATTATTTTATAAAAGCAGCTTTCAGTGACCTGTTGGCAGACAATGGACTCCACAGAATCCCAAGTCTTTGGGAAGGAGCATTGTAGCCTAGGCAATTGATCCAAAGGCTTCCAAACTGTGTTGGAGCTCATAGAAAAGTATGGCCCTATACAGCATTTTTTAACCTAAACTTTTTCATGGTCAAGCTGGCTTATCTATTTCACTCTAAATAGGGTAGAAAAACAGCATCTTTTAAAAACTAAATAATGTCCCTTATTTTGGAGTCTGTTGCCAGCACTGGTTTGGCTCAGCTTTGTCAATGTATCCGAGGGACATTCCATCTCAGTTTGCCAGAGCAAGTATTCTTCACAACTTGACATTCTTATATTTCTTTATTGTATCCCCAACTGTGCATATTCATTCACTTGTACTCAGTAAAGGCAGTGCTCAGGTTGTGACAGACTGCTGGAGACAGTGCCTTTGAGTGTTAAACCTGGGTTTCAAATGCTGATCACACTGTGTCTGTCTACAAAAACATCTCCCTAGTGCTAAGCCCCATCCTTTCAGGCACAGCAAACCAGATAAAGGACTGCTTTCTTCTGAAATTCCTTTGCCTCTCACAACTTTTAAATTATTTGCATTAAGTTAACATACTGTACACACCCAGAATTCATTTGCTCTTTAGTGCTGAGACGCATCAAATAAATGGCAAAAGTCAGTATGACGCTTGGTTCTGTTTGGCTTTGTCTTCTCAATAAATGAAAAGGAAGTTGGTAGGGAAAGGTAATACTTTTATTTTACCAACTGAAATATTTGTGATTCAGTCTCACTTTCACCAATACAGATTGTTCAAATAATGCACTATGCTGCTGTTTCCAGGGGATTTTTCATTGTACAGTCCTAATATAGAGCCAGTGCATGTCTTTCTGTATCTGTCTTTGCAATAATACCTGACTGAAACTAATCAGGCTTTAATCCCAGACTACACCTGGCATGTGCCAAATTCCACAGTTTATGAGGTGCCCACTGATGGCTCTGAGGGGAGATCTGTAAGTGAGAGCTGCTGAAGTGCCATTTTTCAGCCATCTGTAATCCCTCCCATCCTAAGGGAACAAGGCACAACTGGAGACACTTACGAGCAGTTTGCTGAAATAAAGTTTGTCATACCCTTTTTCTGACCCTGACCAAAAGCTTTTGTGTCACAATGACCAGAGTGCAATCCATAGGAAGGACCATTCCTGTCAATCACTGCTTTAGGTGATGAGCCTAAAGCAGCTCTGAGCATGCAGACAGCAATAGTCACAACAGATAACAAGCAACTTCTTAGTCCTCTAAACGCTTACAGTTTCACTTTTTTTTTCCTGTTTTCACTTATTCACTTATTCACTTAAATTATTATTATTATTATTATTATTATTATTATTATTATTATTATTATCCCAGAACACTGTGTTCTTTCAAGTGAAGCTAAAGATGCTTTTATAAGAAACTGACTTTTAAAAGACTCTATATTCCTCAACTGATATATTACAGGACATGATATATGTCTAAAGACAGGTTAGGGTTGCATATGGAAATGCAACTTTATTGATTCACAAAGCTGTTGAGACTTTAATTGAGTAGCATTAAGGAGTTCAAGTTAATGATGTTAGCTTTCAATTTAAACTCTGAGACTGAGAGGTTTATAATGATAATTTTCATCAAAACTCCTTATTGAGGGTACTACCTGGAAGTGGAATACTTAAAAGCTTCATTACATAAAAAGACATATATATATCTGTGTTTGGAACTTAAATGGCCTGTAATGATTTTGGTGTTTTGTGAGTTGGACTGATGTATCTCTGTCTCCCATTTCAGTTTATTCTTTGTAGGATTTAATGAACTGCAAGAAAAAGACAAATTAAAGACCAGAGGTGGATGAGCAGCAGTCCATTATACAGTCAGTTTTAGGAAGAAGACACATTTTTAAGCTCTGTTTTGTACAGACTTTTCCATACTGATCTTCTGTGAATGTATTCTAGTTTGGTTTAGTGTATTCTACTGAACATAACCACCCTCCAAGAGACACCTACATTTCCAATTCTCCTCCTTGTCTGTGGCCCATTTGTTTCCACCAGCTCCAACCAGGATGCCATTAGTCATGTGCAATAAACACAAGGTGGGAGGGGTTGGTGTAAATTCTCAAGACAAGGCCAAAATGGGATTTCTCAGTGGGATTTCTCTTTAAACCAGGTCCCGATTACAAGGAGCTGGATGTTCACCTTCGGAGAATGGAGTCTGGGTTTGGCTTCAGGATCCTGGGAGGAGATGAGCCTGGGCAGCCTGTGAGTTATTTCTTCCTGATTTTCCCTTTCCTTCCACATTCTATAATCTGTGTAAAGATCAGAAAAATATTACTGCATAACTGAACCCAAATGAACACCCTCTTAAGACTACAAGTAAAATTACTTTTATTCATCCATATAAAAACCCAGAACTCTCAGGTTTTTCATATCTGAGAATTAAGTTAGAATAAGAAGGCATTAAGGTGGAAACAGAGCATCACTCATCCCATTACTGCAGAGTGTGACCTGGCATCTCTTAATCTGGGCTTTTCGAAATCAAGTTTAAGCAGAAGATTCCAAAAATCCAATTACGTAAGACTGTCCATAACTGTGTTCAGAGTTGACAACTTGTATGCAAAATGTCTGTGTGTGGTTAAAAGACATGGTCAACAATGCAGTTTATTTCCAGAAACAGAAGACATTACCACAGAGTGATAGTCAGTGTTCCAGGTTAAATGACAACATCATATGAGGCAGCAGGCATAAAAATGACAGCTTTATACCATTAGGAGGGAGGCAGCCCTGTAACTAAATAACAGGAAGCAAAATGAACATAGATGGTTCGCTAATACAATATAATATAAAATAAATCTCATGCACAATATTTAAAAGAAACAGTGTAGAAGCCCAGAAAATGTGGGTCAAATGTGCATGACATACCACAAATGTATAAATATTTTTATAAGTTACCGATCTATCTGAATACTATAATTTTGAGAGCAGGCAGAATTAGTATTCTTTCAAAAAAACTCAGTGATGTAACTATAATCTGACAGCTAGGACTAATCTCAAGTCAATAATGATAGTGTTTTACTATCACAATCTTAAGCATGGCCTTAATCCTATATTACCACATTTCTGAGATAATGTATAATTAATTATTAGATTTGTATATTCCCTAGTCAATAATTTATATATTCCATATTCAAATTAATTCAGAATAGTATCTTTTTTCATTCAAGTCTTAAGAATAACAAGCACATGGCTTTGAAAAACAAAGAAGCTCTTATATTTTAAAATTGTCAATATCTGTCAAAATACTAATAAATCTTAACAGGAGATATCTTTACTGATATCTCCCATAATAAGAAAAGAATGCAATGTATTCTAAAAAAGATGCTTCAAGTGCTGTTTGAAATTCAGTCTAGTTTAGAATAAGTGTTTTCAATGGTTTTTCAAATGTAAAGTATAGCTGCTCATGAGGACTCCAAGACAACACTGCTTCATCCTCTACACTTGCAGTGTGTCTGAGCCCCTCTGATATGTAACTTCCTCCTGTGGAGCATGTCCCAGTGAGGCCACTGGGCCATCATCTGCACATTCCCCAGCTGAGCATTTTTCCTGTCCCTTCTGGACAGGCCAGCCAGGATAAGCTCTCAAAGCACACATACTGGGTGAAGCCAAAAAGGAAATCTCTGAGGTGTTAGTGGAAATGTTCTATTTTATCTTTTCAGATTCTTTGGAAATGGCACTAGAAAAGCACTGCCTTTAAAACCAGGCTGGTTGGAGCTTTGAGCAACACGGTGTAGTGGAAGGTGTCCCTGACCATGGCATGGCAGGGAGATTGGAGTTAGAGGGTTTTTTATGTCCTTTCCAACCCAAACTATTCTATGTTCTAGGAAGATTTGGAAATCTCCTTCTACCTGCTCTGAACAGTAATGTCTAATGGCATTTCCCATCCCCCAAGAAAGTGTCCCTGGCTACAAGGCTGCTCAGTATTTTGTGAGGCTCCCTTGGTGTCTCCTTTAGTGCTTTTTTCATTACAAATGGATAATTAGTAGTCATGGAATAAATCTCCTGTTGGAGGTTTATAACAATCTCATGGGCAAAAGTGTAGCTCAAATGTCTTCTCTAAAAGACGATTATTTATATAAAACTGAATTATTTCAACCCAAAGGACTATGAGAAAACTTGTGTAGAATATCTGATATTCTGGTAGTTCATATCCATAATACATGCCAGAGTTGTGAGAGACTTGAGTCTCTCAGTCTGCTCAGCAGTCCAGTAGAAAAGAAATTTTGAAGCAAGCCTTTTGCCCTGCAGCTACATGCATTATGCACCAAAGTACTACAGAGGATCAGCTGTTTCTAGTGTCTCTTCAGCAAAGGACTGACCTGACTTTACTGTCTGAAGTCAAAGAGCCATAGCTGGATATCAAGGGCAGAGATAAGCACCTTGCTATTTTTGGAGAGCAGGACCAAAACCGCTGCCCTCTGTGAACCACCCTCTAACACATTTCACTGTCCTGTTGAACAATTGCTCTCAGCCTGCCCTTAGCCTCAAGGCTGCTATCTCTCTTCCATGGTTTGCACATACAAAAGCATTTTTCCCCAAGACTTACCAATCCAATGGGCTTTATATGTCTTTGCAAACATTTCTCAAAGTCCCCAGGAGTTAAGAAGAGCCTAACTCGAAGCTGAGGATTGTAAAAGGCAAAAAGAACCTTCTTAGAATTAAATGTTGCAGCACTGAGGTTTTCAATTCTCACTCCCTCGTGGTTGCACATCTTGTTGTCACTGCTCAAATTTAACACCAATAAACACAACAGATGTACTCTTTTTAGTGTCCCTCTATTTCATATTCAAAGTACAAGACTTCTTAACTCTGTTCTCTCTCCTCCACTGCTTCCCTGCCCCCCCATGGGCAGCCCTCCTGCAGCCTCCCATTCCTTTCACCTGCAGAAAAGCAGAAGCAGTTTTTGCCTGTTCTCCAAACCCCTGCCTTTCTTATGAAACAAGAACTGAGACGCTTTGAAATTTTTATTTCAGCTCTCCTGCTGTGCCATCAGGTAACACAGAACAAAAGGAAGATTTTGTCTTTGTGGTTTGATATCTAAAAAGGAATATGGATTCTTCAGCATAAGGCAATAACTTTTTCAAAGAAGTGGAATCCAAATAACATTATTTTAGAAGGGTAATACGGACACTATAGAGGGACTGTAGCTTAGTTTCCTCCTAGTTATATCAGCTACCTGGCACCTTAGAAGGAGAAAAAGCTGCTGTACTGCTCCACTTTTCATATTTGTAAGCATTAAAGTCCTTTTGAAAGGAAACACTTAAATTTATTGATAAATTTCAAATATCAAGGCCGTGAATTGTGCCATTTCAAATCACCTCTCAAATCTTATAATATTGCACTACAACAGCTATTTATCACATCTCCCAGTAACTTGAGGATTTAGAGATAATCTCTGTTATGGTGAATTATAATATTACTGAAAGGTTGCAAAATTGGAACTTTACTGAAGTTGCAAATTGCTGTCCCAAAAGAGAGAAATATTTTGCATACATTTGTGCAGCTCAAACTCAGAATCACAGGAACACATACGTAATTTCTCTAACAGTTTTGTCTTTTCAACACGGACAGACTGGGATTTTTCTCAAAAATGTCCTCAAGATATATGTTTGTATTCTTTTTCTTATCAGTGCCAAGATATATTCTAAGTATATTTCTACATTTCCAAGACATAGATGTCCATAGAGAAAAATGTTAGGATAAGGCCATGCCTTGGGAAGTCCTATTTTAACAGGGATTAGACAGAGTTCAGGTGATTAGCTTGGATTTAAACACCACTGATACTTAAAATTAGGTGAGTCACTCTTTATATGTATATACAAATTTTGCTATATGTCTGTGAAGCTACAGTGTTATGTTCAGAAAAACTAAAACACAACTTCAGATAATTACCAAGAATCACAAAGAAAATCAGTATCAAAGCAGATTAACCTGTGTAAATTAATAGGCGCAGGCTTTAATTTCAGATTAGGCTCTGCCACAATCATCCTAATCCCAGAATTTGTCCTGTTTAATCTCAAACAATAAAAGAAACTTTTCATTTTCTCTACAACACACTCTTTATTGCTTGCATGCCATCATCCTTCTCATGCATTCAAAGCAACCTCATGCCAGTTTGGAACTGCATTTCAGAGGTAATATAATCCTGATATGTATTTTCCAATTTGTGCTTTGCATGTAGAATTGATAACTATTATGGCAACTTCTCAGCCATGAAACAAGAGCAGATAATGCATAAGAGACAAACTCAGACTCAGAAAATGAAAACTTTATGAAAATTAAGTTAGTCTTGCTATTAAATATCCCAAATATTAGATATGGTAGCCATCATCTAGACAAACACACCTAGCTGAAGTATTTAAAGTATGACTCTGCGCTTATGTTAGGAATCCAACCCTGAGATGAGTAACACAATCACATTACATGGTGGACATGTGAAATATCAGCAAAAATTGCTTAGTCAGATCTAGAAAGACTTTTTATGGTTTGCTGTGTATACTGATGACCGACCATGCTACAATCTGCACTTTGTTTTTACAAGGGTTAAAGATGCTCAGATTGTTTAATATTATGTCGGAAAATTATGAAAAAACTGCAAATGTTTAAGAAAACCAAAGGAGGAAGCCAATCCCTGCAATCTCCCAAGCTGCAGAGGGTTATCACCCATCTCTTCTCAAATTCACTAGGAAGAAATTCTTACTCATGTAAGATGCCTAATTCTCAAATATTTTGAGAATACTTTGTGGCTATCTAGCTAAAGGTAGCCTTGGAGAGCTTTTCTTCTGTCTGGTAAAGGAGCATGAATACATATTTCATGGTTGAATTCTGCACAAAGTATTTTCAAAAGCTTTGAGGTATACTTTTCACCATTTGAAGAACAGGATAGAGAACCTGAAACAGCCTCTCTAGCCACTCAGCCTGGCACTGCTTAACAGGATCCCAGGAACACCAGAAAGCAGGAAAAAGCTGCATCATGTTCTCTCTTTGCCAAGCTTTGAAAGTAAAAGTAAGCCAAAGGGAGGTGAAAAACTGGGGAAAATTCTCCAGGCTCCACAGGGGATTTCATTTAAACACCATGCTGAGACACTTGCTACTCTGCAGCTAAGACCACAAAAAAACACAGGCCCACCTGTGTGATTACTACATCTAGCCTTTGCAATTCATCATGAAAAGCAATGCTTCATAGCTTTTTTCTTTTATTATTAAAAGCAGATTGTCACATGGCATGTCATATCCATCATTTTGTGCTCACTCTCAGACTGAAAAAGAGAACAGAAAATTTGAAACACGCTCTGTGAATGCTTTAATATTCTTTCAAAGAAAGCAGGTTTTGTTGGAATCAATCTCAACTGTTCTACCAGTTATTCCATGGGGAAAATATATACATCCTCTGCTAAGAAATTATGTGAAATTATCTGCATAGAAGGTGGAGAAAGTCATTACAAGGTTCTGGACAGACTTTTTACTAGTTTATATGTCCCATACAAAATACATTAAAATATGGATTTGGGAAAACAACATCTGCCCAGAAAAAGCTGACATTTTTTCCTCTTTTTTCCATTTTAACCAAGCACTGTCTGAGCAATCATTCATTTAGAGTAACATTTAATATAGTACTTTTTTCCCCCTAAAGAGTCCCAAAGCCAGCTCTGTGTAGTGGGGTCACTTCCACTGCTGATCTCAGGTATATGACTCCATATGCTTATAAGCTTAAATCACACAGCAGTGAAGAACCTTTGATAAGAATATTTGATAAGAAATACACAGACTTGGTAATTTTAAATAAAAAAGATCCTTTCATGGAATTAATATTTTTAAGTCTTTGTTATAAAGTAGTCTATAGAAACTCAACACTCCCTAGAGGCTGATTATCTTGATTTGAACGTATCAAGTAGAACCCAGGTTAGGATTCTCTGGTGTATCTCTCTTGTGCAGGTGGGAAACTATGGCATTTTTGGAGTCCCCTGGATGGAGGAGAAATTGATGAATTTGACTCTATGTTCGTAGAAGGCTAATTTATTATTTTATTATATGATATGATGATATATGATATGACATGACATGACATGACATGATGATATGATATGAAGAATGCTGCACTAAAACTATACTACAGAATAGAGAAAAGAAGCAGACAGAAGGCTAGAAGATAATAGTTAAAAACCCGTGACTCTCACTTCAGAGTCTGACACAGTCTGACTGTGATTGGTCATTAAGTCAAAACAATTCACATGTTGGATAAACAATCTCCAACCACATTCCAAAGCAGCAAAACACAGGAGAAGAAAATGAGATAATATTGTTTTCCTTTTTCTCTGAGGCCTCTCAGTTTCCCAGGAGAGAAATCCTGGGCAAAGAGGATTTTTCAGAAAATATGACGGTGACAGGAAACACCTTACCTTCTTACCAAAGACGAGGAAGCATCTTCAGCCATACCCACGAGAGGACAAACACAGCTTTCAGACACACACAGAGCTCTTCACCTGTGCTAAACCACTAGCTTAATTTCACGAGAAAGAGAAAATCACTGCAATATTCATGTCACTAAATTGGAGGCTCAGTGCAATATATGACAGGATTTTATTTCTTTGCTGCCTAGATTCTCATTGGAGCAGTGATTGCCATGGGCTCAGCAGACCGAGATGGCCGTCTCCACCCTGGTGATGAGCTGGTGTACGTGGATGGGATTCCAGTGGCCGGCAAAACCCACCGCTACGTGATTGATCTGATGCACAACGCCGCCCGAAACGGGCAGGTGAATCTTACTGTGAGGAGAAAGGTGCTACCCACGGGTGAGTGAAGGCTGGGAAGGCGAAAGGAAAAATAGATCCCAACGCTGGCAGCACAAACTGGTGCTGTTTTAAAATAACAGAGGAAATCAAAGTGAATGTTTGTGTCATTTTGAGGAAAGAATTATTGTAAATATGTGTCCCTTGTTCCTCTGACAAAAATTCTGCAACGGAGTGTTGTTTTCTTCAGAAGTGGAAACATACTGGCAACCCTGGTGTGGTGATCATAAGTGCTCTGGGTTTGTTCCATGCTGTCTTGTTCTGTGCTGTCTCCTTTTGTCCACTTTTGGGACTAAACATTCACCTAAGTTAAAAGCCATTTGAGCTGACTGTGTCAATAAGAGAAAGGCTCAAAGACTGTTAACTGTTTTAGGGCAGGAAGTCATTCCACTCTTATATGTGTTAAAAGCCCATTTCTGGTCTCACTGATGTCATCTGGAATGTCCCACTGAACTTCAATGAAAGCTGGCTGAAAATCTTCTGTAGGGCACAAGGGCCGCATTCTTCTGTCAAGCAGACATATTCAGAAAATGAACCTAAACCCCTATGAAGTATTTGTAGTAAATCAGATGTTTAGACTTACTCAGTCTCAATCGTTGAAAAACATCAGAACCTTGAAAAATGCGTGTGGCAGCATCTATTAAAGCTTTAATGGGAGAATGTGATGACCTTCCATTAGAACCATTGCTTACTTGAGGAAAGAAGTTTATTTAAGAACTTTTAAAACATTTTTGGTGAGTACACTTGTCTGAGGTACCAGAAATGAGCAAAACCACATTCTCAGCCTGTCCTGTCTTCCGCCTGCCCGTGCCCCAGATCCACTGTCACTGCCTGCACCGTTCCCCTCCGCTCCTGTGCCAAAAAAGCCGCCCTCCCACTCACCTTCATCTTCGCAGTCCCCCTCCCACTGCGGCACCGCAGCTCCCTGCCAGCCGTGCTCCTGCAGGACTGACTTTCTTCTGTTACTGACTCCAGAGTCCTCCAGCCAGAAAGGTGCCCCAGCTGCTGGCGCGACGCCCCCTCGCAGCTCCCCCAGCGCGAGGAAAATGGCCAATAACCAAGGTAATGATGCCGAGCCCTCGCCGTCAGCGCCGCACGCACCGCAGGCAAGGCTGGCACACAGCAGTGCCGCCTTCGCTGCCGCTCCTTAAACATTAAAGCTCTGCCAGCCACTCTGGGCTCCTGGTGCAGACAGTGAGCAAGCTGGTAAAACACCTGAAGTTATTCTGGGGCCTTGAGAGTGCCACACCAGGGAATGTGGCGTGTAGCTCATTAATGTTTAAGCATTTCAGGAGCTGAACGGGGTTTTAATGTGGTGTGTTACAACATGAGCTTTGCGGAAGAATTTAAAGTAACTGGTGTTGGGCGTGACTGGAAAATGCTATGTTAATACATCAGGGCAATTGATTTCATGGGAATTTCTCACTAGCATGAATGTATACAACAGAGGGATCTGGGGTTTTCCTTACCCGTCTGCAGCTGATCTATGTATCTTAGCCCTCACCTGGAATTACCATTTTGTACATATACTTACCCAGATCTGGAACAGGAAATCACAATTCACAAGATCTGGAAAACAATTTGATTAGGAAAATGTGATTTTTGGATTGAAATGTCATTTTTTTCACAGGCAGGAGCAAAATGTAATTTTTCTGATGAGTATCTATTGCACAGTTGACATTAAACAGCCATTTAAGCTTTTCCTCCTTTATCATTCTTCTCCTATATTTAATGGCATTCAGTTGCATTCTTTCATGGCCAAGCCAGCTCTTGGTCATTCTACAGGGTAAGAGAATTTCCTTTCTGTTGCAGCCATACTGACATAAACAATATTCAGCTTTCTGAAACACGACAGCCAGAAAATGAAAACTTGTCACTGACTATGGCATTTAGTTGCAGATTTGGTTCAATAACTCTTAGAGATTTTCAGGAGTATAATAATTGTTTGTTTTTCTTCCTCTTTATACTCTCTAATTACTTTATTTCATAGTTGCAGAAGGACTGCTAGAGGACACATCTGACTGAGAAAACAACAGCTTGTCCTTGGATGTTGTTTATTTTATTAACATATACACACACTGAAGATGTAATTTGCAAACTCTCTACTTAGGATGTATGTGTATATGTGGGAGTGCCTCACGTGTTCAGTAAAATTACTCTGCCACTCTTGTTGTTCCAAACAGAAAACATTATACTTACATTTATCTGAAATTTCTGTATTAAAACTGTCAATAAATGCTGATTTGTGTAAACAACTTAGACCTGCAAAGAATATAAATCTTTTTTGTTCCCATCTGGAAGTGTAAATTTACTGTTTTCAATTGCCAAAATGCTCACACTAAAAAATGGGTAATCCCTCAAGCTTTAACTTGTTTCCACTTCTTGTTGCTGTAAAGCAATACTAAAGTGTACATGGGCTCCATTTTCACTTCTGCCCTTTTGAACTTGCTAACAAGAGCATCTCCAAACCTTTAAATGACCACTGCTTCTGCCATGACACCCACAGAAAAACTACTTGAGATGATTTTGCCTTGTATAACAGCTCTGCTCTTTGAATATTTTTTGAACAAGCTAATCAACTTGTAAGAAGAACATTATGCAGCTAATCCTAATTACTCTGTTAGCTCCCTGCTTAAATTCTTGTAATCCAAACACAAATAATTTTTTATTGGATTAGACGGTCACGTTTTCCTCTTGATGACAGATCTACCAGCAGACAAGGGAATAGCATCTGGTAATGATTTTGCAATCCAGATAGGCACTGTTTCCTACTTTCTTCTCTTGTAGCTAGTGTAGCAGTCAGTGTTCATGCTCGCTTTATCTGATTGCCCTTGAATGCTCTGCATAATTGTGTAGATTCCTGTCTCTCTGCATCTATTACAGCTCCTAGTTTAACACTTGGAGTAGCCTGCTCTGTAGACAGCCAGCTGTATTCACGTTGCAGCAGCAAATGTACTGTAAGTCACAGAGCCACCAAACGAGTCAGGCGGTGACACTGGTGTGATTTATGTTGCAGGAGAACCCTGCCCAGAGAATGGCAGAAGCCCAGGCTCGGTGTCTACGCACCACAGCTCTCCAAGAAGTGACTACACGACTTATGCCAACAGCAATCACGCCGTCTCCAGCAGCACCGCCACGCCGCCCGAGGGCAGCGCGTCGCACAGCCTGCAGAGCAGCGACGTGGTCATCCACCGCAAGGAGAACGAGGGCTTCGGCTTCGTCATCATCAGCTCCCTCAACAGGCCCGAGTCTGGCTCCACAATAAGTGAGTAAAGCAGTTTTTCAGTGCATATTCCTCCAAGTTTGCCCCAAATTAAAAAAAATTAAAACCCACTGTCGCTATAGGACACGAAACAACGTGAGCGCACGCACTGCTGCTTTCAAGGTGGAGAAAAGGGAAGTTTATTTTCTGACTCTAACATTTATAGTTTTCAGAGGATTGGAGGGTGGAAGTGTCATCTCTCCAAAGACACTGGACAGACTAACAGTCTATCCAATTTCTCTTCCTCTATGAAAGAATGCAAAACAATAAGTTATTTACAGAAGGTGTGTGAGAAAGTTCGTTACAAGAATGTAAACATCAGAAGGCTTAGAAAGTCTTAAAAAATCAGGGCAAGACCCCACAGCAATAGTTAATTTAAACCTATCTGCTAATAATTTATCACAGCAGAGATTTAAACTGAAGATACTCTCAATGTTTATTCAGAGGCACTGCTTGTTTTGTCTTCAGCAAAACCAAAGGTGATTCTGGCCTCCCGATCCCTGCGCTTCCCACACTTCTTTGACTATCAGAGTAATAGAGGATTCACTCACAAAGTAGATTTTGTCTGTTACTATGCTCAAAGGGACACGGTAAGTAACAAGTAGGGTTATATGAATAAATTAGTCTCCTACATGCAACAGAATTAGGTTTTTTTTAAAAAATCAAGATGAAGTTCAGCAAGTTGAAAAAAAGCTTAGATCACAGCAAACCCTATGACAACAGCTGTCCGATTATGGGACTGCAGAAGCAACTGGAAGTTGGGAGAACTTGTTAGATGAAGCTGTTGAGAGGCTGATTTAACTGGGTGGAGTATAGACAGCATTAAAATTACAGCTAAGTACAGAAAAAATTACAGCTGAGTAAAGAAAAATTACAGCTGAGTACAGGGGATGGGTGTATCTCTACTACTCAGTAGTACTCCAAAGACAAGATCTGCATTTAATAATTATAGCTCCCTTTCTGTTCAGAAGACTAATTTTCTCTGTGGGTCAATTGTATTGCTTTAGACATCTGGTGCCACTTGAGCTGTCCTGGGTACATCTAGGGAGAGGGCAGACAGGTGTGACATAGAACCTACAGAAGACTCCAACTCAGGTAGTGGCAGCTGGAGGCACAGGGACACCTTTGGATCTTTCCAATGGCTTTTAACCATATAACAGCTGAGCCCTCTGGAAGAAGAAGCAAAAAAGGCTTTCTATTACAATACATCCACATGACCCACCAAATAATGTTAACCACAGCTGAAAAACCGAAAGAAGTGAAAAGATCTATCATTTTGCAAGTTGGAGCCTAATACAATGCTTTCCATACACTAAAATAGGTTTTGAAGGAACTGTTCTTTTGCCTGAAACTGGTTTCTGACAAAATAAAATCACAATTTCAACTTCAGGGCCAAACACCACTCTTCTAAATTCATTCCTGAAAAGCAGCTAAGAGAGTAATGGGAAAACCTTATCTCACAATAGCGAGTTATCTCAGAAAACTTTTTTGCAGTATTTCATGACCATGCAGTTATTAAAAGAATTGTTTTTCATGCTACCTCAGCTGAATTTTAAAACTCCATGATTGCTGGAATTATTATTGTAACAAAACCATAGCTAATTAGCCTCTTGGGACTCTTGAGTTTTCACATTACTGAATATAATAGCCAAAGAACTGGAAGTCCTTTGCAGAAGATCAGAAAAGAAAAAAATAATCAATTGTGGTACATACATGTTAATCAGTTAAGTCAGTCATGATTTTTTTCAAGAAAATTATTTTATAGGAAGAATTTGCAGTTGGGGCAGATGGAGAGGGAAAGGGGAGAGGAAGAGAAAGAGAAAATGCTCAAGCAAACAAAAATTCTGTGACTAGAATAGTTTTTTGAAGACTACAGACCCAGGTTCAAGATCCTGCTTTGCCCCTACCCTCCACCATGTTCCTTCAGTACTTTTCTTTCTCCACAAGCAAATGTGCAAGCAGTCATTTTTGACACTCAGTTGAACACCCCAATAGTAAAGGGAAATGACAACCTGCTGTGGAAGTGACAAGAGAATTTAATCAAATAATAACTGCATTCAATTTCAGTGATCCCCAAAAGTACCAAATCCTAAGTTTACAAGAACAGTGAACAAAAAATTACATTTGCTGTAGACAGTGACAGAAAAGAGAAGAAAATACCCTTCCTCTATAAATTCTGTTACAAAACTGTAGCAGAAAAAATATCCTGAAGTTTCCATCACCTGTCATCAGTAATGAAAACAATCTAAAAATTATTGACTCTTTCCAGAGTAAGAGAGGTTATTTTCTTTACTTAATATTTACTTGGGTGAAGTCATTTAAACTTTAATAACAGGAGCATAGCCATCAGATTGAGGGAAATTATTGTCCCCTTTTACTCAGCACTTACTGGCATCCAGTCAGAATACAGCATCTAAGTTTTGAGCCCTTTGGTAGAACAGGGAAACTCTCCTGAGGTACCTTCTATCTTAAAATAACACAAAATCCTTTTCTTGAAATGCACAATCAGGGGTGGAAAGCATACCAACAGTAAGAAAACATAAATGGATATATTAAGTGCAATGTTCACAATATATGTAACATCACTATCAAAATGTGGACCTGCATGGCACCATGCTAGGTACTCCTTCTGATAGCAGCAATATGTTACTTGGGTGAGATATTGTGCTCTGGTTCCAGAGTCCCTTGTTTCAGAGGCAGTGCACTCGCTGCCAGCTCCTGTATCCCCACGTGGAGCAGAGTGATGTTATGCAGACATGCATGCACAGAGTAATGTTAATGTTAATTGCAAAGCAATTCTGAAGAATTCGAAATGGGCAAAATAGGTCCAAAAAGGGAGCATCATGTTGTGCCAGACACTGCTAGCAGGAGCAGCACCCAGGAAGTTGTCTCACTGGGAGCATCCTCAGGGCAAAATTAGGAAGGGTTTCTTTGAATTAAGAATGTTTATTTCAATAACTCTATTCCCTCTTCTACTTTCTTGCAAAAGCAGAAGACTTGAGGTCTTGGAAGACTCATCACCACTATTACTCAGGAAAGCAATTAATTATGCACTGTCAGTATTTTCCTTGTTGTTGAAATCACACTTACAAACTGTATTTTACAGTCCAACAGATTACAGCAGCTCTTGTGGAGTACATGAGCAAGCACTTTGTGTCACCAGCTGCGCGTGCTTCCAGCACTGCTAAAATTGAAGCAGTCATTCCAGCAAGGCTGCTCCTGGCTACAGAGCTGCAGGTTCATTAGTTTGCTGCTCTGCAGTTGGGCTGAAGCTGAAGGGGTTGCACAAAGCTGTCCTGTTTGCCAGGAGAGTTTGCTCTGTCTGTGCAGCTCTAGGACCATCCCATGACAGTGCTCCAGCTGAGTCTCCGATTCCTTTTCCACCCTCTGGTGGGGTGTGGGCTGCACTGCTCCCTCACAGCCTCTTAGGAGCGCTTCTTCTGACCTGAGAATGAGCCATGAAAGGCTCTGGAGCCCCCAGAACTAGAGATGAAACTCTTTTTCCAAGAGGTTTAGGGTCTTGGTCAGCTCTTCTCTCGAAATGGCTTGCAAGGGGTTTGTGGTTACACTTGGTTTATGGGCCTGCCTTTGCCATGCAGAAATTTTCAAAATACTAAATGCTGGTTTTTTACTATTCATAGACACAGAGTGAGGGCAGACTACAGCCATAATTAGGAAACACACTATTTTTTCCCATTTTGTGATGGACAGCACTGTAATAGCTGTCAGTTTGAGAAATTAGCATTAAGTACTTTGGAGCCAGCCTTTAGATATAAATGTCATTTTTCCTTACTGGTACTTGCTTAAACATCCAATTCTTGTGGCACACTTCTTTTCCTGTGCCTATAATGGTAGAAATTTTGTTTTCCCTTTGTCAAAGCATTGCTTGGGATGTTCTCTAATCCAGCACAGGGGATTATCTTGCACTGAACTACAGCTCTGATGTGGGGAGATCAGGAGTGGGAAATGAATGACAAGGATTGAATGAAGAGATTTTACAGGGCAAAGCAGGGGCATAGAAAAGGTCAGCCATGCTTCAAAACTATCAGTAAAAAGAGATAAAGTGGATAAATAAAGAGCTGTGCTTGAGTGGTATATCCAGGAGCAAGTCATTTTGCCTAGTGCAGCACACAGAGGATCTTGGAGTGCTAGGAGATTAAGAAAAGAAAATACACCTGTCCAGGCTCCTGACCTATTTCTAACGAAAGGATTAACTTCCACTGCCTCTAAAATATACTATTGTGCCTTCCCCCAGATCCTGTTCCAACATTAAAGGGGAATGTGGCTCTCATCCCTTCTCCACCCATGAGAAATACTTAAAATACTAAAATACTTAAATTTAAGCAATTAATCTACACTTTGCATTACAATTTGGGAAGTATTTTTAGGGTATCAAGATAGTTTCACTATCTGCAGCCTATGGAAAAGCATCCACAGACTTCTGGAGGTGACCAGAATGAGATTTCTGTCCCAGAGTTTTATAGAGTAAACTTGTTCCTGCCTTCTTCGTATCTTCCTGATACTTTTACTTTTTGTGTTTGGGATGTAGCTACATCTAGAATAAGTACTTGTGATCCCCTGTAAATCTCTTTACATAGTAATTTTTTTAGAGAGAAAGCATGTGCTGTAAACAGACCTTGTTAACTTGCAATTTCCAATGAAGTTGGAAAAGTGGCAATATTTCCAGGACTTTTACTGTAGCAGATACTGTCAATTAGCACAGTTATAGTGTATACAAACTGAAAATACAGGCCTAATCAATAAAAAAATTTCAAAAAATTAAAGATTTTGCATACTTGTTATGATCTTCCTCCTGCTTTGCAAAAGAGGAGTTGTAGATTTAATTTGCCCCTACACTGCATGTGCCAGTGCCTGCTGGATTTTGAAAACAGGGTAAAACAGAATCTAATGAAAGATGTCTCTTTCATTTCTCAAAACATGCAGTCTTAACTAAAAAACATAAATCCAAGATAAGCCTCTGCTGACTGCAGAAAGCAGCATTCTGAGTAAGTCCCATTCAGCCCAGAGTTTTTTTAAAACTCCTTAGAGTTTAGAGATAAAATCCAGTTTATTGATCAGTGATAGCTGTGTGATCTGTGTTTGTGCAGCAATTTCACCTATGCTTTTCCTGGGTAAGATGGTGGTTAGGGACATAATTTTATGAGACCATTCTTCAAATTCTAAAGGACACAGAGCTTTGGAAATTAGGATGTCTGTCTACCCCACCTAGGACATTTTTGGAGCACAGCAGTGAAAACCCACCCACAGTGTGCATCCCCCAAGGAAGATATTTGCAGTTTGTGGGCAAGGGATCTGGATTCTCATTTCTATGCAGCTGTGATACTCAGGTTTGAACTGTTCTGCCTCTTCAGCTGCAAAAGCACACTTTCTAAATATGTTTAAGAGATAGTAAAACCTGCAGCTGAAAGAAATTTCTATGTGATTTAGTTTTTCAAATCAACATAAGCAATTATCATAGTTAAATAACCTTAAGGGGTCAAAGAGGTTTTTAATATCATCAAAATACATTGTTGCAGTTTGCAGGCATGAAATATTCAATTGTCTTTTTGATATTTTTTGGAGAAAAATAATGGAGGATGTTAACTGCATTACTCCCCTCTCTAGAGGATTTCTGTCCTCCAGTGTATTTCTGAATACATCATTTGGACCTACAGGTGTTGCTCATGTGTTTTCAAAGAACAAACACTGTGACTTTTCTTAGCAAAACCCATCAAGAGAACCAAGGTTTTTCTAACTCCACAGGGCCCACTTTACTTTCATTAGAAGCGTAAAGTCTATAAATTCATTATTTTTTCTTAGATCTTCAGCTTTCTAAGGTGTGTGCACTCCTTCCCACTTAGCTTCTTATGCCTGTGCTATGCAAGCAAATATGCTCCATGTCAGCACAAAATGGGATGTTTGTATTCATAGATTCATTAATCTTATAAAGAAAAGGGATTATTTTCACATGCAAGTATGCAGCATGCATACTATTTCTATTTTTCAAATAAATGTCACATAAAATATCCTATCAATATCAGGAAAATATTTTTTAGCCCTGATGGAAACTCTACCATACTCAAGTTCTCAGAAATCTAGATTTTTCTATAGCAATGAAATTACAAATGTTTATATTTAATATATTCTTCCAATTAAAATCTGATATGCTGGAGCCTGCCAGTTGAATGAGAACCTTTGCATGTTTAGATAATTGAGAATATAATAAATATTTATTTGATCCCTGTGTAACATTGAAAAGGACAGCTGGCTCAGGAAGGCTCATTTGCTTGGCTTACTGTCTATATCTGTTAACAATAGAAGACATTGCAAGAATTTATCTGCCAGAGGATTTTAACAGATAAAACAGAGGTTTGATTCTTTCCCCTTAACAGATACTTTTTGAAATTTAGCTACTATGTAGAAGGGGAAAACCAGAAAGTTGCTGTCTAAAAAACATAGTCTCAACAGTTGTGTCTAAAAGGACTGAATAGATGTAAAAATATTACTGATGTAAATCAGAAAAGACTTAGATATGGTAATGTTTTCTTTAAATCCAGTCTTTTTTGCTTGTGGGTCTTTCAAATGAGGAGAAATTATTTTCATATTCAAAAAGCTAGAGGCTGATAGATATATCAGTCTTGTTGAACTTATTCATCAGTGGTCTGGGTGAAAGGACAGAGTGTACCCTCAGCAAGTTAGCTGATGTAACAAAACTGGGAGGAGAGGCTGATACACCTGAAAGCTCTGCTGGCCAGACCTGGGCAGTCTGGAGAGTTGTGGAGACAGGAACTTAATGAAGTTCAAACAGGCAAATCCAAGGTCCTGCATTAAGGGAGGAATAAACCCAGGCACCAGCACAGGCTGGGGCTGACTTGTGGAAAGCAGCTCTGTGGAGATGGACCTGGGGGTCCTGCTGGACAGCAAGCTGCCTGTGAGATGGCACTGTGTCCTTGTGGTCAGGAAGCATAGGGGTGTCCTGGGGAGCATTAGGAAGAGTATTGCCAGCAGGCGGTCCTGTCCCTCCACTCAACCCTGGTGAGGCCACAACTGGGGTGCTGGGTCCAGTTCTGGGCTCCTCAGTCCTGAAAGTCATGAAACACCTGGGGAGGGCCCTGTGAAGTGCTAAGGTGCAGGGCACACCCAACGGGGTAATAATTAGCATTGACTCCATGATTGCAGAAAGCTGATCAATTGCTTTATTCTCTGTCCTATAGTATATTATTATACTATAATATACTATAATCCTATATTATACTTATTAAGAAGCTCGTAACCATTACAGACAGTCCCATACAGCTTTGACCTCATTGGTCAATCAATCCAAACACCATCCAGTGTCCAATCAAGCAATCACCCTTTGGTAAACAAATCTCCATAACACATTCCACGTGTGCACAACAGCAGGTGCAGCAAGTGGAGATAAGAATTGTTTCTCATTCTTTTCTCACAGCTTCCCAGGAAAATCCTGGGACAGCTATGTCTCTCTGTTCAGAGGATATGTGATTACCACACCAAGGTGGTGTGATTAGGGAACAAGAACATCTGTCTTTGAAGAAAGGCTGAGAGAGCTGGGCCTGTGCCACCTTGAGAAGAGGTGGCTGACAGGGGCTCTTACCATTGCATACAAATATCTTGAGGGTGGGTGTCAAGAGAGTAGAGCCAAACAATGGGCATTTGAACAAAACTGAAACACAGAAAGTTCATTCTGAAAATCTTCTGTCTTCTGAGGATGGCTGTGCACTGGACCAGGACCCTGAAAGGTGGTGGAATCTCCTTTTCTGGAGATATTCAAAACCCATGTGAACTCAACCCTGTGCAATTTGCTCTGACTGAACCTGCTTTAGCAGGAGGTTAAACAATGTGATCTCCAGAGGTCCCTCCAAACACCCTTCTGTGTTTCTGTGATAAATGGTGTTAGAAGCAGTATCTGTATTCAGCAACTGCTCTGGGTTTGTGTACAGCTGACCTAAGCATATGGACACTCAGGTATAATGACACTACATTTGTTCTCTGTTCTGCGACCTACATGTGTGGTAAGGATATTAATTTAAATCATGGAGAGAAAAAGTGAGTGATTTTTTTTTAATAAAAAAATAGAAAGAAATGTAAGTTTCTGGAAGCAGACCTTATCCACTTTCTAAATGCAAAGATTTCCTTTAAATCATTTTGTCTTTAATTTTTTTAATTTAATTTCTCTTCAATGAGCTAAGAGCTGATCATTGCACAATTAAATACATTCAGGGAAAGCCTCAGCTGCTACATGCCAACTCTGGGTCAGTTTGCATTGTAATGCTGTAAATATCTGAGCAAGATTTAGGAGGTGAGATTAATGACTTCAAATATCAGAGAAGCTTTGGTGCTCTCAGGATTCAAATCTTCCCCAAGTCATGAAATTTTGAAAAATACACTGTAGAAAAGTTACATTCCATTGTAAGATCTTTTGTTAGATAAGGTTTCTGCAGCATTTCTACTCTCTGCTAGATTATTTTGGGTCTGGGATTATGCCCCTGTCTTGGAAGGATTTATTTTATCTTAAGGTAGATATCCAACTATATCATTCCTGAGTATCACATTTTGCATTACTTGATAGTACTAGAGAAAAAGACCTATTTTGAAGGGCTGTGTGGTTTGTATACATATAAATTCATTCTTACCAATTTCCCATATTTTCAACAATTAAAAAATACGTATTAATCCGTGTTTACAGTAATTTTTCCCTTGCAGTCTCATTCATTGTGTAGTCTGAGAAAACCAAGAAATTAATTGTTCTAAAAAGGGGCAGCTTGTTTTCTACATTTACTTTTAGCAAAATCAATGGGTGTCTTGTAAAAAAAAGTCACAAATCCAATTCTCTCTGTATAGCCTGCTAATATTAAATGCTGCTCAGGTAACTCAGTGTTTTGAAATAAGTGGATCAGATTCACTGCTAAGTCTCATCCAGGCACAGGCTGTCACTCTTTAATGTATACATATGTTTGGAGAACAGCTTGTGGTGAATTGTTAAAAGAGGCATGAATAGTTCAGTAAAAATTTTTAAGGGTGATAGAAAACATTTTCCACTCGTCAGGCAATTTGGGACTTCATTTAAAAGGTTACACCATTAAATGTTCTGCTCAGATAAAAATAAGACCCCAAAGATGCAATTTAAGTTAAAAAAAAAGCATTGTATGTTAACAAAACCCTAATTAAATGCCAGACATGGGAGGTTTCTTTCCAAGAAGAGAGCAAGCAGCCACACAGCTCCTTGCTGTCCCTTTGCTGTGACCAGCATCAGAGAGAACAGCACGTACAGCAGACAAGACCTTTCCCAGGCATTGTGTCAGCTTTTACAGCCAAGGTTTTCTGATTTAATCAGCAATGTGTCCACCCCCATAAATTGGTCTAATCCCTTTTTGAATCCTTTTATTCTTCAGCCCCTCCAGAATGTTGCCCCAAATTCTCTTTTGCAAGGTGAAGGCAGGGAGTTCATGGAAAATTCCTTTGAGCAGAGGCTGTTTTCTTCTTTGAAAGAGGCTGTTTCTCCTTTGAGCAGAAGCTTTTTGCTTCTGACTTCCATGCTTCCCTTCTCTGAATCTTTGTGAGTCCATTGCTATGATTTTTGAGATGAGGATACTGAAACAATCAGCAATACTCGGACTTTAGGTGCGCAGCATTAACTAGCAATGGTTTGTTTCACTTGTTACTCTTTTACAACTCTTAATGTCATATTGACTGTTTAATGAGTTTATGTTTTTAGAGAAGTAGGCACACATTTCAAGGTCTCTTGAGTGATAATAATTAATTTAGGGCTCATATCTGCTTAATCTTAGGCAGAGTTATTTTTTCCTTACTTGCATCATCTTGAATTTCTTTTCATGTGTTCCCGTCTGCCACCTCTCTCAACCCACTCCTTACTGACAGTTTACAGCTCTTCCCCACTTGTTTTAGATGTGACCATTCTGAACAATAAAAATTCTCCATTATGGAAATTCACAGTTCATTTCTACCTTTGCTCCGTAGCTTTTACCTAATTAATCCCCTATGAGACTAGCTCCTTCTTATCCCTTTGAAGTAAGTATTTCACCACCAAAGGCTCTCTAAAAATTGAAAGTTTTCTAATATATTTTAACATGGGTTTTTTCGTGGACAACCTACACATCAGATAATCTGTGTCCCTTAGAAGAATTCATGCTTGTAACAAAAAGCCCTAAATAAATCCTCCCTTCCCAAGGAAGCATTTGGGACCATGGCAGCCAGGATATTGTGGCTTAGGAGGGCCCTCAAGCAGAGTCCCACTGGGAAGAGAAACAAAGAACAGAAACTCCTCAGGATAACATTACTGGGAGGGAAGGAGCCAGGAGATAAATGTCTTCTCATATTATCTAGAAATGTGCATGAACCAGTTTCTGCTGTGTGCCCATGAGCTCCTCCAGTAAATCCCTAGATTTGCCCATAAAACCCTATCGAGCATAGCAGCGTAACCTTGAATCCAACAGAGATTCACATTCCTTCTGCACAATTTTCCCACACCCTACTTTGCAGCAAGATCAAATGGCAACACATGGCACCAATACAACCTGAGGAGCATTAATTCCTCAAATAGCAAAGTGGAGTAGAAAAGGTACCTTGACAGACACAAGCTTTTATCTGATGATCACATCACCTACTGTTGATCCTTTCATAGCACAACAGAATGCAGGGAGTTCAGGGGTACAAAAACATTTAGAGTAGGTACCTTTATCAGGAAGGTGAGGACCTTTAGGCTTAAAGGGAAGAAGAAAAGAACAGCAAGTTCCTCCTCTTTCTCGCTCCCTTCCTTTGTCTCAGGATTTGGATCCGAGCTAGAGTCTCGTGGCTCTGCCACCTCCAGCTTCAGTTTCAGCAGACATCTCCAACATGCAGACATCTGCTCTACTCACTTGTCAGGTACAAGAAGTCCAACAAAAAATTTTTTCTGCCAAATTAATGGGACATCCCACCCCCCGCCCTCCCACACCGCTTACTAATGAAATTATGTATCTACTTAAATATTTAGGCTAGCAAAAACATCTTTAGGTTTAGAAATGGCAAGCATGGAAATTTTAGTTGCAGCATCTCTACCATACTTCCCCTTTTTCTTACTATCAAAATTCTTACTTTTTTACATAAGAAAGTCTCATTTTCAGATCTCCACTAATATTTAGTAAAGACATGACAATTTCAGACATATCTTTTATTACATATGCCAGAAACAGGCAGATTTTAGTATTAGCTTAAGTGATTCTTGCTGATGCTTTAAGAATAGATTTGATGAAAAAAGCTCTTTGTAAACATAACTGTTTAGGAGTCAAGTTACTCTTTTATTTCTTTGCTCACTGATATGTATGTATTGGCAGTTACATCTCTTCATTAAGGGCAAAATAAACACAATTTTTTGTAGAAATTGTAGCTATACATATTTAGTATATTTTAAAACATAGAAATGTTTAGACATTGTGACATAAATTCAGTGTTTATTTTCTAAGCAACAATGCATTTCTGAAGTACATTTGTTTTGTCTGTGTTAGTAAAGTTGTGTTTTAATTTATATTTATGCCTGAACCATAGTGGTAAAGAAGCATGCAGCTTGATTGTGGCTTGCACTTCAGAGTACTCACTTATATTTTCAGTGTTCCAAAAGTTAATTTTTAACACTGTAAGCAACACTTACATCCATACTAGAGACAAAATTCATTTTGAGGTATGTCTATTGTGACTTTATATCAGATGTGCAGTCAGTGTTAGTCACCAAAACCTCAGTAAATGTCTGTCAGGGTGATGAGAAATTTCTTCTGCAGCAATGTATTCTGAACACATCTCCTTGTTAGAGCTCTGGTTTATGTGAGCATTGATAGCCTAGATATTTCCCAAAAAGTGTTTGAACCTTTTCTTTCATTTTTCCAAGTTCTCCGTAGATAATTAAATGCTAAAAGTTATATTATTTTTGAAAAAATAAACACACTGGTTTTAAACACCAGTTTAAAGGTGGATAGTGAGGCTGAGCTGCTTTGTGCTGTTTTCCAGGACTGAAGTATGGGACTGCAGAGGAATACTCAAACACCATTAGGATATAATTAGTCTATATAGTCATTTAATTGTGATAAGCATATTTATGAGTACTTGAGAGAAAGAAAAATAGATTGCTCTATTATCTTCTGGTTTTAGTTAAAAACCAGAAGATAATAGAGTACAAACACTGGTCAAAAAATCAAGAACAATATTTATCAAAATCAATGCAAAATGAGAGAAGAGACAGAACAAGAGCATGGATGGAGTAAACAGAAAGGTGAAGAACCACAGAGGAGAGCAAAAGGAGAAGCTTTGTTCTGTAATGCTTTAAGAGGGCTAAAATCTTTTGATGTAGTACATGTACATAGTACATACAGTTGGCTATGTACTCATAGCCAACTGTCAATTCAATTCTATTCATTTATTATTAATACCTAATTAGAGAGCCTTACATCTCAATAAATCTTCAGTATTATTTCTCTTTATCAATAAACATGTTTGAATGGAGGAGAACAATTTCACGTACCCTGGGCATTTTCAGTAACAATTTTTTATATATAAAATAAATAATATTTCTTGTGCCTCTATTGCAACACGCAAATAAAGAAGTTCTGTAAAACAGGAGGTGGGAGACAATTTATGACTGCTACTTATTGTATAAATTTATACCCTTTCCCTGTTTTAATGCCTTGTTTTCCTGATCTGCTTATTAGGTTGTTTCATGCCAGGCTTGCAAAATAGCTGAATTATAAACTTTGGACTTCATATGTGTATGCCACGTGTATATATTCATCTGGATTCTGAATTTTTAGTGAAAAAACACAATACCATGTTACTGCAAATGACATTGCATAAGATTTTATTTTCTTATATGCTTTTACACAAGCTGCTTTTTAATTCATATAGAACTTCCTTCTAAACTGAACTCATGTTCTTTTATTTGTGCACATCAGCACTTGTTTCAGCCCATGCTAACTGTGTCTATTGTCTCTTGTCTAGCTGTACCCCATAAAATAGGGCGGATAATTGATGGGAGCCCTGCGGATCGCTGTGCAAAACTTAAAGTTGGAGACCGGATCTTAGCTGTGAATGGCCAGTCTATTATTAACATGCCTCATGCAGATATTGTGAAGCTAATTAAAGATGCAGGTCTCAGTGTAACTCTTCGCATCATTCCTCAGGAGGGTAAGTCAATGGCCCTTAAAGACAGGAAGAAAATTTTAAGTAGCCTCCAATTAGCTTAAATTATGTCACCACTTGAAAGAGAATCTTTTGTTCTCCTTCCTCCGCTGTAACGTGCAGCACACCAGAATTATGAGCTTAGAACCAGCTCAGATAGGATCTGAATTCTTGAAAGGGTTTCAGGTTATGAAAGGGGTATTTAAAGCAAACCTGGAGAAACCTAACAGAGAGAGAGAAAGAGGATGTTAAGGTCTTTTGCAAGAATTGTCTTCTACATGGAAAAGCACTCTACGAGAGAGCCAAGTTTTGAGTTCATTCCCTTAAATCTTGCTATAAGCCAAGCCAAAGTTTGACAAAGTGATTCACAAGAGACTGCAATGGCTGTCACCAGGCATGTTCAGCTACCAGCTACGTGTGACAAAAAGTGATGTGAAGGAAGAGTCCAGATTTGGCAGTTTCCTCCATCACTATCACATAGTGATACATCACTGTAAATGCACAAGGCAGGAAATAACTGAACCCTAAATTATCTCATTTCTAGGGTGAGGATAAGGGGATAGACTCATTATTCTGGTCATTGCTCCACATCTAATCAGTGAAGATCTTTTGATGTTGGTTCCTTGAGGTTTGGGGTTGATTTCAGGGCTTTTTTTAGTTTAACAATGTGCTGCACTGCTGCATGAATTGTACCACATTAATGAGACCATGTCTTTATATCTCAGCAACAAATACCAGTAGAGCTGGGAATGACACACAGAAGGTAATGGAATTACTTAATGATCCATGGCCCAGTTAGATGACCTTCACCTTATGCTGCTGCATCCAGCAAGGGGACAGGGAAATTGTCTGAACTGGTCACAGACTGCAGCTGAGGGAACTCATCATTTGTTAAATGAATTCAGTGATGGGAAAAACACAAACGTACACAAATTTAGAATTCACATCAATTAGCACCCTTGTAATTACTGGTCAGCTTTGCAGGCATCTAAAGCAAGTGTGATACTTCATACAGTCCATGAAGTTTGTTTAAGCCTCTCTGGTACCCAGGTTAAATAACATCATTAAGAGTTTAGTGTTGGAGATGGATACACTAAATTAGAAAGAAAGCAGAGGTGCAGCTGAGTTGCAGTACTACAAGATGTTCTCAGGTGCTAGTGTGAAGAAATTGTCTGTGCCAAGGCACAGTTTCCCTGTGTGACTGTGTGACACTGGACACCTCATTTACCTTCTGATATTGGCTTCTCAGCTTAGAAAAATTGGTCAAAAATCTAATACCTCTGTAATATACTTTCAGGTAAAAAACACCATATATATGCAAAGCAGTTTTAGAAGCAGCTCATGATTTGACCAGTTCATCCATAGTTATGAGAGTAATGTAGAAATGAGGGTCAAAATTTCCAATCTTCCTCTCTAAAACTTGCAATACAAAAGAGACTCACAGATGCAAAATGGGCAATTACAGCCTTAAGCATAGTAATTACACAGACAAGTATTGCTTATGCCTGCATGAGGAGTGTTTTAAGTGCAAATATGCAAGCTTTTTTTGACAATTAAACCTATATTGAAAATATTTTCAATAAAGTAGCCAAAATTTTTATAATAATTGTGAGTATAAATTAGATAAGTAGAGAATATGCACCCATAGGGAAAAACTCACATGTTAAAAGTTTCAAAATAAACCACATAAAAATTAAAAATAGATTCAAATATAAAACTAGGCAAGATCTGTATTGTGTGTAGCTACTGCTGTTAGGGATGTTCAGCCATATGTGTGCATTCATTTTATTTGTTTAGCACCACGCCACACTGGCCTCACTCCTTCTGTTTCAAGGAGGAATTGAAAAAACATATTTGCCTTTGCTGTTGATAATGCAGGAACTTCTGCAGTGTTCTGCCCTCCTGTGGGTGGAGTCTTTCTCATTTCTGCATCCTAACAGGTAAATGGTGAACAGGACTGTGCTAGTGTGTTGGAATAAATTCATTTGATATGAGCTCAGTACCAGATGAGTCTCCCCCCAAGTCCAGCAGGAAGCCTGAATGAAGATTGGCATCTTTTATTTATAGCAAAGCAACAAAACCATATTTCCTATGCCAATCTCTCTGACTTTTTGAATTTTGTGTCCTTTGGAAAGAATGGTTCTGTTATTCTGCACTGTTCCTATGTGAAACCTTAGTCATTTGACATAACACAGTGAAATAAAATATCAGTTTAAATGGTTAGTCAGAATTTATTGAGATTGGGTTTACTATTTTACTGTTCACAGTCCCCAAAAATTTAAAGACAGGAAACTCTTGATGAGCTCAAAGACAGCAGAACCTAATGTGTTCCTAACACTAAACACCAGTGTTTTAGCTTTTGTGACAGGTCTGTCATCCCAGTGGAGAAAGCAGTAAAATGTTCATTCTCTCAAAATGAATTTTTTTTCTAAATGGAAAGCATTTCAAATATCTTGTAGCTGTGCTAAGGCACATGAAGGACAGGGAGGTCATTCAAGGCAGCCAGCACAGCTTTACCAAGAGTAAGTCCTGCCTGACCAGCCTAGTGGCCTTCCACAATGGAGTAACTACATCAGTGGACAGCAATGGACAAGGGAGGAGCTATAGACCTCTCCTATCTGGACCTCTGCAAGGCCTTTGACATGGTACCCCACAACATCCTTTTCTCTAAACTGGAGAGAGGTGAATTTGATGAGGGGACTCTTTAATGGATGAGCAGGTTGAGGGAGGTGATTCTGCCCCTCTACTCTGCTCTCATGAGACCTGAGCTGGAGTTCTGAATCCAGCTGTGGGGTGCTCTGGACCTGTTGGAAGCAGTCCAAAGGAAGTCATGAAGATGATCAGAGGGCTGGAGCATCTCTCCTATGGGGAGAGGCTGAGTGAATTGGTGTTGTTCAGCCTGGAGAAGAGAAGGCTCCAAGGAGACCTTATTCTGACCTTGCAGTACTTAAAGGGGGCTTATAAGAAATATGGGCATAGACTTTTTATCAGGGCATGTTATGATAGGACAAGTGATCTTATAGCTTTGAACTAAAAAGGGGCAGATTCAGACAAATGTAAAAAAGAGGGTTGGTTTTTTTTAATGATGAGGGTAACCAAACCCTGGAACAAGCTGCCCCGAGAGGTGGTAGGTGCCCCATCTGGCATTCCTGTCAAAATTCAAGGCCACGTTGGACAGGAACGTTCATTGCAGGGGGGTTGGACTAAACAATCTTTAAGTGTCATTCCAACCCAAGCTCTTCTGTGACTCTATGATTCTATCATTCCATCATTCTGTGATCAGTAATTCTATGCTTTAAAAGAATATGTGAAACGTGGAAGCAATTTCCCTTGTTCAATTGTGTTTTAAATAATGACAGTGTCAACCAGAATTATAGAAGTCACCAAGATTTCAGATCCCACTGACTATCAAAAGGAGACCATTAGGTTCAAATGTCTTAAAATCTAATTATAACCTGAGAGAGGAAAAGCGACAAAGCATAAATTTGCCGATGTAGCGTGCGACCAAAAGTTATTATTGTGTACCTTTGCCCTTTATTAAATGCTGCAGTCTGACAGGTCTTTAATCTCCATCTCCCCATGATGCAGAGCTGAACAGCCCAGCCTCAGCACCCGGCTCGGAGAAGCAGAGCCCCATGGCCCAGCAGCACAGCCCCATGGCCCAGCAGAGTCCCCTGGCGCAGCAGAGCCCCGTCGCCCAGCACAGCCCCGTGGCACAGCCTCCGCCTCCGCAGCCCCTCCAGCCACAGGGACACGAGAACAGGTCTTGCATTTTCTCCCCCTTGCATGTTAGTCTGGAGTCAGGAAGACATTTTTTTATTATTTTTTAATCTCTGGTGTATCCTTTACCAGCCTGTTTCTCATGTGTAATTTATGCAGATACGTTAGCAAATTTATCTATAATAGAAATCAAATGGTAGGGGGACAGAAATTTTGTGACCAGCTGTATTAAATGTTGTTTATATAAAAAGCCACACACAGGCTGTGGGGTGGGATGATACAAGTTTCTGTGACCTCCAATCAACACTATTTAGTCTTTGTATTATTTTTTAGCATGTTAAACAAGGCTGATTACACTGACTGTCTTTATGCTAATCTTCAGTAACCAACACATATCATCAAAACCCTCTTCCCCAAATGATGCTAGCTACAGGATTGCAACTTTTCTCTTCTGAAAATATTTGAATTCACTTGTGACTCAGACACTACCCCCTCTAAATCTCCTTGCTTAACAGATGTAATACTTTCATTTGCCCAGAATTATTTTTTTTCAATTAGTCATGCAAGGAAAATTACTTTTATTGAGTACTTTCACCAAAAGTGATCATCTCCTAGAGGATGTATGTTTCTGACAAAATTCAATACGAAGTTTTCACAAAAGTCATCTTGTGCTATTGGAAGTCACTATTACATATCTGTTAAATTGGGAATTTTCAGATGGGAGCAGCAAACAATATTAATTAAAGTTCCAGAAAGAAATTCTGTAATAATTTTACTGAAAAGTGTAAGCTCTAATTGCTCATGTCATCATTTACACATTCAGCAAAAATTACAGTGCCTCCATCTGTGAATAAAAACATCATCTTCTGATATGCAGCTGTGGCCATATATTGGGAACCTGCCTAGAGATGACTCTTTTTTCAGAAAAAGGTCAACTCTTGCTAGTCCACACAGCATTATTTTTCACTAGATTTCATAAGCTAGATTACAGTTTGTTTGTATAGCCACATGCATTGTTTCTTTACCAAAACAAGATTTTAAAACTCCTAGGAATATTAACTAGGTTTTTTTATTTCCAATATTAAGGCTCAGTATCACAGTGAGCCTCACAGTAAGTTTGTCCTCTATCTTCTTTTTACAGAATTATGGTACTGAGTAAAGAAAGTAAGAGGCTTGCATGTATGCATGCAGGTCTTACTAATCATGGCATCAGTCTATTTTAACCTTCTCAGAAATGTCGAAGGGAAATAGTTCTGATGTTTTAGTGTCTGGTTAGACATTCAGATTATTAAAGCTATTGTGCAGGAAGATTAGCCATAAT
The DNA here is from genome assembly GCF_022539315.1 of Serinus canaria. Classification (NCBI taxonomy): domain Eukaryota; kingdom Metazoa; phylum Chordata; class Aves; order Passeriformes; family Fringillidae; genus Serinus; species Serinus canaria. Next base: position 11,622,646 of record NC_066314.1, read on the forward strand.
TTCACTGTACATTAATAAATTAATGAAATTTTGAAGCATATCAGACAATTTGAAACATTTGGATTCAGATTACCTTTTTATATATAAATCAACATTATCAAAACAATGCTGTCAAGTTTTCAGAATGTAATTTTTGTAATCAATAATTGCATTCCAAAATCTCTTTCAAAGTCTATATGTGTCTCTGTATCTGTATGTGTCCATGAACAGACATGGTCACTTGATTGACTGAAAACTTCCAGTCCATTATTCAAGCAGAATTTGAAATATCTATTTCCTGTACAGGAAATAAATATTTCCTTTGGCACCTAGGGAAGAGTGTAAGAACATCCACTCTGTGAACATTTTTGTTAAAATATAACCTAAACCACTATTACAGAATTACCTTGCTAAAAGTGTTCAGGACTTTCTTTGTGCCTCTTTAGCACACCACATGGCTGAGGTAGGGAAGTTTGCCATAAGGAATGTTCTTTACTTCACCCTGAAGTGCCATTATGTGCTGATTTCCATGTGCTAAGGGAAACTCCCATCTGAATAAGGTAAATAACTAGGCACTGTATCTCAGAAAGTCACATTATCTTTCAAATTTTAGGACCCATCTCCTTGTAACCATTTACCAGCTAAAGCAATATTTTACTTGTTATTAATTCCTCATAACCAAATTTTTTTTCTTTTCACCTTGTGTTACTTCTGTGCATAACTACTGACATGAATTTACTGACAGAGCTTTTAGCCAGATAGCATCGTAGGGAGTGTATAATTTAAAAAATACACAGAATAATAAGAGATGTTATATCTAAGAATACCTTTCATTAAAAAGGTAACAGCTAAGACAAAGAATATGTCCTTTTTTAACCTTAAGAAGCTCACAATAATACTTTATGTCGAAGAAAAGGGATATACATTGGACTGATATTACACTTATTCTATAGAAATATTAATTTTGGAAAAAAACACTTTATAAACAGTGAATCATTTTGTAGTGAAAAAAACACTTTATAAACAGTTAATTATTTTGTAGTGAGTATAATGGGTGTTTTCACATGCAGTTTCATCTTCAAAATAGGCAAAGTGGGAATCAAGATGCTTTTTCTGTTCCTGTCCCTTTGAGTCCAATGCTCATCTCACTGATACAAGCTGGAGAATTGCACAGTATGACCGGAGGGAAAATTGCTTATGCCCATGTTTCAAAAGCACTCGCTGTTTTCAGCTGCCTCGACTATTTACCCCTGAGAGTTTTGCTTCCCTGTGAAAATCTGTTCCGTGAGATTTCGCAGCCGGCTCTCACTCCTCACTATTGCATGCAATGCATATTCCTAATGGTCTGCTGCTCTCTGAAACTGAGCCATTGTGCCTTCCTCAGCTACAGGTCAGAAGTAAAAGCCAGGCAGGATGTGAAGCCCGACATCAGGCAGCCCCCGTTCACGGACTACAGGCAATCCTCCACGGACTACCGGCAGCCCCCGCTGGACTACCGGCACCCGCCGGTGATGGATTACCAGCAGCCGCCGCCGCTCGACTACAGGCAGCCCCCGCTGATGGACTACAGGCAGCACTCCCCCGACACCAGGCAGTACCCCCTGGCCGAGTACAGGCAGCCCCAGGTACAGGCAGGTGTTGGGAAGGATGAAAGTTTGACGAGTCTCACAGATATGTCTGCTTAGCAGAAAGATTTTTGAATGTAGAATCTGAAGAAGGAATAGAGATGGAAGCAAGTTTTGATGTAGAAGGAAAGAATCGCTGAGCCAGTCTTACAGGATAACCAAGAAGGCAAAGGGTGTGTTAGTTAGAAGGGGCTTTTATGGCTTAGAGCAAAGGATAAACCCACCTCAAACCAGAGATGTTTTTACCAAGCAGGAAGAGAGCACAGGCAAACAAGCCTGCCAATGTGGAGAGCAGAAAAAAGGTCTCAGAATTTTCCACTGCAAGAAAACTGAAAAACAACTTTAGCTTAAACTGTAATGTACTAACTTTTAGTGATTGGAGAATAGTAACATGAATATGGTAATTACAGTAGTTATGATTGGCTATGGATAATAGTTAAGGGAAAGATTGGTTCTACTGTATGAAGATGCTCAGCAAAGAAAAGTACATAATGCATTGTAACCCAAACTAAGGGTCTCCAGGCCTGCCTGCAGCTGGAGCTGACACTGTAGGCACAGGCTCTGTCACCCACAACTGCTGTAACATCTTGGATGTAAGAAACTGCATTGTGAAGAGCTGCCTGGATCCCTTATTCAGGCTCTTAGAGGCAGACACGCCCAGAGCACCCCCACCCACACAGAAGGCAGCAGGGTCTGTAGGGGCAGGTCATGGATGCTGGTAAGGAAGATGCCACTATGGAAGGAAAAGACACATGAAAGGGTTTTACTCTGAGTTACTACTTCTCTGTAAAGGAAATTACTTCCAAACCATTAATATTAATATATTAATGTGTGTGATCTTTAAATTAACATTACCTTTATAATTGGGTGACTGCAATGTTAAATAAATGCCATTTTTGAGGTACCAGAGTGTTGAAATAAAAATTCTAACATAAAAAGCCTTTTCATCAGCAGAGGAATTTTTTCATTCTTGGCATGTATTCATTCATCAAACAGGGGGTGTTCTTAGGTCAGACTGCATTTCTACAGCATTCCTGAAAACTAAGATTTTATCTAATTGGCATAAATAAATAAAGGAATTGAAATCCTGACTGATAAAATTAAATTTCTGTTGGTAATAGTCTGGATAAATAGAAACTAGCCCATGCAAGTAGTTTCTTTGACATCAAGCATGATCTGACAAATGCAAAGAGATGATAAGTTAGATGAAGAGTTATGGTACCTTGGACAAGACTCCTCTGATGACAGATATTCACTGACAGTTTTGAAGGTTGAGGATTTAGCTGAAAGTTCAGACTTTGAAAAAGACCTTCCTTTCTCCTTACATAAAGTCAGGAAAAACAGAGGTCAAAAAGTATTAAGCAGGAGACTGCAAACTTCTGGACACTATATGCTGGAACCATGTATAGGTTTGTATGTCCATATTTTTAAAACCAGACATGTAAACCATATCAAGAAAAATACTGAAATTCCTGAATGGTATCTAGAGATACCTATGAAAACATTGTGCAGTTCAGTATCTAAATAGCAAATCTCTATCCTCATGTGCATACCTTATAAGGTGCTTCTTAGCATCTACAGAGATGCTTGGGTTGGCTCTTTCCCAGCATCTCCAGTTTAATTCTCTAATCAGTAGACTGCCCAACCCAAGCTTTCTCTGCTCCCATGGATCTTGCACTCTTGGCTGACAATGCATCAGAAGCTACATCACAATTTCCCTCCCAGACCTCTCTATGGACCTTTGCTTATATCAAGTGGATCAATACATTCTTGAAGAGATCAATTTCAAAGTTTCCTTGAATGCATACCACAATGCCCATATAGTTAATTGTCTTTCATTTTGTGTTTGTCTATACAGGACTTTGATTATTTCACCGTTGATTTGGAAAAAGGAGCCAAAGGATTTGGGTTTAGTATTCGAGGAGGAAGGGAGTACAAAATGGATTTGTATGTATTGAGGTTAGCAGAAGATGGACCAGCAGTAAGAAATGGAAGGATGAGGGTGAGTAAAATATATTGTGACATTTTTTTTTCGACATTTATAGATATGTTTGGTGATGGGGTCAAAGGGAAAGCACTTTTTTCACCTCTGATCAGCTTTTAAAAAAAAAAGCCAAATACTCTTATAAAATAAGCTCATTCTGTAGGGCTTCAAGAAATTAGTTGATACATATAGTAAATCCCTGTCATTTCTTTGCAAATAAATTTATTACTTCTGACTGATAATACCTTTTACCATGTTATAAATTTTTGTCATTATTATTTTCACTCTTAAAAATCTCAAAGTTTGGTGTTTCTTAGATAATGATAACATAATTAACATTTGGGTGTCTAATCACAAAAGCAAAGTGACCACTATATGATATGTATTAGATAACTATGAAACCTAAGACCTCATCTGTGCTGTTTTACTAATTAAGCAAGTCACCCTTGTGTTGCTTGCTAAATTTGTTTATTGATCTTAATCTTGTTTGTAGGGATCATGATCTTAAAGAAAAGCAAACACACAGTCTATATAGGAAAAAAAACCTAATCAAAAATGGAGACATTTAATTTGTCCAGTTGTGATAAAGACAAGGTATAAACTCACCCAGGCCTGCTGATACTTTTAAAAAGGAGAAGGAAATAAAATAGGCAAGACTACCAAGAGTCAACATAAAAAGTTGTTTATGTATCTAATTAGTGCAGTCATGTTCAACCAATGTTTAATTTCAAAGACGGGAAATGAAAGTGTTCTGTACAGTGGTAAGAACAGATTTTACAAATGTCACGGTTGTTACACTTATTCTGTTTCACAGTCTAAACAATCTGATCAAACTTGATGTCTTACTGAAAGAGCACTGTCTTTCTGTGTATAGCTCAGGAGTTTTGCTGGGCTCCAAATGACTTGGTAGAATTGCAAAGCTCAGCTATTCCTCAGCTGTACCATGGAGTGCAAGCCCCTGGCACTGGCAGCCACAGCAAAAGCAGCCCCTGTGTCAGGAAAGCCAGTGGGGCAGTCAGGCAGGCAACTGCTAATTGGGATATACTCCCACTGCATTTTTTTTGTGCTGCAGCTGGAACTTTGACTTTAGAATATCTTCTCTGGTGTTCTTTATTTTAGTATTATCCTTGTCTGTTGTTCTTAATGAGAAGCCATATGCAAGATGTACATTAGTAGCTATAATGTGAATAAAGACAGAGAAAAAGCTGTGCTTTTAATAAGCTCTGGAATCACATGTTTGGAAACATATGGTTAAGAATAAAGAAAAAAATAAAATAACACCTTTGAAGAAGATTCATTTCAAATAATAATCTGTATTAGGTAGAAAATGAGCATTAAAATCTGTGCATGATTTAAACAAACTAGTACCAAGGAATGAAGTTAGATTATTCACTTTGTGAATAGCCAAGATATAGAAAGTATTTAACATTAATATGGGTTGGTTTTTGTTCAAGTGCATTAGGAAAAGTTCTATATGCTTTAATGAATACTGCTAATATAGGTTCTAAATCATCTTTGTTTAAAACTTTTTCACTGTAGTGGCCATTTTTTCATTGTATGGCCACAACATAGCCTAACATAATAAGTGTTATTCTGACCAGATAGCTGTAATTAGGGGTTTTTCTCCCTTTTAAAAGCATCATTCTTTGGAACCAGTTCTATCATGCATCCTTGTCACTGAGTGTTCTCTTTTATTCTGCTGCCTCACAGACATTTTAACCTGACAAATGGGTTTGGAATGTGAAAGATTCTTATATTCAGTGACCTGTGACTGATGGACAGAGAAGTTCAAGAAACAGCTTCAAGACAAAAATAGAAAAAATAGAAGCAAACAAAAAAAAAAAATGTTGAAAGAAATATGTTACATAGGAAGGTGGGCAAAGGAAGCAGAGTTCTGTACCCACATCTCCATTCCTAGGTTTACATCAGCTGTTAACAAAGCAGGTTCATTCACACTTCTTGGCTGGTTGTTGCATCTCTGTATCTCTCTGTTTGACAGGTGCATCTCCACAGCAGAGCATGCAAAAATCAGGGCAGTGCTTCTTGCTTTAGATACCATTGTTCTTAAAGACATGATTCTCTGATCCTAGGCTTTCAGCACTGAGGATACCAAACCATGCTTTTGTGAAGGATCTTACCAGAACACTTTCCAGCTAAGAGTCATTCTGATAAGCTACTTGTCTCCATTATTGTTTTGCTTGCTGTTTCCTCCTCCTCAAAGAGCCTTCTTTAATTTAACTAAAGCTTTACAGAGAAACATTGAAGCAGATAGCAAAAGGTGCAGGTTATGCTTTTAAAAAAATAAGAACACGGCACCCACTCTGTCAGTGACAGTCATATTGAGTTGAATCTGTCACCAGAGACAAGGGACATAACACAGACAATGTGGAGCACAGTCTCCACAGCCTTTGATGACTCAGACCCTTCTGGAAACAATTTTACAGGTCTATTTAGATAAGGCTCATGCTAAGTTATGTTTTATTCTTGCCTCATGCTGAGGACAATGATTGGCAGAGCTCTGCTTGCAGATCTCTATCCCTTCCTGTCTTAGAAGGAAGGGATAAGTTCCTTTCTGCTCTCAGGGGGATTGTTAAGCATGGTTGTAGTGTTTGCTAGACATGAGATAGGATCAACAGATCTCTTATTGCCTTGAATGGTATCTCCAGCAGCCAACATGTTTATTGAAACCAGTGTCAAACAAAGAGACTGTGGCTGAGACCTGCAAAGATACAGAATAACATTAAATTCTTGAAGAATGAGGGTGAAATGTGCTTTTTTATAGACAGTGTACATCTGTGTCATTTTGTCACTTTGTGAGCTACATCCCTTTTTTACATCTTCCACAAAAGCCATATATCTCATCTCTGACATCTCTAGTTTCATTGTCTTGTCAACTCATTTTTCTCAGTCCTCATGCACCATTTAGCCCTATCTCCAGCTTCCTCATATCTCCTTATGCTACATTATTTTTCTCATTTTATTGCATATTTTTCTTATATTTTGGCAGGACAGACATCTGAAATCCAGGCACAGCAGAATTCTGTATCTTTCAGGGTCTGCAGTTCTGCTTTGACTCTTCAGTCTTTTTTCCCATTTGTTGCATTTCTGTGGTTTGCATTCCTTTTTTTTTTTTTTTTTTTTTGTTTCAGTTGCACACAGCTGGAGATAAACCCAAGCAAAATGGACAGGAGGCTCCTATAGTGTCAATTATGAGCTTCTGTGTTTTGCATAAGAGTCTGTGTGGCCTTGCTTGGTTGTTCCAGCTTGCTGAGTGATCATTGCAGTGATGCTCACACCAGTAATTAATCTGTGCTGAGCTCAGGTTCATGGCATTCTGCAAACCAGCACAGTTTGTGTATTTAATAATTTCCCATAATAATAAAGTTCACACCAACCTTATTTTGATTATTCTGAACCTTCATCCACCCACCCCAAGAATTATTCCTAGCAGAAGGGGAGAGTTGAGTATCCAAGAGCCAGGGGTCAAAAAAGACAGGCAGAAAGAGGGAGTCTGTCTCTTATTTGGAAGGAAACAGAACTAAAGTTTCAAATCACGGAGGACATAAATATTAAATTTAAAACAGCTGTCAAAACCCATGCATGAGCATTTGGTATTTTGACATTTTCCTCTTTGTTTACAAAAGAGTTACAGAGCTCCTATCAAACTCATAACCTGCTATTAAAGCCCTCTCTTGAGCCATAAGAGAAGTCCCCTCTCTAAGTCCCCTTTGAAAAGTCTGGAGTCCTGGCTTCTGAGCAGTAGGGTGGCATATAAGAGTTGGCTATAGCTAACTTTGTCTCACAGAACAAATTTCTTACCTTTAAGACTCTTCAGGCTTCTCAAAGGAGCAGGTGGTATGTAGGCATCTGGGCTCTCTAAATGCTGTGCAACTGTGGAGTTTAACAAGGTAACATAAACCTGTCTCCCTGCAACATGACATTTCCAAGCATCTCAAGTCAGGGCACCCTGAAATCACTTAAATTGTTCAGGGTTCAGTGAATAGATAGTCAGAGATGAGTTAATTAGGATCCTACAGTGCTTGGAAAGTCTTTTACACCATGCAAATCAGAAGTCTCTCTCCTGTTTCATCATGATGTTTTTTTCATTTCACATTTCTTTATTTCTAGAAGTTGCACACATTTAGCTTGGTGTTCTTCTAGCCACTTAATCCCTGTATCCCATTTTTGCAGCCCTTGATTTTTAGGTTCTTAGTAGATCAGTCGTGTGTTTCCACAAAATAAGGAATCATTCCCTTTCTGAGGCTTGGATGTAATATAACTTCCATAGATACTTTTTATAAGTCCATATTAACATGTGCAAAATATTCTCATTCTTTTTTTAAATTATTTTTCAGTTGCTGTTGTCTTGCATCTCAGAGATGACAAAATCCTACAGAAATGCCTGGACTACCCCATACCATTTTGTTAAATTCCTACTGCACAACCAAATTTTGTACCAGAAACCACATGCAGTCCCTGTAGTTTCATACACAGGAACCTTCTAACATTTGTGATTCTGGTCTCCATACATTAATATTGTATTTCTTCAGTCCATCCAGAACAAAGTCTTTGCAGGGTTATCTCAGCTGTTTGTAGTCCTGTTGCTAAAGGAATATGGAAAATAGGAAAATATGAAAGGCACTGATCATCAACAGGACTGATTGTTTTTTGTCAGTGACAATCAAATCTAATCAAAGCTTAAAAGGAAGAATGAACAATTTTTTACTCTACATTAAGTGGAAATCCTTGAAATCACTTTGCCATGCAGACACCACAATCTGCACTGACTCCTCACTTGTGTAGAGCCTCTCTGAGATTTCTTGTTAATGGAGAGCAAAGCATCTATCTGGGATGCTCCATCAGTGATTGGCCCCACATTAAAGGATGATTTCCTACAGTCTGCAGTGGAAAACAACTAAGGCTGCAATCAGTAAGTACAGTTAGCCAGAAGGAGCTCAGCTCAGCTTGAGAGTGATTACAGCAAAAAGCATTAGAGAGAAACAGTTGTCACACAGTAAAGAGAGTGGGTGACAGATACAGACATTTCTTTATCCAGTCAAGAAGGCTGCAGCAAGGAAACAGGAAGAACGAAGGTATAGCTTGATCAGTCATGAGTTTTTACAAACGTTCAAGATAATCCCAGCATCCAAAAATGAATGAAGGATTTACCAATTTAATCTTTAATTTCTGTTATAGCATAGTTTGGAATCCTATTTTATATTGAAAAGAAAGAACAAGACTGACATACTGCTGTGTGACTCATGAAGATCCTCAGGTTCTCCAGGTGCTAAAAAGCAGTGAAGTCTTATGTTCAGAATATTGGAGGAAAGTGGATATTGCTGCTGGGAAGCCTTTTTGCAAGTTTACTCTAATCACAGCAAGCACAAAGACAGGAGGAGAAGTGCTAGGTCCTAGGAGCCTGAAAGGTCTTCTCCACATGGTGTGCTGGCACAGTAGGGACTCAGCTGCTGAACCCTTGACATGAGTGAGGGCTTGAGAAGGCTGTCAGAAACCCCACTGAAAATTTGGCATATATATAATACTAATATTTAGAATAATCCCACATATCAGAAGTACACCCCAGGAAAATACAGTGCTCCACCAGCAGCAGCTTGACTTAGGTTTTGTGCACACATCTGGAAGACAAATGCCCACAGAGTGATCCATGCCAGTTAAGCAGCCCATCTTTTCTACATAAGTAGCACTTACTCTTAAAACCTGCAGCACACCTGGCTTACTTTATGCAGTAATATAAATCTTACCTTCATAATAAGCATTCAGTGAATGTCAACACTGTCATTTCAATGGAACAAAAAGACAAAGATATTCTTAGGCCCATCCATTCATCCTGTGATTTGTGATCCATCTGAAGAGTACAGGAAGATGTTAGCTATGCTTTCCCACCAAACTGCATGTCCCTTTGGGGTAATCTAACTCACACTCCAATTCCCTACTACATACATCACTGTCCAACCTCACTTGTGGAGAGACATGGTGTGATTGATCTGAACTCAGAGAATTCAGCTGGGATACTCAAGCACATGAGCTGGATGCCAGCCTGTGGCAAGAGGAGCTCAGTGCTGGGTTAGGGTAATTGGCAGAACTCAAGGAAGAATATATTGACATGCAGACATAAAGCTGATCAAAATCCTACTGTCTGCACAACAAAGAAATGCAAACTGAGGCCCTCGGGGATCCTGAATATATTTTGACAGTATAAAAGTTTAATAAATCAAGAGTGAATTAACTGTAGGTGAACTATTATTCAGCATTTCTCCAAAAATCTGTGTGTGTTTTTAAGAATTTGTTTGCAGAAAGGTAAGGATAAGAATTATTCCTCTCACACACTTAATTAAAATCCTTCTTACAAAAATGTATCCAGTTTGGCATATTCAAAACATCCTTCTAACTCTATGCCTAGCAGCAAAATCGTTCAAGCCAGCTGTGAAAAAAAAAAAACAAGTTAATAATCGTGATAAAAATAGTTAAGTATTAAATTTTAAGACTAAAATACTTAGTTGGCAGGCAGGCATCTTATTTAAATCTGGGGTTTATGGAATATTTATGAAGGTTTTCAGGTCTAAAAAAATTAATTAACCCTAACTTAAAAATGAAGAATCAAGTGTTAGAAAACAAATGAGCACACCACATGATGCTGCCATAATGTGTCAATGGATTCCAAGTTTAAGTGCCTGCATAATTTGGAAAAAAAATATTTTTTTTGTTTGTAGTTACAATATAATAACCTTACTTCATCATTCTGCATATCATTCTTTATTCTGTTGATCTATATCATGTACTGAACCTGACCAGTCTATTTCACCTGGCATCAAAAGGGAGCTGTTCTTTACCCCTGACCAGCCCCACTGGCCTCCTCCAAGCCATTTCTCAATGTATCACATTCATTTGGAGGTGAAAGCACCAGAACAATTTGCAGTTTTCAGGATATTGGTGCTCAGTGATGGCTTCTCCTTTATTCCCCACTTTCCCTCTAACAGCTGGTATTCTGTTTGGGTTTTTGGCTGTGCTGACATTTTCAGCTTAGTGAGCTAAGCACAAGGACAGCAGGATCTGTGTTTTCAGGGGTGATGGCTGATTCACAGGGTGGAGTATGTCATTTTCCACATGCACTATACTTGGTGCTTAGCACTCAGAACCACTGGATTTCACGGGCTGCTTTAGCACACAGGATTGGGCCATCTTTTTTTAGAGGTTTTAAGTTTAGATGTAAGAATACTGCATGGTAATGTGCTGTCTGCAAATCCTATCACCTCTTCCCCTCACCATTTGCAAGTATGCTGAGCAGAATAATCACTGTGGTAAAGTCTTTTGATTGTGAAAATTGACCACTTATTTAAAGCATTTTTTTCCTAGAATTTAATCTCCTGCTTAGAAGAACCTATTCTTTTTCATCCCACAGCAGAGCCTCTATTGAAGACTTTACTATTAAAAGCTTTCTGAAAATGTCAGTATACTAACCAGATCACATTAATCTATATAGTCATTGAGAGCTCCAGTGACCTGCAATAGATCTGTGAGGAATGGCTTCCCCCTACAATAGCCACACTGACCCTTTCCCACTATATCATCATTATCCACGTGCCAGCTAAGCCTCACCATCCTTATTGCTTCCTTCCATCTGCTCAATTGAACATGAGACTCGCTTGGTTACTTTCCAAGATCGTTCTTAAAGACTGGTGTCACACCTGCCACTTCCCATTCCTTTGAAATTCAGCAATTTACTGATTTAGGCAGTAGATTATATCCTATAGCTACTAGTAGAACAGCTTCATATCCAAATTCCTTTAGAACTGAGGATAAAAGTCATCTGCTTCTGGTGGTGTCTCACTATCTGTTTCATCAGTCTGTTATAAAATCCTTGCCACGGACCCTGCTGTTGGAGCCAGTTCCTCACTCAACCCTGCAGTGAGCAGACCCTCTGCAGGAGTTTTGCTGCCCTCCTCTTCAGTGAAAATTGATGAAAAGAATTAATCTGTTTTCTGCAGTCTTTTCTACCTTGTGCCCAAACTATCTTTTGAGATCTGACAGACTCCATGCCTATGTTATGCTTGAAAATATCTTCTTAGATCTTACATTTCAGCATTTTGCCTCCTCAAAATCTTTTTGTGGCTTCATCTTTATCTTGTTGGAGTTTCTGTTCTTTTCGCCTTTGCTGTGTGGATGCAACTTTGGATGAGGAATCTCCATTCTCAGGTTTCTCTGTAGGATCTATAAAATCAGCTTGTCAGACCTTGAAGTTGCTTTGCTTTTGCCTGATAAGATCTGCCTGAGACCATCAAGAAGATACCAGAAAATTTTATTCTTCCTTTTCATAGTCTCTATTGCTTCCCATCCCTGATTGTAATGGTGAAGTAGATTTTATTAATATTACATTATGCTACAATGAGTTATCATACCTCTGTTTTTAAAAAGTAATAGAGTATCACATACAGTAGGGCAATGCATTTTCCTTCTATCTTTGACAACTTTATTTCACATATACATGGATTATTTTGCAGCAATGTTGTGAAAGGCATCAAGTGTACTGTAGTACCAGAAATCCTCTTTGCTGTCTTTTCACCCCTCATGACTGAAAACTCCATTTTTCCCTCTTGCACTCCCCACTCTTAGCAAACAATCAGGCATGCACATTGTTCTCTTTCCAAGCTCTCTTTCCCAAATAGCACTATTGTTTCTCTCTCTCAGGAAAAGGTGAAAAAGTAAAAAGAAAAAAGCTAGAGCTGCTGCTGAGGAATGGTGGGAAGGCCTTTTCTTGTTCTGCACCATGTCCTATGGCCCCTCTTTCCCCCTTCTTTTGGGCAGGAGCCAAGACCATCCCTCAGTGGGAACAAAGGGCCCAGCATTTCCAGGGTGCCAGGCCCTTTGTTTAAGCCCCAGCTGCTCAAATATCTGGTTGGCCACAGAAAAAAAAAGACTTTTTCACTCCAAACTTTTACATGGTTGGTTCAGAAGTAGCATCGGACATGTCATTGTAATTCCCCCAAAGAGAATACCATGTCTTCTGCTGAGACATCCAAGCTCACATACCTAAAATGCACTGGAGGGAGTCCAAGGTTACCAAAACCCCACAGCTTTGCTCAGGCTGAGTATTACACCTGGGGTTTCCCTTCTCTGCTCTGAGATTTGCTCAGCACATATCCAGCCTGTGCCTAACTCCACGCAATGATACCTGAGCTTGGCAGTACTTGGAAATTCCCCAAAATAGATACTCTGGAATTGCCTTTTGATCTCCAAGTACCGACAATTTTTCAGCCTTTTGGACCAATTGACAATAACAACCTCAACAAACAACATGTAAAAGTGTTTCAGTTATAAAAATAGAATGCCCATATCAAAATAATTAAACGTGATTTGTCTCTTTCCCGAGGTTTAATTATGAAATGCATTAATACAATCACAGATAGCAATGCCCTCCACACAAATCATTTGAGGCTGCTTTTATCATTAGATTTACCATGGACTGAAAATGTGCATACACAATTAATTTAATTTCATGCAGCTGGGAACCATACACCTGCTTAGAGACTGTTCCTTACGCACCAACGGAGGCAAGCGTACACAAGGCTCTCATCTGTAGTTTGAAAGAACACTCAAGCAAGGAAAAACCTCTTTGCTACATTAAAGCTGTATGTGTTTCCCTTCTGGTTCACCCTGTTTCTGAAACTCTGTTTGTGTGTGTGGTTGGCTTTTTTTAACAAGACCAGTAATAATTGCTTTAAAATATGGACAGAGCCAAACAAAGGCTCTGCAGATAAACCCACATGTACTCAAGCCATTTTATTCTAATGATTTGGAGAAGCTTTACAATTTTCTTTCTAATTACCCTATCAATAGTGATGTTACTTAAACATTCCATAGGAATATTATCTTCTCATTATTGCCAGAAAACATGTTGCCCAATTTTATAGTTCAGTTGTTCTTACACATGGATGGAGCATCTGAATTAACTTGAACTGAAACAGATTTTGTAAAGAAACATTTTCCATGCACACAAACTACTTTCATAATTGCATTTAAATAATTAATATTCAAATTTCAAAGCATTTAGAGGGTGAAGCATTCAGTGTTTACTTTGTGCTTGCACATTGTAGGAATATAATAGAGGAGCATTCTGCTTACCAAGTGGCATTGGGTTAGGAGGAGAACCAGTGGGTTTGGGTAGGTATTCATCCCAAACAGCATGGAAACTCAGCAAGGGTCATACTCTTCAGGAAGAAAGAAACACAACACAAAAGCAATGTGAATAAAATTTCCAGATTCATTGCTGCAAAGAACATGTTTCTCCAGAATAAATACAGCTTGGGGAGCAGCCAGGCAAGATTCCCAGGCTGTCTTGCCAGCACACGTCACCCTTCAGCTGCTGAGAACATCTGGAGGACACAGAGGTAGATCACTCCTGCTTTGTAGTCTTTGCTGAAGACCACCAGGAAGGTTAAAAAGCAGAGTTGATGCCACCCTGGGGAGTGTCCCACATGCAGGGCTTGCCTGTTGGGACTGGGAAAGGGTACGTGTGCCTGTTTCACATGTTTAAAGAAACATCAGGAACTGGAAAAAAGAGGTCTACTGCCTCATGAGAATGTGGAGATGGCTGAAATATTCAGTGTTTTCTTTGTATCAGTCTCCACTGAGATGTTCACAAAAACGTCAATAAATTAGTATAAATCAGAATAAGGAGAAAACTGCTTAAAGCATACTTAGATCCAAGTTTGCAGAACTTGCTGATGTTCAGGTATACTCAATTGCTAAGGTAAGTAAATTTATAGACTGTTAGTAATTATGTCTAAGAATTCATGGAGGACAAAAAGTTAGACTAGAGAAAGCAAAACATATACCCTATTGTTAAAGCCTAATAAAAAAAAAAATCCTTTAATTTCTGTGCTCAGAAATAATCTGTGACAAGTTACCAAAAAGTTGAGAAAGTTCACTCATATGTGAATTGTGGAAAGAAATTCTTGTCATACCAGTCTAATTTTCCTTTCTTATGTCTGATTTTCATTCTTATTCCTATGTGGAAAAAAGGGGAGGAGAATGTACAATCTTCCTTTCACCTTTCAACACCACCTTCTATGAAATTCACATAAAAAGGTTGAGGCCCTAGGTGGAATCTCTTTTAACGTGGTTACTGACAGTAATTCCTCTCAAAGGTTGCTCTGAATGATTTCCTCCTTAATAGTAATTACAAATGTAGTTCTGAGGTGTCTGGGATGAAACCAACTCAGTTCAATATTCCATTAATAATTGGAGACCTAATGATAAATAATAAAATAAAATTTGCTGATGCCAGTATGTCACTATTCATAGGGAGTTTAAAAAGACTTTGAGAAACAGACTGTTTGAAAATAAAAATTTTGTACTAAAGTAGTCAATCTGATAAAAGTCACAGAGGTGCACAGTGCTCAGTTTAGGACAGAGAAATCAGATGCACAATGATAAATGTGAGATAACTGCTCAGAATCCAAAGTGACCATGGGTTGCAAATCTGATGTGTTACAAAAAGGCAAAGAATTTGTTCTGTG